>NC_082687.1:42699245-43038173 GCF_949987515.2 Delphinus delphis | reverse complement strand
GCAGAGTTATGATTAAAATACTACATTCCCTTAATTTTCAATTAAAAATGAGACATAACGCAACAGAGTACACAAAGTATGTTTCTAAGATGATTCATTATCTGATCTAAAGTATTAAAGTATTAGCAAGGATGTATGTTTCCATTGAATTACTTAATGTATTCCTATAGTACAGCTGAGAGATGCACACACATCAATGGTTATCATCAAAATATAAATATGAGCACATCCACATACATCCCTCCCTTTATACTGCCCTCTGCTGTCAACCTAATGAGCAAGTCCTGACGTACATTTCTCAGAGATGGTTTAACAATTCCGTGTCCAAGATACTGCTTTTTTATCAATTTTAACAAAGATATTTACAATTAGTTAATTCACTAGCTCTACTTTTTATCATACATAGTCACCTCAGAACATCTAAAAAGCCTAGATGTTGCAAAATAAATAATGAACCTTGGCTATAATAAAGACAGGTACTCTACAAAAATACACATATAGACCTAAGTTTATAACCTAAAACTGTCTTCTAGATATGGAGATACTAGCCAAGAGCCCTTCCCTTCACTCTTCCTCTTACCCCTCCTCCAGCACATCAGCCAGCGACTAAGTACAGGACTATATCTAGCTCTAAGAGGTGGATTAACATAGACAGTCCCAGAAGACACAGCCCTTCCTAAAAACCAACAAAAGAACATTTATTAAGGGGTTATTTTACTACCTCTACTTTTAATATACTTTGGGCATTAGGACTTGCTTATTCTTTACTACATAGCAATATTAACTAAAATGCACAAATAGAACAGTGGTTAGACAATCTGAACTTGTCTAAAGACTCATGGGCACAGAACCCTTCTCTCTCTACTTCATTCCCTGTCCCCTCTCCTCTCCCCCACTACCCAGTGAACAGCTTACTCTCCAAGACTCAAGTTTAATAATTCCACTCCCCAAATACAACCATTCCTATGAATTAACAGAAAAAAATACTTAAAAGGTGTTACTTTAACTCACTACTTTCAACTTAATGTTGTGCACTTTTACACATCTAGAAAGACTAGATATGTCAAATAAGGATTTTAGTTTATCCACTATACATACATGTAGTAGCATTGAATGAGCTACACACGAAGGCTATAATCTCAAAGTGTTTTCTAAACAGGAACACTCTGGCCTAGAACCCTTCCCCTTCTCATCTCTGTCAACCCCGTGGACAAGTGTAATAAGCATCTGTAATGCTTAGAGAGGATTTTAACAATTTCACTTCTTCCAGTTGTTTTCAGAAGTCTTTCCTATGAATCTTAACACAAAGTGTGCACCGTGTATTTATTTGCTATTTTTGTCATACACTGGCCACCTCTTTAACATCTAGGAAGACTAGATGTTGTAAATTTGGACGTTTGTCCTTTATGTACACTGTATACACAGCTAAGTAAAACAAAATGCAGAGACATATAGGACAATGGTTAATCTTGCCCAACTAAAAACATACTGGTATAAAGCCCTTTGCACCTTTGTTTTTTCTCCCTGAACCAGCACAAATAAAATAATGTGTACTGCTCACAGAGGTGGTTTGATCATTTTGATCTTTCCATTTCTAGAAGACAATATTTCACATGAATTTTAACAAAAAGACATATCTACAAAATGTGCGGTTTCACTACCTCTACCTTTAACATACTTTGTGCACTTCTAAACATCTAGAAAGACTAGATGTTTTAAATAAGGACTTAAGTGTATCCACTGTATACACGGTAGTGTTGAATAAACTACACACGTAACAATGGTTATATCTGAAAGTGTCTTCTACCTAGGAACATTCTAGTCTAGAACCCTTCATTTCTCCCAATTCCTCCTTTCTGCCATCCATCCAACAGTGAGCGAGTACAGGCACTTGTGTCACTTAGATGTGATTTACAATTTAACTTCCAAAGTTACTTTTCAGAAGACAGCCTTCCAATGAATTTTTTTTTTTTTTTTTTTTTTTTTGCGGTACGCAGGCCTCTCACTGCTGTGGCCTCTCCCGTTGTGGAGCACAGGCTCCGGCCGCGCAGGCTCAGCGGCCATGGCTCACGGGCCTAGCCGCTCTGCAGCATGTGGGATCTTCCCGGACCAGGGCACGAACCCGTGTCCCCTGCATCGGCAGGTGGACTCTCAACCACTGCGCCACCAGGGAAGCCCCCTTCCAATGAATTTTAACACAAAGTGTACAAAATGTGTTAGTTTACTGACTCTACTTGTGTCATACATTGGCAACCTTTTTAATATCTAGAGACTAGATATTATAAAATTGGGACCCATTTGTCCAGTATATATGTAATATATAAAGTTAAACAAAATGCATGTAACATATAGAGCAATGGATAAGTTGAAATGTTCTAGTACACACTAGCAAAACATCTTTTGCAGTCTTCCCTCCCACCTCCCTCAACCCAATGAACAAGCACAGAGTATATTGTTCAGAGAGGAGGTTTAACAATTTCATTTCCAAAGATAGTATTTCCCGTCAGTTTTTACAAGCTATTTACAAGAAGCATTATTCCACTACCTCTACCTTTAAATACATCAAGCATTTCTAAATTTCTAGAAAGACTAGATATTTCATATAAAGAACTTACTTGTCCACTAGTTAGGTATTTATTTCTTAGAACAGTGGCTGACTTGTATTAAGCAGTCACTTTCTGAGTTGTCACTTTTTTATTATATATCAACCTGTATGTTCAAACTACAAGCCTTTTGGGGGCAGAAGCTGTCTTATTCACCTTTGTGCTGGCCACAAAGTAAATGAAAAAATAGATATTTGTAAGACTGAGTTGAAAGGGATGCCACGGCATTAAAGTTCAGGCTTTAGTTAGTTGATCAGGTGGTATTTCCTATTATGCATCAGAACCATTCATTCATTCAACAAATACTTATGGATAGCCTACTCTGTGCCAGGCACACTGCTAAGAACTAGAGATGAGATGGTGAGCAAAGAAACAAGGTTCATGCATTTGTGAATTTTATAGATGGTGGTTAAGAAAGATACTAAACAAATAATCATGCAAATAGATATATAATTCAAACTGTCTAGTGCTATGAAGGGGTGGTATGTGGCGTTTCTTGTGCTTATCTTCGGGGGGAGGTTGACTTGATTTAGGAGGTTATGAATGGCTTCCCTGAGGAATTGATACATGTTCTGAGATGGGATGGATGATCAAGTTGGTGGTAGAGAGAACCTGGTAAGCATGGGGGAAAGATGCCAGTGTGTCTGGGACAGAGAGAGCAAGGGAGAACATGGTAGGAGATGGCACAGTAGAGGTAGGTCTTTGTAGAGTAGGAGTATGTTTTGTATTGTGAGAATAATGGGAAACCATTTTAAGTACTGGGTGTTATCAGTTTTGCACTTAAAAAACAAACTAATTCTCTGCCTGCACTGTGAAGAGCAGATGGATAGGCCTAGAAAGGATCTAAATTGATATCTTAGGTTGATGATGAGATGTCTCCATTAGTTTGATGATGATTAAGTAACGTTAGGAAGATGGAGAGACTTGGATGGATTTGAAAAAACAAAGAGATGGTATCACATACATGATAGTCCTTCCTGGAGCTCATGTCCAAGGAAAGCCTTAAAAAAACATACAAAGTAGCAAAGTAGCCAGCTGCCCAGCATTTTTACTCAAATTTTGTACTTTATGATTTTTTTAACTTACCTTTTTATTTTTACTTATATATGTACTTAAATTGTACTTAAAATCCCAGCATTATAGATTTTTTTCCTTTGGAATACATCGTCTCTAAAATTCTATTCAGAGAATAAAATGAAGCTTCCCTTTTAAAAACATATGCACTACTGGGAAGGAAATACATTAAATTATTTTAGTTTTTGTTTATTAAGACCTCAATTTCTAAGATTTTGGGGAGTTTGTGGAAAATAGATGTAAGAAAGCACTTTAGAAATGAGAGATTACATGGCACTTTTTGGCAAGGTCAAGGCAAGTGGGCTGAGAAAAGGGTAGCATGTGGTTACTAAGGCTAAAAGGAACAGGAATGAAGAGGAAGATGAAGACGGGCATATATGAAAGGACTTCTCTTTCTTTCTATCTCACTCTATGTGTGTGTGTATGTATGTGTATATGTATATATATCTCTATATTTATACACACATATATATGAAAGGATATATATGTATATAGGATACATATATGATGAAGAAGGCATATGTATGTGTGTGTATATATATATATATACACATATATATATAAAAGAGATGGAAATACATCTTACCTTTTCACAATTCTTTTCTAGAGTAGTAATATATTTAGTACTTATGATTTGCAACTTTTATTTCTTTTATATTCTTTGAAATATTGAACTGTACTGCTAAGTTATACATGTAGTGACCAAAATTTAATCCAGTTATTTTCTGAATGGAGGAACAAGCTTGTTACATTTTAAAGTAATGCTCTTTTCTGCATTAATTCGCTTGTGTAGGTGCTAATTGACCTATGAAATGATATCCTTTTACTACAGGGGAGTGACATAAGCTTTCATCATTTTCCTGTGCAGTTGTATTTGTTTGGACAGAGGCTAGGAATGATACAATAAAACTGTTAAAAATAACAATACGAAAATGACTATTACTGTACAAAATTTAAAAGTGGAAGTTGTATAAAATGTGAATATCATTACGAAAAATAAGTTCAACTACCTCTTATTTTCCTAGCCTATTTCCCAAGACACTTAGATATTAAGTGATATAAGAAGGGTGCTTATTAAGATATAAGTATGTATAGTAATATATGTGAAGATACTTTTTCTGAAGGGTTAAAGTCTATAATATATGAAGAAAAGATATTTTTTATTACCTCAAAAGGAAATCCTATGGGTCATACCTTTGTGGGGACTTTTTTGTTTTGTTTTTGTTTAATGTCTGCTTGGCATTTTCTGCTTGTGGATAAGTTTGAATGTACTTATTTTATGCTTTTTTCTTGACTCAGTGTGGGAGATGACATTTAGATGTAAGTGATAAAAATGACATTGAATTGCTTGTGATTTTAAATGTAAAATTCTACTATTCATAAATCTCTAGACTGAGTTATGGTAGATAGATACATTTTAACATCAGTCCTCATTTTAAGAATTTTTGGTTGTAGTAAATCCAGGTGAGACTGTTTGAGACACATATTTACATAAAGAGATTTCTAGATGTGGGAAATATTCTTTTTTATAGTAATGTGACTATTGAAATTGTGGGGGTTGTGTAGATGCAGAGATAATAATAGTATAGTGAGAAAGTGTACTTGTCAGAGGGGAAATCTCACTGAGGCTAGACTAGCTAAGTGAAAGTGTGGTTTGCTATTTCTATGAAATTCTTAGAATGAAATTTTTACTACCACCTTTGTTTTTATATCTGTTCATGGTTTTGTAGGGAAACAGAATTAGGGTAACAAACTAATTTCTCTGTCACTTGAATGAGTGTCAATATATTGACTGATGTCTTGATATAAAGTACTCAGTATATGTATAACTGAATCACTTTGCTGTACGCATGAAACTAACACAGCATTGTTAATCAACTATGCTACAATATAAAATAAAAAAAATAATTAAAAAAATACTCAGGAAGCCCTTGACTGAATTGCGAACGGGACAAAGTTTGTCCTTTTTTCCTGAATTAGTTCCCCAAAGCTCTTCTCCTATTCCTAACATCCTAGCTATTCCTAGCTATTCTTTATCTGCCTCATAAACTTCAACTCTCAATTACCTGATAAGCATCTCAAAAGCAGTGGGATATAAGAAAATAACACATAGATTGGTGTGAATTATTGTCAGTGTTCTAGTTCCAGAGTTGGTTGTTCAGTTCATGGAAGTTCAGTATAAAATACAGAAAAAAAGAAAAGTTGATCATGCATGGCCCATGGTGATTAATCCAATTCTATGAACTAAAGTCTATCTAACAATATTTTTTCATTTTTAGATGATAAGGCTACAGTACTTTCCAGAGTTATTTGTATTTTAATGGGGAACTGAATTTACTTCAAAGAATCCATCTCTTAGTCATTTAAAACTCAGTATCAGATTGTCCTGTTATTTCTAGTTCTAGAGATTTTGATTCTCCTGTATCTCATATCTGCTCACATTCTTTTTATGGAGGTTTACTTCTTCATATTCATAAGAAACATATATGTGTTTGTATGTCGGTAGTTGGGGAAAGGAGCTGTCCTTATCATCTTAGGTCATCATGTTGCCACAGATTCCTGAAGGCATTGCTAATAGTTAAACTTCGGAGTAACAAGCCTTGGGCAATGTGATGGGAGGGGCATTCTTTGGAGCATCACATGGTCTTCCCACTCCATCTGCTTCTAAGGTAGATCCTGATTATACTTATTTGAAAATATTGTTAGTGTGTTTGGGAGCCTTCGGAACTATATCCTATAACAAGAGTTGAGGCAATTTTCTAAGTAGTACATTCAGAGTGTTGCATTAATTTAATAATACTAGCTTTAGAAGCATTACTTTCTTGGATCTTTCACAAGTATTCTTTTGGAAGATTGACTTTTAATTAAAATCTAATCGATCACCAGATTATGTTGATCCCAGTTCAAAAAGAGATCTTAAATTTATTGACATCTGCCAGTTTTCACTGCCACTGTCCTGGTCCAATCACATCATTTCCGCCGGAGAAAACCACCACGTTGGCCTCCTACCTGGTCTGGGTGCTTGCAGTTTGGCTCTTCTTCTCGACAAGCCCCCTATCTGATGCTTTTACAGCAGAAACACATTACAAGTGCCAAACTCTAAGCTTTAGGAACTTTTGTAATGGACGCAGATTCCAGAAGCTTCACTTATTGGGGATTTATGTTATCTTTTCTTGATTCAAAAACAATAAATTACAACTGATTTCCATATAAAGACAGATGACACTTTTGTGTCAGTTTTGTCTTTATACTGTACACTATAATTAGTCAGACCAAAATAACTTTAATTATACTAGCTAGATACAATTTTAAAATTGGTCTCAGCTGGTATACAAGAATAATACATAATTGAGACCTTAAAATTATGTCATGTCTACTGCACCCTAGGAAAAAAAAATTTTTAAAACCTATATTTAGATTATACTGAGAAAGGTGTTATTTCTTTAGGGGAAGCAGTTAGTATGAATTTGATTCTTTTCTACTCGTTTACCTATATTCTGAAATTTCCACACTTCTTCCTTTTTAATATTAATATCCAAATAAATTGACCATCCATGTAATAACTTTCTTCACAGAGAAGGACTGTGCAAAGATATTATTCTGTGATATAGTTCAGTATAACAATTATTTTTTTATCGTGTGGTAGAAAGGTATAATTTTTTTTCTGATTCAACCAATTCTATGGAATAGATGGTCCCGTAAATGCAATTTTTTATTTTGATTTGTTTTCTGTCTAATGTAATAAACAAAATAAGGAAGAAACTTTTGCAGTAAGAACTTAGTTGTATAAACCTTGTAATGACTCTATCCTGTATCAAGTAGGTGTTGTCTTCAGATTCCCTTTATCTCTTCAATTCTAATCAGCTCTATTGACTATCTAAAGTAAATTTACTGGAAAAACAATATGGTGACACACACACACACTGATATACTAGAGCCAGTCCCCTCTTGCCAACTTAAGGACATCTCTCCAGGCACCCTGTCTTCTTTCAACATAAACTTTTCTCTCACTATTAGGTCATTCATGTCAGTGGAAAATTTTACTGTAATTTTTCTTATCTCATAAATCCCAATCTTAAGTCCATATTTCACTCCACATATCATACCATCTCTCTGTTTCTCTTTACAACAAAACTACTTGAGATAGTTATTTATACTTTCTGCATCCAAGTCTTCTCCTCTTATTATTTCTCACCTTAGAAAAAATTGTATTCAGATTTATTGATTAGCACCATGTAGTGTACAAAATCTGTTTTATTCTTTTATGATTTCTTGAACCAGTGAGTTTTATATAATTTTTCCATTTAATATTATTAAAACCTTTTTGCTTTCTATCATCTTAAAAACATGGCTATTAAATAGTCTTCCTTTTTAAAATTCCCAATGAAAAGATACTTAAATGTGACATTTCACTTTTTAAAACAATCATGGGGTATTTTGTACCTACCTTTGTGACATGATAATTACCATTTTATCTTGGAGGGACAGTATTCACTAGCAAGAAAGATAGTTTATTAGCAATGCTCTCTGGTACGGTCTTACTGCAGGGTGCTATGACTTGAAACACATACCAGTGTTTTCGCTATCATAAAGTTGCAATGCTTCTCTTCTTGAACCTACTCTACCAGGCTTCCTTCCATCCTCACCTCTCTCCACTTAATCTACTCTTGCTCACGTCACCACTGATCTCCATGTTGTTTTTTCCAGTGGCTGATCCTCAGTCCTGATCCGACAGAGACAATCACTTTATTCTTCTTGAAACAACATCTCCGCTTGGTTTCTAAGACTCTTTCAGGACACCATATTCCTCTAGTTTCCTTCCTACCTCATTGGTCATTCCTGCTCAGTCTCACTGACTGGTTACTTTTAATATTCCATAATTATAAATGCTTGAGTATTCTAGAGCTAAGATCTTGACCTCTTCATATCCACCTGCATGTTGTTACTTCCAGACTTCTCCCATAAACTCCAGACTTTTATATTCAGATGCCTATTGGACATCTCTACTTAGATGTCTAACAGGCAACTTAAATTTACTGCGTCCAAAGCTGAACTTCTGACCTCTCACTCCATCTCCAAACCTTCTTTTTCCCACAGGCTTTCCCATGTCAGGAAGTGGAAGATCTATCCATCCAGCTGCTCAGACCAAAAAATATTTGAGTTACCTTGATCCTTCTCTTCCTACCTCACCCCAAATCAAATCTGTCAGCAAATCATGTAAGATCTACCTCTACAATATATCCAGAATTGAATCATTGCTCACTAACTCCACTACTACCTTTCTGGTCTACACACCACCATTTCTAGCCTGGAATATATATACCATACAATAGCCTCTTAACTGGTCTGCTTGATTCTGTGCCCTTCCTGCTTCCCCACCACTTTCTTTTCTCAACTCAATAGTCAGAATGATCATATTAATTTAGATCAGTTTAGTTCTCTACCCCAAACTTTCAGTACATATTCTTTTCCTTCACTGTACAAGCCAAAGTCCACATGATGGCTTACGAAGCCCTACCCAAACTGGCTTCTTTTCACCTTTCTGACCTTACCTCTTACCAGTCTCCCCATTACTTACTTCACAGAAGCCGCACTGACCTTAACATGTCACGCAAACTCCTAACTCAAGGACCCTGCTCTTGCTATTCCTGTTGCCTAGAACACTCTTCTTCCAGATCATACCCTTCCTCGTGAGTCACACCCTTACCTCCTTTGCACCTTTGCTTATGCATCACCTTCTCAGTGAGGCCAACCCTACCACCTACCATATGACTGAATATGTATTTACTTGCTTATGTGGTCATGGTGTATCTCCACATTGGAATATAAGCTCCAGGAGGATAGGGACTTTAGACTAGTTTTCTCCCTGCTGATTTTCAAATGCCTAGAACAGTGCCTGGCTGGGTTATAACAATGCTTGTTAAATGAATGAATGAATGAAACACAATGCAAATGTTCTCCATCTTCACCCTGTAATTTTATTCATTCTTCAAATCTTATTTTATACTTTACATCCTTTGGGAAGGCTTTATTTCCCCTCCTGCCCCCATGTCAAGAGTGAATTAGCTGCACCTCTTAGCTGCATCCTATACTAAGCCATATTTTTGCACCTTATCACCCTGCCTATTTTCATATGTGCCGTCATGGAGGGCAAGTACCAAGTGTTTACCACTACACATTCAGTAACTGTATCATAATACATGTTCAATAATTATTTGTTGAATAAATGAATCACATATATATTCTCTATTGGGATTCTACCAGTGTCACAGAAATACTATTTGTTGTATATCTAATAATTATCTTTATTGTATGCTAAGATTTGTTTGATGCTTTCAAACCTCTTCTTAAATGAATAGTACATGGGTACCTTTTGAATTAAATTTTAAAACATACTGTTGGCAACCTTGACAACTTGACTATTCATTAGTAAATATTTTAAATAATACCCTTATTACTCTTTGATTAATTTTTAGACCATATTTTCTCTCTTGGGGAATTGTGTTGATTTATTGCCCATTATCAGATTGAAATCCTAGATAAAATCCAAGTTCAGTGTCTTCAATAATCTTTATTAGTGTTAGGATCTGTTTTTATTTTATTTTATTTTTAAAATTTTATTGGAGTGTAGTTGATTTACAATGTGGTGTTAGTTTCAGGTGCACAGCAAAGTGATTCAGTTATACATATACATATGTTCATTCTTTTTCAGATTCTTTCCTCATATAGGTTATCACAGAATATAAAGTTCCCTGTGCTATACAGCAGGTCCTTATTGGTTATCTATCTTATATATAGCAGTGTGTGTATATTAATCCCAAGATCCTGATTTTCCGCCCCCCCCCCCACGTTTCCCTTTTGTAAGGGTAAAAACCATAAGTTTGTTTTTGATATCTGTAAGTCTGTTTCTGTTTTGTAAATAAGTTCGTTTGTATCATTTTTAGAATTAGATTCCACATATGAGTGATATCATATGATATTTATCTTTCTCTGTCTGACTTACTCCACTTAGTATGATAACTTCTAGGTCCATCCGTGTTGCTGCAGATGGCATTATTTCATTCATTTTTATGGCTGAGTAGTATTCCATTGTATATATATACCACATCTTCTTTATCCATTCCTCTGTTAATGGACATTTAGGTTGCTTCCATGTCTTGGCTATTGTAAATGGTGCTGCAGTGAACACTAGCGTGCATGTCCCTTTTCGAATTACAGTTTTCTCCAGATATATGCCTAAGAGTGGTATTGCTGGATCACATGGTAGTTCTAATTTTAGTTTTTTAAGGAACTTCCATACTGTTCTTCATAGTGGCTGTACCAATTTACATTCCCACCAACAGTGTAGGAGGGTTCCCTTTTCTCCACATCCTTTCTAGCATTTATTGTTTGTAGACTTTTTGATGATGGTCATTTTGACTGGTGTGAGGTGATAACTCAATGTAGTTTTGATTTGCATTCCTGTGATAATTTGTGATGCTGAGAATCTTTTCATGTGCTTTTTGGCCATCTGTATGTCTTTTTTGGAGAAATGTCTATTCAGATCTTCTGCTCATTTTTTTAAATTGGGTTATTTGTTTTTTTGATAGAGCTTCACAAGCTGTTTGTATATTTTGGAGATTAATCCCTTGTTGGTGCCTTCGTTTGCAAACATTTTCTCCCATTCTGTGGGTTGTCTTTTTGCTTTGTTTAGGGTTTCCTTTGCTATATATGATCTGTATTTTAACATCTTGCTTCTCTTTGAAGGAAGGAAAGAGGTCAAGTAGGTTGCTTTAGATGAATCTAACTTCTTATAACAGTTCCTTAAGAGCTAACTGGCTTCATTTAGAACTTAGGTGTAATAATGAAAACCAAATGTTGACTATACTTTTGGTAAAGTTTAAAACAAAGTAAGAATTAATTTTTATTTTATTCCTGACACCATATACAACAGAATATCATTTTAACAAAGTCCAGTTGTTTCACATTTTCAGATATTTTAAAAGTCTCATAAAGTCTCCAAATAGACCACCACACATTGCATAAATTTGTTGGAACGTTGATGGCCTGGAATAGCAATGTCAGTCCTGCAGTCAGCACCATATGTATTGTTCAGAGATTAAACTTTATAATACATTATCAAGATATTAAACATTTTGAAGCAACATGGGTATTTGGGAAAAAATTTTAGAAGGCGTCTTCATGTCTAGTCTTATTCCTTATTTAAGGAGGAGTAAAAATATATATGTTAGAAGACCATCATAAAATTGTTAAAATAAACTTGATTTGTAAATGCTTATAGTCACTTGGCTGTCTGAAAAATGTGTATAAATAAAGCTATCAGTTCTAGATTATGTTGGGTACAGGAAATGTCATTTTACAATTTTATTCTAATTAATTATGTGATACACATGAAAAAATTAACCTAAGTGTAATCGTTTTAAGAAGGTATTATAGGCAAGTTATATCCATTTTAAGAGTTAGGCTCAACAGTCCTTTATTAAAAATAAATAACTGTGAATCAACCTATAAACATTAAATGAAATCATTTGTAGCCGATAGTATTTTAAGTATATTCCACTTTTCTTAACAAGAATTTTGGTGGATCTTGGTCCATCTGCTATTCAGTATGCTGGGGAAGTCTTTATTCATTTCTCAAGAGAAGGGAATACTCAGAAAAAAGTTGAGAATAAAGGGAAAAGCAAGAGAATGTCTTCCTTCAGGAGGGTATAGGAATGGGGCTGGGGAGAAATTCAAAGGAGAATCGATCCAGGCTTTATCTCAGTCTGGGGGATCCTTGAGAAAAGAGTCATGTACCCTGATTGCCTCCCTCTAATAGTCGAGCCCCAGGTGAAGATCAATAGAGATCTCAACTGAGATCCCAGAGCAGAGGAGACCTAGACCTTACCCTTATGGAAGGGCCTGGGACCTGGAGACCTGGCAAGTAGAGATGGCTACATAACACGTCTAAGCAGACTGCCCTGAGGTTAACCCATAGTTTTCCCATGGACCACCATGCTCTGCAGTGACTAAAAATCCTCAGGCACCCAAAAGGGTTATGAAAATAAAGGAGAGAGTTTCTGGATAAGATCCTATGAATGAGAATTAGGTTTGACAGAATTGTAACCTCAATAGACTGACTTCCAAGGACCAGACCACAGATTAGGTAAGATTCAGAACGTGTGAGCCTGGGCAGGTGTCACCAAGGAACACTCCCAACCCTATGTTTTAATACTACATCAGACCCTTGGCATGTATACTCAATCCTAAGCAAAAATAGCTGGAGTTTGGGTGAGTTCAGAAATTAAATTTTTATAGAAAAATAAAGGTTTTGTTTTCCCTTACAACTGAATATGTGGGTAGAGCTTCATACCTACTTCAAACATCTCTTTTTTCAAATATATTGAAAGTTTTAACTAATACGTATCCTTAAGTCAGTAGACAACCACAGTTCATATGATGACAGTGGAGAATTGCTTCCTTAGCTACATTTCAGGGGCCATTTGGCTGGTATATGGAGCTCTTTATACAGCTCTGATTGGCAAAAATATCTTCTACAGGAACTGTCGAATAGGGGTTGCCCTGACCTTGGGAATATTTGAGATCTATACAAGAGGAGAATCCAGATACTCTCCATCATATATACAAAAGCACCGTGGGTAAATAAGTTCCTATCTGTTGTGCTTAAGAATAAATAAATAAAAGCCACCCTCAGAGATTTTCAGGTTTACAGATCCAACACTGAGAAATTTCCAAGTTCATGGTGAATTGCCTCCTCTACTCAGTGTTTATAGATTTTCTCTGGAACACAGCTCTCCAGACACCAGAACAGGCCAAATGACAAGTTGCCAACAGAGCAATATGGGAAACAGTTGAGATTACATTTTAGACAGAGAACCACAAACTTCTAGAACTGGAGGTCAGCTCTAGAAGTTTAGCCTTTCTTGACTATAAATCTGGAAGATAACTTCCTGCCCCCAGGTGTTTCCATGATGATCTTGGTGACTAATGAAGGGAATGAGGGAAGATGTTTAAACCACAGGATATGGTATGGTTGGAATTAAATACCTAATTATGGCTTATATAAATTAAATAATAAACACATTTGCTCATGTACTCTAAATATGTGAAATTATGTAATTTTTGTTTTAAACAACTTATAAAAAGTAAAAGCATGGCACCCTTTATTTTTATTAGTCTATAGCATGCTAAA
Source organism: Delphinus delphis (assembly GCF_949987515.2). NCBI lineage: Eukaryota > Metazoa > Chordata > Mammalia > Artiodactyla > Delphinidae > Delphinus > Delphinus delphis. Next base: position 43,024,304 of record NC_082687.1, on the reverse strand, counting down.
ATATATTGTTAAATCTTGAATTTATGTGAAAGCATTTTAGAACAAGCTTGAGTAGAGGAGGCGGAATTAAATGTGAGTATTTATAGACAGTAGTACTCTGCACACAGAGGAAACAAAAGAGTTTTTTAACATTTATTTGTTTGATTTATTTATTTTTGGCTGCGTTGGATCTTCGTTGCTGTGCACGGGCTTTCTCTAGTTGCAGCGACCGTGGGCTACTCTTCGTTGTGGTGCACGGGCTTCTCATTGTGGTGGCTTGTCTTGTTGCAGAACATGGGCTCTAGGTGCGCAGGCTTCAATAGTTGCAGCACACGGGCTTCAGTAGTTGCAGCATGTGGGCTCAGTAGTTGTGGCACATGGGCTCAGTAATTGTGGCTCGCATGCTATAGAGTCAGTGTAGGTCGGTAGTTGTGGTGCATGGGCTTAGTTGCTCCGCAGCATGTGGGATCTTCCCGGACCAGGGGTCGAACCCGTTTCCCCTGCATTGGCAGATGGACTCTTTTTTTTTTTTTTTTTTTAATAAATTTATTTATTTTTAGCTGTGTTGTAGTTTCTGTGCAAGGGCTTTCTCTAGTTGTGGCGAGCGGGAGCCACTCTTCATCGCGGTGCACCGGCCTCTCACTGTCACGGCCTCTTGTTGCAGAGCACAGGCTCCAGACACGCAGGCTCAGTAGCTGTGGCTCACGGGCCCAGTTGCTCCGCGGCATGTGGGATCTTCCCAGACCACGGCTCGAACCCGTGTCCCCTGCATTGGCAGGCAGATTCTCAACCACTGCTGCCACCAGCAAAGCCTGGCAGTTGGACTCTTAACCACTGTGCCACCAGGGAAGCCCGGAAACAAAGTTTTAAGATGTATTTGCTTTCACATGAAGTAGGCTTTTACTTAAAATGGAATGAAAGCTGAGTAAACACCAAATCTTTTGTTATGTGTGAATAAACACGTGTGAATGTGGCTTGCAGTCAAAAATATATTGTTATATACACTCATAGCAGTTTTCCTTAGTCAAACCTTCAATCTTGACCTTTAAGTGTGAACATTGGAACTCTATATTGTGATCTTATAAAGTTGCCTATTTCTGAAAAAAATAGTAACTAGCAACAGAATTTATTAGGCCATATACATTAGGGATACATAATTATTATTTCTTCACATAGAATTGACTATTACCGATGTTAGAATTAACTAATCAGCAACAGAAAATCACCATACATTTTGAAGATTGAACATTTTGTTTCATTGAGGTGAGTAATGATAAAGTTACCTAGAAAAAGCATGGATTTATCACAAAACTGATTCCCTGATCATCCTCTGTCCTCTGACTTGTCCTGCTTCCCTCACTGCTTTTCTCCTCTGAGCAGTCCCTTAACAGTACAAAAGTACCCGAATACCTGACTCAGGCTTTGCTGCTAGGTACCTCTGTCTGAGTCAATCACTAATTAGGAGAGGGACCATTTATTACTCATCTCTGCATCTCCACCACCTTGCACTGTTCTTGACACATTATAGGTGTTCTATAATGTTTGAATGAAAGGCCTTTCTAGGATGGTTTATTTTAGTGGTAAATTTCTCTCAATTTAGTATTGTCCAAGACATAATTGTGGAGGGTATAAATTAATCTTCCTTCATAGATATATACTTCCCTCTAACTTCCTGGTGTGGTCTTTCCAGTAAGGCCCCCAGCTCTAGACCATCTCTGACTCCAATCTCAGACTTCTAAAATGTTTATTTCTTTGATGGCCTATTTTAAACTCAGTTTCTTTGGAAAGATTTTGAATTCATAGCATATTAGAATGAGAGAAGCCTTACAGAATATCCAGAAAGGAAATTGTAAAAGAAAAAATCTCGGATGTTCAGGAAGCAAGAAGAAAAGAAACAATGAAAAAATCAGAGGTGTGGTTACATATAATGGGCTATCCTTTTTCTCCTGTGCTTTATAAATCCTATTCTGATGATCATAACAAAGTTATGAATTATCAGATGTAACCATCTGGTACACAAGACAATGATATTTAAAGATGAGGAAAGTAAAGTGACTTAAATGGAAGTGAAGTGTCCACACTTAAATAGTAGTGGTAAAAATGATGATACCAGTAAAGTATTATAAGTCACATGTGTATACTGTAATTCTCTGAGCAACACTATGAAAACTACGCAAAGAGATACAGTCAAAAACACTATAAATCAATCAAGCTGGAATCCTAAAAAATATTCAGTTACCCCACAGAAAGGCAAGAGAAGAAAAACAGAAGAATGAGTTCCAGGACAAAGAAACAGAAAAAAATTTAATAAAAAGGGAAGACTTAAGTTCTAGAGCATTGACAGCTCAATGGTACCAATCAAAATATACCAATCAAAAGACAAATTGGCAGAGTGGCTTAAAAAAATAACACAACCATGTGCTGTTTCAAATTCAATGACATAATTAGGTTGAAAGTAAAAGACAGAAAAAGGTATACATGAAAATATTAACTTAAAAAATTCAGGATTGCAGTGATTGAGAGCCCGCCTGCCAATGCAGGGTACATGGGTTCGAGCCCTGGTCCGGGAAGATCCCGCATGCCACAGAGCAGCTGGGCCTGTGCGCCACAGCTGCTGAGCCTGCACTCTGGAGTGTGAGCCGCAACTACAGAGGCTGCGTGCTACAATTACTGAAGCCCACGTGCCTAGAGCCCGTGCTCCGCAACAAGAAAAGCCACCTCAATGAGAAGCCCGTGCACCGCAACAAAGAGTAGCCCCCACTCGCTGTAACTAGAGAAAGCCTGTGAGCAGCAACAAAGACCCATAGAAGGTAACTGGGTAAATTTGATTTCATCCAAATTTAAGACTTTTGCTATGTGAAAGTCTATGTCAAAAGGATGAAAAAAGCTACAGATTGGGAGGAAATATTTGCAGGCTATTTATCAACAGAAGACTAAAATGTAGAGTATATAAGGAGCTCTCAAAACTCAACAGTAAAATATAGTCTAAACAGAAAATGGAAAATCAACATGAAGAGGCATTTCAATGAAAAGGATATACAGATGGCTAATAAGCACATGGAAATATGTTCAGCATCAAAGAAACACAAATTAAAACCTCCATGAGTTGTTACTGCACAGCTATCAGAAGGGCAAAAGTGAAAAAAAAAATAGCGATGATACCAAGTGCTCGAGAGGATGTGGAGAAACTAGGTCTGTCACTGGTGGGAATGTAAAATGGTACAGCCTCTTTGGAAAACAAATTGGCAGTTTCTTATAAAACTAGACATGCAATTGCCATATGATCCAGTAATTATACTCCTAGGCATTTATCCCAGAGAAATGAAAACGTATGGTCACTTAAACTCCTGTACAATGTTCATAGCAGCTTTCTTTGGAATAGCCGAAAGCTGAAATGACCCCCAATGCCCTTCAACAGATAAATGGTTAAACAAACTGTGGTACATATATATTGTGGACTACTACTCAGCAATAAAAAGAAAGGACCTGATTCGTACAACAAATTGGGTGAATCTCCAGGGAATTATGCTGAGTGAAAAACAGCCAAGCAGGGCTTCCCTGGTGGCGCAGTGGTTGAGGATCTGCCTGCCGATGCAGGGGACATGGGTTCGTGCCCCAGTCCAGGAAAATCCCACATGCCACAGAGCGGCTAGGCCCGTGAGCCATGGCTGCTGAGCCTGTGCATCCGGAGCCTGTGCTCCACAACAGGAGAGGCCACAACAGTGAGAGGCCTGCGTACTACAAAAAATAAAAAAAAAAAAATAAAAAACAGCCAATCACCAAAAGTTACATACCTTGATTCCATTTATAGAGCATTTAAAAAAATTTAAGTGTAGTTGATGTGCAATATTGTGTTACAGGTGTATGATATAGTGATTCAAAATTTTAAAGGTTATATTCCATTTATAGTTTTTATAAACTATTGGCTATATTCTCTGTGTTATACAATATATCCTTGTAGTTTATTATATACATAATAGTTTGTACTTCTTAATCCCCTACCCCTATATTGCCCCTCTCCCCTGCGCTCTTGCCACTGGTAACCAATAGCTTATTCTTTGTATCTGTAAGTCTGCTTCTTTTTTGTTATAGTTACCAGTTTGTTGTATTTTTTAGATTCCACATATAAGTGATATCATAGAGTTTTTGTTTTTCTCTGTCTGACTTATTTCACTTAGCGTAATACCCTCCAAGTTATAGCATTTTTTAAGTGACAAAATTTTAGAAATGTAGGACAGATTAGTGGATATCAGAGGTTAGGAACAAAGGAAGGTTGGAGGTGGGAGGGAGATGAATGTGGTTACAAAAGGGCAACAGGAGGGATTCTTATGGTGATGGAACTCAGTATCTTGGCTAGGTGGTACATACAGGAAGCTACACATATTATAAAATTGTATACTACCAAATCCATGCACACATACCTGAGTACAAATAAAATGGGAAAATTGAATAATATTAGTGGATTGTATCAATGTTGATATTCTGATTAGGATATTATACTATAATGGTATTATACTACCATGCTACCATTGGGGGAAACTAGAAAACGTATACAAGGGATCTTTCTGTATTATATCTCTTAACTGCATGTGAATCTACAATTTTCTCAAGTGAAAAATCAATAATTAATAAAAAGTTATCTCAATAATAAGTCAGAAGAAATTCAAAGAATGGTAACTTTAATTATAAATTTAAATATTTTTGTTTAAAGTCTTATTCAGTACAAGGGCAGTATTATTGTCTAATTTATTGCCTGTAGAGTTCATTTTTTATTTGGGAACTTTATGTTCACACTTTGTTATAAGATAGTTATTCATGTACAGCCAGTTCTAAGATATAAAATATATTCAAGATGGTGGAGGAGTAAGACGTGGAGATCAGCTTCCTCCTCACAAATACATCAAAAATACATCTACATGTGGGACAACTCGTACAGAACACCTACCGAACGCTGGCAGAAGACCTCAGACTTCCCAAAAGGCAAGAAACTCCCCACGTACCTGGGTAGCGCAAAAGAAAAAAGAAAAAAAACAGAGACCAAAGAATAGGGACGGGACCTGTACCTCTGGGAGGGAGCTCTGAAGGAGGAAAAGTTTCCACACACTAGGAAGCCCCTTCACTGGTGGAGACGGGGTGGTGGTGGGGAGGGACGCTTCAGAGCCATGGAGGAGAGTGCAGCCACAGGGGTGCGGAGGGCAAAGTGGAGAGATTCCCGCACAGAGGATTGGTGCCGACCAGCACTCACCAGCCCGAGAGGCTTGTCTGCTCACCCGCCGGGGCAGGCTGGGGCTGGGAGCTGAGGCTCGGGCTTCGGTTGGATCGCAGGGAGAGAACAGGCGGCATGAACACAGCATGAAGGGGCTAGTGCGCCACAGCTAGCCAGGAGGTAGTCCGGGAAAAAGTCTGGAGCTGCCGAAGAGGCAAGAGACCATTGTTTCGGGGTGCGCGAGGAGAGGGGATTCCTTTCCTGTGTGCCCACAGAAGGCAGAGCACTGCCTACGCAAGCTCCAGAGACGGGTGCAAGCCGTGGCCATCAGCTCAGACCCCAGATATGGACATGAAACGCTAACGCTGCTGTAGCAGCCACCAAGAATCCTCTGTGCGTTCACAGGTCACTATCCACACCCCCGCTCCCACTCCCTGGGAACTTCTGCAGCCAGCCACTGCTAGGGTCCTGTGATCCAAGGACAGCTTCCCCAGGAGAACACATGGTGCACCTCAGGCTGTTGCAATGTCACACTGGCCTCGGCCGCTGCAGGCTCACCCCGCATTCCAATTATGACTACTGTACCCCTCCCCCCCCCAGCCTGAGAGAGCAAGAGTGCCCTAATCAGCTGCTGCTTTAACCCCCTCCTGTCTGGGCGTGGAACAGATGCCTGAGGGCGACCTACACTCACAGGTGGGTCCAAATCCAAAGCTAACCCCAGGAGCTGTGCGAACAAAGAAGAGAAAGAGAAATCTCTCCATGCAGCCTCAGGAGCAGTGGATTAAACCCCCACAATCAACTTGATGTACACTGCATCTGTGGAACACCTGAATAGACAATGAATCAACCTAAAATTGAGGTGGTGGACTTTGGGAGCAAATGTAGACTTGGGGTTTGCTGTCTGTGACTAATTTGTTTTTATGTTTATCTTAGTTTAGTTTTTAGCGCTTGTTATCATTTGTGGATTTGTTTATTGGTTTGGTTGCTCTCTTTGTTTTTTATTATTATTTGTTTAATTTTAGTAATTTATTATTTATTAATTTTTTTTTTCTGTTATTATTTTTTTCTTTCTTTTTTTCTCCCTTTTCTTCTGAGCCATGTGGCTGACAGGATCTCGGTGCTCCGGGCTGATGTCAGGCCTGAGCCTCCGAGGTGGGAAAGCTGAGTTCAGGACATTGGTCCACCAGAGACCTCCCAGCCCACATAATATCAGTCAAAGAGAGCTCTCCCAGAGATCTCCAACTCAATGCTAAGACCCAGCTCCACCTAAAGGTCAGCAAGCTCCAGTACTGCATGCCCCATACCAAACAACTAGCAAGACAGGAACACAAGCCTACCCATTAGTAGAGAGGCTGCCTAAAATCATATTAAGTTCACAGACACCCCAAAACACCACCTGACACGGCCCTGCCTACCAGAAAGACAAGGCACAGCCCCACCCACCAGAACACAGGCACCATTTCCCTCTACTAGGAAGCCTACACAAGACACTGAACCATCCTCACCCACTGGGGGCAGACACCAAAAACAGTGGGAACTGTGAATCTGCAGCCTCCAGAAGAGACCCCAAGCACAGTAAGTTAAACAAAATGAGAAGACAGAGAAATATGCAGCAGATGAAAGAGCAAGGTAAAAACACACCAGACCAAACAAATGAAGAGGAAATAGGCAATCTACCTGAAAAAGAATTCAGAGTAATGACAGTAAAGATGATCCAAAACCTTGGAAACAGGATGGAGAAAATACAAGAAATGTTTAACAAGGACCTAGAAGAACCAAAGAGCAAACAAATGATGATGAACAACACAATAAATGAAATTAAAAATTGTCTGCAAGGAATCAATAGCAGAATAACTGAGGCCAAAGAATGGATAAGTGACCTGGAAGATAAAATAGTGGAAATAAGTACTGCAGAGCAGAATAAAGAATAAAGAATGAAAAGAATTGAGGACAGTTTCAGAGACCTCTGGGACAAAATTAAATGCACCAACATTTGAATTATAGGGGTCACAGAAGAAGATGAGAAAATAGAAGGGGTCTGAGAAAATATTTGAAGAGATTATAGTTGAAAACTTCTCTAACATGGGAGAGGAAATAATCAAGTCCAGGAAGTGCAGAGAGTCTCAAACAGGATAAGTCCAAGGAGAAACATGCCAAGACACATATTAACCAAACTATCAAAAATTAAATACTAAGAAAAAATATTAAAAGCAGCAAGGGAAAAGTAACAAACAACATACGAGGGAACCCCCAAAGGTTAACAGCTGATCTTTCAGCAGAGACTCTGCAAGCCTGAAGGGAGTGGCAGGATATATTTAAAGTGAAAAAAGGGAAAAACCTACAACCAATATTACTCTACCCAGGAAGGATCTCCTTCAGATTTGATGGAGAAATTAAAACCTTTACAGACAAGCAAAAGTTAAGAGAATTCAGCACCACCAAACCAGCTTTACAACAAATGCTAAAGGAACTTCTCTAGGCAGGAAACACAAGGGAAGGAAAAGACCTACAATAACAAACCCAAAACAATTAAGAAAATGGTAATAGGAACATACATATCAATAATTACCTTAAATGTAAATGGATTAAATGCTCCAACCAAAAGGCATAGACTGGCTGAATGGATACAAAAACAAGACCTTTATATGTGCTGTCTACAAGAGACCCACTTCAGACCTAGAGACACATACAGACTGAAAGTGACAGGGTGGAAAAAGATATTCCATGCAAATAGAAATCAAAAGAAAGCTGGAGTAGCAATTCTCATATCAAACAAAATAGACTTTAAAATGAAGACTATTACAAGAGACAAAGAAGGACACTACATAATGATCAAGGGATCAGTCCAAGAAGAAGATATAACAATTGTACATATTTACACACCCAACATAGGAGCACCTCAATACATAAGGCAAATGCTAACAGCCATAAAAGGGAAACTTGACAGTAACACAATAATAGTAGGGGACTTTAACACCCCACTTTCACCAATGGAGAGATCATCCAAAATGAAAATAAATAAGGAAACACAGGCTTTAAATGACACATTAGACAAGATGAAAAAGAAATGAAGAAAACAGTAGCAAAGATCAATAAAACTAAAACCTGTTTTTTGGAGATGATAAACAAAATTGATAAAACATTAGCCAAACTCATCAATAAAAATAGGGAGAAGACTGAAATCAATAGAATTAGAAATGAAAAAGGAGAAGTAACAACTGACACTGCAGAAATACAAAGGATCATGAGAGATTGCTAAAGGCAACAAAATGCCAATAAAATGGATAACCTGGAAGAAATGGGCAAATTCTTAGAAAAGCACAACCTTCCATGACTGAACCAGGAAGAAATAGAAAATATAAACAGACCAATCACAAGCACTGAAATTGAGACTGTGATTAAAAATCTTCCAACAAACAAAAACCCAGGACCAGATGGCTTCACAGGTGAATTCTATCAGACATTTAGAGAAGAGCTAACCACCTATCCTCAAATTCTTCCAAAATATAGCAGAGGGAGGAACACTCCCAAACTCATTCTATGAGGCCACCAGCACCCTTATATCAAAACCAGACAAAGATGTCACCAAAAAAGAAACTACAGTCGAGTATCACTGATGAACATAGATGCAAAAATCCTCAACAAAATACTAGGAAACAGAATCCAACAGCACATTAAAAGGATCATACACCATGATCAAGTGGGGTTTATCTCAGGAAGGTAAGGATTCTTCAACATATGAAAATCAATCAATGTGATACACCATATTAACAAATTGAAGGATAAAAACCATATGATAATCTCAGTAGATGCAGAAAAAGCTTTTGACAGAATTCAACAAACATTTATGATAAAAACTCTCCAACATGCATGCATAGACAGAACCTACCTCAACATAATAAAGGCCATATATGACAAACCCACAGCCAACATCATTCTCAATGGTGAAAAATTGAAACCATTTCCTCTAAGATCAGGAACAAGAAAAGGTTGCCCCTCTCACCACTCTTATTCAACATAGTTTTGGAAGTCCTAGCCACAGCAATCAGAGAAGAAAAAGAAATAAAGGAAACCCAAATCAGAAAAGAAGAAGTAAAACTGTCACTGTTTGTGGATACATAGAGAATCCTAAAGATGCTACCAGAAAACTACAAGAGTTAATCAATGAATTTGGTAAAGTAACAGGATACAAAATTAATGCACAGAAATCTCTGGCATTCCTATACACTACTGATGAAAAATCTGAAAGTGAAATTAAGAAAACACTCCCATTTACCATTGCAACATAAAGAGTAAAATACCTAGGAATAAACCTACCTAAGGAGACAAAAGACCTGTATGCAGAAAATTATAGACACTGATGAAGGAAATTAAAGGTGATACAAATAGATGGAGAGATATACCATGTTCTTGGATTGGAAGAATCAACATTGTGAAAATGACTCTACTACCCAAAGCAATATACAGATTCAATGCAATCCCTATCAAACTATCAACTGGCATTTTTCACAGAACTAGAACAAAAAATTTCACAATTTGTATGGAAACACAAAAGACCCTGAATAGCCAAAGCAATCTTTAGAAAGAAAAACGGAGCTGGAAGAATCAGACTCCCAGATTTCAGACTATACTACAAAGCTACAGTAATCAAGATGGTATGGTACTGGCACAAAAACAGAAATATAGATCAATGGAACAGAATAGAAAGCCCAGAGATAAATCCACACACACGGTCACCTTATCTTTGATAAAGAAGGCAAGAATGAACAATGGAGGAAAGACAGCCTCTTCAATAAGTGGTGCTGGGAAAACTGGACTGCTACATGTAAAAGACTGAAATTAGAATACTTCCTAACACCATACATAAAAATAAACACAAAATGGATGAAAGACCTAAATGTAAGACCAGACACTATCAAACTCTTAGAGGAAAACATAGGCAGAGCACTCTTTGACATAAATCACAGCAAGATCTTTTTTGACCCACCTCCTAGAGAAATGGAAATAAAAAGAAAAATAAACAAATGGGACCTAATGAAACTTAAAATCTTTTGCACAGCAAAGGAAACCATAAACAGGACAAAAAGACAACCCTCAGAATGGGAGAAAATATTTGCAAATGAAGCAACTGACAAAGGATTAATCTCCAAAATACACAAGCAGCTCATGCAGCTCCATATCAAAAAAATAAACAACCCAATCGAAAAATGGGCAGAAGACCTAAACAATCATTTCTCCAAAGAACATATAGATTGCCAACAAACACAGGAAAGGAGCTCAACGTCACTAATCATTAGAGAAATGCAAATCAAAACTACAATGAGGTATCACCTCACACTGGTCAGAATGGCCATCATCAAAAAATCTACAAACATTAAATGCTGGAGAGGGTGTGGAGAAAAGGGAACCCTCTTGCATTTTTGGTGGGTATGTAAATTGATACAGCCACTATGGAGAACAGTATGGAGGTTCCTTAAAAAACTAAATATAGAACTACCATATGACCCAGCAATCCCGCTACTGTGCACATACCCTGAAAAAACCACAATTCTAAAGGACACATGTACCACAATGTTCATTGCGGCACTATTTACTATAGCCAGGACATGGAAGCAACCTAAGTGTCCATTAACAGATGAATGGATAAAGAAGATGTGGCATATATATGCAATGGAATATTACTCAGCTATAAAAAGAAATGAAATTGAGCTATTTGTAATGAGGAGGATGGACCTAGAGTCTGTCATACAGAGTGAAGTAAGTCAGAAAGAGAAAAACAAATACCATATGCTAACACATACATATGGAATCTGAAAAAAAGTGTTTCTGATGAACCTAGGGACAGGACAGGAATAAAGACGTAGATGTAGATAATGGACTTGAGGACACAGGGAGGGGGAAATTAAGCTGGGACGAAGTGAGAAAGTAGCATTGACATATATACACTATTAAATGTAAAATAGATAGCTAGTGGGAAGCAGCTGCATAGCACAGGGAGATCAGCTTGGTGCTTTGTGACCACCTAGAGGGGTGGGATAGGGAGGTTAGGAGGGAGAGGCAAGAAGGAGGGGATATGGGGATATATGTATACATATAGCTGATTCAGTTTGTTATACAGCAGAAAGTAACACACCATTGTAAAGCAATTATATTCCAATAGAGATGTAAAAAAAAAAGACACATGCACCCTAATATTCATTGCAGCACTGTTTATAATAGCCAAATCATGGAAGCGACCTAAATGCCCATCGACAGACGAATGGATAAAAAAGATGTGGTACATATACACAATGGAATATTACTCAGCCATAAAAATAGAATGATGTTGGATCATTTGTAGTGTCATGGAAGGACCTAGAGACTGCCATACAGAGTGAAGTAAGCCAGAAAGAGAAAAATAAATATCACATATTAATGCATATGTGAGGAATCTAGAAAAATGGTACAGATGAACTGGTTTGCAAGGCAGAAATAGAGAAACAGATGTAGAGAACACACGTATGGACACCAAGGGGGGAAAGCGGAGGTGGGTGGTGGTGGTGGTGGGATGAATTGTGAGATTGGGATTGACATATATACACTAATACATATAAAATACATAACTAATAAGAGCCTGCTGTATAAAAAATAAATAAAATTCAAAAAAATAATAAAATATATTGGATATTTTTATAATTATAAAATTCCTTGATGAAATGGACCTGCTGATACTTTTTAAATGTGTGTCCTATTCTATTTTTGTTTTCCTTCCTGACACCGACCAAATGTCCTAGAACTTAATTCTGATATTAACTATATGTAATTAGTGTCCATCTCCTCGGGTTTATGGACTCAGTCCCAAGATTTTCTCCACTTCAGACACCAGTTACAAGTGAGGTGCGCAGGAGACCCACAATTCTGCATGGTTGAGTACAAATTCAGGGATTCCTATGACCTCCCCTCAGATTTGATAATTCACTAGGACAATTCACAGAACGCAAGAAAATTATAGCTAGATGGAAGAGATGCACAGGGCAAGGTATGGGGGGAGGGGTGTGTGTGTGCAGAGCTTCCATGCCCTCTCAGACCACACCATCCTCCCAGCACCTCAATGTGTTCACCAACCCTCTGAACTACGTCATTTAGGGATTTTTATGGCGGTTCCATCATGCAGGCATGATTGATTAAATCGGCTATTGGTGACTCAACCTCTAGCCTCTTTTCCCTCCCTGGAGTTCTGGGGGTGGGGCTGAAAGTTCCAGCTGTCTAATCACGTAGTTGGTTCTTCTGGCAGCCAGCCCCCATCCTGAAGCTAAGATCATGGTTGCTCAAGTTGGACTGAGTTCAAGTCCCACTTCACTTATCTATATATTATCTTGGGCAATCTACTTAACCTCTTTGTGCCTCTCCATAGCTATAGTAAAAGTACCTACTTCATGAATAAACTAAGTACATATAAAATGATTAGAACTGAGACACATGGGAAGCATTCTATTGATGTTGGTGATTGTTACTTTTGACATGAAATACAGGAGATGCCCATAGCATTTGATAATTTATGTTTGAGTGTATTACAGCTATAGTCAATACTGATTTGTAAATGATTTTTCCTGAATTGATAAAATGATTACTATCTTGGGGCTTCCCTGGTGGCGCAGTGGTTGAGAGTCCGCCTGCCGATGCAGGGGACGCGGGTTCGTGCCCCGGTCCGGGAAGATCCCACGTGCCGCGGAGCGGCTGGGCCCGTGAGCCATGGCCGCTGAGCCTGCGCGTCCGGAGCCTGTGCTCTGCAACGGGAGGGGCCACAACAGTGAGAGGCCCACGTACTGCAAAAAAAAAAAAAAAGAAAAAAAAAATGATTACTATCTTAATTTGGCTAATATTTTCTATGAAGAAATAAAATAATGGTTTAATATAACTAATATATTGAAGTATTCAAAACTACCAGTTCATATTTTTATACTAAAGTGAATAGACTGATATTTTAATATCTGGTTTTTGGTAAGTCAGTAGTTACTAACAATGAAGTTAGTGGCTATGGATGTGATAATGAAATTCGTCATTGTGCAGCACTTAGGGTGTATTTCTTTTTCTTGAATTTATTAAAGACCAGAATCTTCAGACAAACCATATTGCAACATTTATAAAGCTACCTGACCCCAGACCCATCATTTGACCTAAAGATTGACTGAAGAGAATCTTTATATATCTTAATGGTATGTCCAATAACTGTAGTCAAACCAAGCATAAAATAACAGGTCCTCTTCTCTTTAAAGTTATATTAACTCAGGAATTGCCTTAATGCTAATTTCTCTTAGGATCACTGCAAGGATTACTACATTGAGGCTAAGATTTCATATGAAATCCTGAGAGATTCATAAGGCCTAGAAGTTGATTTTTTAAAAATTCTTAAGTTTTAATTATTGATCAACATATGTAAGTTTTTTTTTTTTTTAAGAGAGTGTTCCCTCAGCCCCCTTCAGTTTTTTTAGGACCTGGGACAAACCAAATTGCTCAGCTCTAACTCCCAACACTTTTATATGTGTGAAATCAGATTAAAATGAAGATGAAGTACAACCATAGAAGAGGAAAATAATAGAAAGTCAATTCTGTTTGGTAGAGATGGCAGGCACACATTTTACACACTATATACTAGTACCTTGGGAGTTTTTTATGTATGTATAAAATAAAACACATCTTTTCCCATCAGCCATCTCCCTGATTGATTACCTCAATATCTACTAATTTGAAGAAAATGGGAGAAAGTGATGCAACTTGCTATGCTAGGAAGAGCTGTGTCTTGCAAGAGAAAATTGTACTCAACTTCTAACGAACAACTTATAGAGCAGCAATATGCTTATGGAGCACACATGGAGAATAGCTCTAAATGGCAGTACTCAGTGTAGTGACACATATTTTGGACCCAGATGACGATGCAGTCCTCAAGGCTTTTATTGAGTAAGTTATATATTATATGTGTGAGCTGCCCAACAAGACAACTAGAGCCATTTAGTAGTGGGGTACTATAGGACAGAAGCTACCAGTTAAGCTCAAGAGATCAGACTGCCTCAGTTCAAATTCCCAGCTCTACTGTTTAGCAGCTGAGGCCTTGTGTAAGTGGCTTAACTTCTTACTGTCTCTGTATTCTCATCTGAAACATGGGAATAATAATAACTACCTGATGGAGTTATTATAAGGAGTATTATTCTTAGAACAAGTTCTAGTACTTAATAATCACTCAATAAATGCTGACTATTTTAATTTTATTATTTGGCAATTTAGTAATAAATTTTGTACAGAATTCAAGAAAAAAACGTTCCTATTTGATTTCTACTTTGTAGTGATTAGTACTGTTAACGTATTTCAGGATTCCTTGCCCTTTGGTACCTGTTTTCTATGTTTATCATTACATTATTTAAAAGTATGGAATTTGAAATGTTTTGTAATCCATATAATTTTTAGGTATGGTCATGTCTGACTGCATCAGGGAGAATGTTTATCAATAAGCATAACTGCAAAAATCCAAATTACCTCATTGTGTTCCTCATTAATGTATCCTGGAGGACTGAAAGATTGTAAATAGGAACCAGATGCCATGAATCTTTAACATATAGCTTCAAAGTCATTGCAAATTTTTTAACCTAAATACAATCACAAATATTTAGCTCACCAGAGCCACTGTAATGGAAGGGTACATAAGTTAGAAAGCACAGAAGTAAGGCCATATTTACATTCTAACAAAATTCTAGTGTTGAAATCCATGCTGAAAGCCAGCTTGTGAAAGTACAGTGCAAAACTGGTTGATCTGTACTTCATATTTTTATTTAAAAACTTGCATGCTTAGATAAAGAACATTCAGTGTAATTAAAATTTTTATTAAATTCAATCAGGGAGCATTTGAAGTTATAGTTTACAAAGTGCAAATTTGAAAATTAAATTTTAGACTTTACTGCTAACATATTGTAAACAACTGTACCTTTCCCACAGCCCCTGACACCAGTCCCAATATTGGATATCATAGTGGTCAAGAGTCCAAACACAAAGGACAGGCTGCATGAGTTCAAATCCCAGCTCATATCCCTGCTGGTGGTGTGACTTTGACTTTGGGGAAATTATTTAGCCTCTCTGTGCCTCAGTTTCCTCATCTGTGAAACAAATTATAGTACAGTACCCACTTCATAGGGTTTCTGTGAGGATTACAGAATGTATATATTCTGTATATATTGTATGTATATATATAAGGTGTCTCTCTATATAATAGACACACACATATATACACAAGTGTGTATATATATATGAGTGTGTGTGTCTCTATATATTATATGTATATAGAAAATATATAGCTGAAGAATTACCATGTCCCTATATTTGGCTTTCTCCTAAACCATTGTTACTCTTGCTGCCTTTCTCTAGGTATAAGGGGAGAGAAATCAGACTTTTCAATAACACCTTTACTCTCCTGGCCTGGGAAAAATAATGAAGCTGTTGAAATTTGTTTTTTTATGGCATTCCATCTCCCCTTCTGCACTCTTGTCTCTTTTCTAGTATTCAATATTCCCTTTTTAGCCACTCTTAAAAAATAATGCCTTTAAGCTGCCCACACTGGTTTTCGAAAGTCCATTTCTCTAGTGCTTTTCTTGTGTCTGCCTTATCACAAAGTGTTAAAATAATAACTTCTTACCCTCTTGCCCCTTCCCATCAATTCAAAACTCTTTTTTCTTACGTGATCAGCACTTGGGACAATACCAACTGGCAAATACACACTAAGGTGTGACCTACTAATAGCCTTACCTGTGGCTCCCTTCCTCTGATGGAAAAAAATCTGTGCCCCTGCACTGGAGTAGTGAAATTGGAATTTTGCAATTCCAATTGATTTGTATTAGTGGGTATGAGTGATTGGAGAGGTGGCTGACACCCTTGGGGTAAAGCTAACTGTAAAGAGAAGTAGATAGCCTCAGTTCTAATATTTAGTGAAAGTAAGTGTCATGGAAAGGTAAAGAGAAGAATCTAGAAACTAAGGTAGTTTAACATAAGCAGTCTTTATTTAGAGTCACTGTCTTTCATTCACTTACTTAGAGTACTGTTTATTTCCTTTACAGCTCCTAAGCCACTACCTAAAATTGTCTTGTGTATTTGAATAACTTTGAGAAGGGCAGACATGAGAACACAGATATTGTGGGTCTTGTTTACCCACTGTGTCTCTTAGGGTAGATGCTCAATAAATGCATGTTGAATACAAGAAATATAAATGGGCCTATTTCCTTTTGACATCTTTTTGGCTTACCTGCCTCAACATTTTTTATTTTTTAAAAAATAAAATTGAATTTTTGTGAATTTTAAATGAAAATTGATAATGAATAGAGAAGTTTTTAAAACCTGTTCAAACACACCTCTGCATTTTCAACCCTATTAAAATACACATATGCACCAATTGCAGCAACATTATTCCTGGGGCCTAGAGAGAGCCTGAAGGGAATGCACAAAAGATGCTAACACAGCTTTAAGTGGTAGCAAAGCCAGAGCAATACAAATGGGTTTTAATCAGTTTTCCTCTCTCAGAGGTGTTTCACTGACCTTCTCTGGGATAGCCAGGCCTAGGAAATACCCACAGCTCCTTTGAAGAGTACTCAAAATATAACCTCACAACAAGAGCCATTTTAGGGGGAAGTAGTTGGGCAATAATATTTAAATAAATCCATAAATAAATGATTTCAAGCAGTTGTAATGTACCCTGATAAGCACCTTTAATCAGTTCTCAACCAATGTGTTAAGTAACTTCTCATAATCCAGCTGCAGAGAAATTACATTAGAGCCTTTGTGCAAAAATAATCTCTGGATGTGAAGACCAAGAAAGTTTAGTAAAATATATTTGATGACTAAGTAATAATAATATTGAGGAAAACAATACTTTGTACTTGTCTCTAGAGGATTAACTTCAATTACATCTAGTACCATATTTGACATTTTTAGAATTTTTCTCTTTCTGTCTCCACATAAATGATTACTGATAATGATTAAAATAAATTAATTACATGTTTTAAATTTTGTTGAAGGCATAAAATAAATAGTAGATCAAGAATATTTCCAATTATACCCCAAGCTGAGTTCAAATTTTTAAACTTTGCTGAATTTCCATTTAAATAAAAATGTATGGAAGAATTATACATTCATTCTTTGGTCCCCTGATATTAAGGAGACCATTTTTGCTTGTGACTTTGTCTGGATAGTGTCAGATTGTGTCAGTTATCCCAGCATAATAATTCATAACACTGTCTTTGACTCTCAACGATATTGTGCTTTGATTGATACAGCATATGTACATCCTACCTAGTACGGAGAATTTGTTTGCGATGTGCTTTTATAATCTAAAAAATTCTGGAACTTTTCAGGCTGTGATTCACACGTAGTGGTGCAAATTGTGTCCAGTCATAATAAACATCAGTTCTTCTGCCTGGTCATTCTTACCAATGCTGCTTTATGAGGCATTCCTCCAAATATTTTGCCACGTTCTTTAAAGTAAAAAAGTATTACTCCTTCCTAACATGTTTTATTCAAAACATTCAAAAATGCAAGTCCACTTTTTCCCCTAACATATTAACATATCTAACATGTTAAGATTTTTATTTGTGCAGTACTTAGGAGTCTGTGTTATTATTCAGTAGAGGAAAGATCTTTTGGAAGCTATAGCTTCATTAGTCAACTTCATCCTCAGGTAAACTCTTGGCTTCTGGAAGCATCATCCTGGATGTAGCATAATGTCTGCTATGCAGTAGGCACCTAACAGATATCTGTTAAATGAATGAATGAGTAGCAATAATAGTTTTCTAAACTTTAAAAATATATTAATTTATTTTAAGTTAATGGCATTATTTTTCAAGTCATCCAAGCTACAATGCAAATAATAAAATTCTTACTTGAAAAATAGCCAGTCATTAGTATCCACATTTATTAGGATACACTAAAGGAGAATTAACTAAATTACCCCAGGTGAGATATTAACTGAGAAACTTTAACCCATATCCGTTTAAATATGAAGGAAGAAAAAAACAATGTGGAGGGGAGAGTACCCATGAAATAACTGAATTTCTTGTCATGGTGAATGGTTGGCCCATGAATTTCTTCAGACTTGCTGTTGAAAGCTTATCAATAATTATTCTGGAGCCCCTTAAAAATATACTTTCCATGTTATGTTACAAATTTCTTTCATGTTCAGAGAGATGGCTTGTGATTTCAGCCTAACATCAATTTAAAAAATGCACCATATTACAGAGGAGGAAAGCTTGAGACATCAGTAGGCCGTGAACTTTTCGGCCGGTAATTTGAAAGCAGAGTTTGAGAACTGCACTTTAAGAAATGGGCTTTGCTCCTTTGATCATGTTATTAATCTTTCAGGAATTTAATAACACTTAAGCCAATTTTACAATTAAACTAAGAGGTAGTCAATAATTACAATAAACTATAAGTGTCTGTAATAGCATGTGATGGGAAAAGAAAGGATCAGAGTGGATCAGAGTTTTAAAAGTTTTTCTTCAAGTCAATTGGAAGAGAATTATTGGCATAAAAATGGGCTAATTCAGGTGAATTACCAAAAGGTGACCGGCAAGCCACTATCAAATTAAAATGATTGTTTAAAGCCCACTAGTCCCTTGATGTTGCAATTGAATCCCATCAAAGCACTGAGCTCTACATCCTCTTTTCATTCCTAACCACATTTTTGTATACCTGGCAATTTTTTCCCTACCTTTCTCATTCCTTTCTCTTAGTTTCATCTACCTCTTTTAGTTGTTAAAAAAGAGTATCATTTTATGTCCTTTTTTAAGTAAAAATAATATATAATGGAGATAAAAGCATAGTTGCTTCAAAGTTCAATAACTACATATTGAAATTGCTGGAATAAGTAAAAAATTGCCCTTACTGGGGGGCCAAACCCCTCTCCCACTGTAACAGGAGAAAAGACAGAAAACATGCATGTTGGTGCAGCTAAGTTTGTAGGTCTGATGGCAGAAAATTGAGGGGATGCTGTTGGCTTTAATTTTTGTTGTGTAATGCTAAGGTTATTATTTTATATTGAGCAAGGGTATAGCCAGAGTTTTGAGATGAGTGGAGATTTTTTTGAAAAGGCTGCATGAGGACTGGAAAGAGCATTTGCTAGTGATACCTAAAAGTGTCCTAGACAGTAAAGTGAGCTGTTGATATTGGAGGCCACAGATATTTAGTGACACTGACATGCATTAC
This sequence comes from Delphinus delphis, assembly GCF_949987515.2. Taxonomy (NCBI): domain Eukaryota; kingdom Metazoa; phylum Chordata; class Mammalia; order Artiodactyla; family Delphinidae; genus Delphinus; species Delphinus delphis. Next base: position 43,004,905 of record NC_082687.1, on the reverse strand, counting down.
TTATTTTCTCTAGCAAGGTACAGCTTTGCAGGTTTAGAAGGAAGACATTCAGTTTAAATCAGTGAGGGTGTATTGTAGGGATAAGCGAGGGAGTTGAGGACATAGTAAGAGCAATTGGTATGGTGCACTATGGAGTTGAATATGAGAGGAGATAAAGTAGAGATATGATTAGTGGATTTGATAGGGAGAAAGTAGAAGCATTAGAAATTGGGTACCTTACTAAAACCTAATACCTGGTGCAAGGGGGAGAAAAGTTGAGTTATAGAGCTAGGATGATGGACAGGTGTGGTTGTTTGAGTTTCAGAGTTTGACAGTGGACCAGTTGCAGGTTATGAAAAGAACCAGGATACAGAAAAGAGAGTTGGGTGGTAAAGTGGAGTAGAAGTGAGGTTCACTGAAGATGAGGAAGCATGAGAGATTAAGCTTGTGCTTTTGGACTTTGAAGATACTCAAGGTGATATTAACAATTGGTGTACAGGAAATAATGCTGATAGAAGCGAGAAGCCTTCAGTGAATGTGGGGCAATGGCTAAGAGATTGATAGATAAATAGTAACAAGGAGATTTAGAGGGTAGAAAGCTGGAATGCAGCATAAGCCTTTAAAGATCAGAGGTTCTCATGGAATTCTGTAGGCATAAAGATGTAGAGGCATCATTGAGGAGCTGGGATTATGATAACTAGTCATCTTGACTCTAACATAAAACAATATGAGGAAATGAGCGGATTTTACCCATGAGTTCTATATGGGGAAACCAGGTTTGAATCAAGGCAAGGACATAGAGAAGATATTCAGTGAAAATGTTCAGAATGCATGTCTCTTTGTTCTTCATGAAATACTTTTTTGGGACTACTCTGTTTTTAGAGGGAGGAAAACCAATGTTTGGTCAGATGAGAGGAATTACAGAAATGTATGGAGATATGAATTTAAGAGAGAGAAAATGACTGACGAAGGTTACACCTTAGGTGGAAAGATAACAGGACTGAGAGAGGAATGCTGACTTAACATGCATCAGATTTCCTGCCCTGGTGAATGGGACTGTGAGACCCTCAGCTTGCTCAGAACAGTCTAGTTTGGCATTTAAGCTAGGTTTTGACAAAGTGAGTAGGACTTTGCTTAGAAAAAAAGCATGGGAAGCTGTAACAGGCAGAAGGAATAGCACACACTAAGAAACACAACTATGCAAGTACTTTTCAAGTAAAGTGAATGCTGTAAAGTTGAGTATGGATAGAGCCACAGCGTATGTGGGCAGGAGTCGTAGACCATAAGGCTTGGTTGTAAAGGAGTAAAAAAGTTTCATCAATGCTGGTGATTAAATAAAAACTATTTTTGTCTTTCTCATATCTGTAACCTCACTTCCTAGCATAGTTACTAACACATAGAAAGCACTCTGTTACTATTTGTTGAACAAATACATTTGCAGTTACCTAAAGCTTTGAGGAATCAACACATTTGAGTTAGATTTCAAAAAAAAATTGAGAACAGACTGGAATGGGCCAAAAACATTGAGGTGTAATCTAATGTCGGGACCAATATACAATTTTAGCCTCATGTTCAAGAAGTCAACAAGCTAAGTACAGAATGGTGTGGTGGTGTGGGGGTAAGCCGAGCTGAAGAGCAGTTTAGGACCGGAAAATGTAGGGGCTTTAACTGACCATAGCCAAATATGTGTCAACACTGCCATACAAAGGACCCAAATCATGGATCCCCAAATATATGTCGCTCACTAGAAGTTACAAAAGCAAAGTGGGTAAGAGCCCAGAAACCTACAAGTTAGTCCATACCTGGAGCATCGTTTTGAGTTCTGAGCACATAATTTTATGATTCATATAGTGTAAGAACTATAGTTAGTGAGCGTTGGGATGGGCCAGGACAGAAAGAGATACAGGCTTTCTACTCCTTGCCTGCCTCCCCATCTCCATTCTAGGCAACCACGAGTTTGGGGGTCTTACTGGAGAGCTGCCAACAGATCTTTGAAGACAGTATAAAAGAAGCACATGTTGACTTTTAAAGCTCTTTAAAAGTTCTCTATTTAATTTTCTACGTGTTCACTCTGTTTTGAGTACTTAATATGTTTAATTGTATCATATGACACAAGCAGAGAGAAACAAGCCTATCTAAAACATTGTTCTGGGAGGGGCATTCCTTAACTCATTTTATCTCCTCTGAGCACCAAAATGTTGACTTTTACCAGCTAGCTGGGTTATATTTAGCAGCATACCTTAGAGTTAGTTCACTTGGTCCTGTTCTCTGTCAGCATTTTTTCTGTGATTACCTTCTCTGACACATTAGGGAGGGCTATACTTTGATCTGCCAAAAGAATCTACTGATTGTTTAAGAATTTTTTCCTTAAAATTTCCTCCTTTACCTTTACCTTTAATATGGAATTGTCAAAACATTTCCCAAGATGGTAGTGACATCACCATCACAGTAGCATAAGACATTCCTCGTTTTTGTCACCCCCATAACAACAAAAATTTGGCATTTATTCATCCACAAATAAAACTGCCTCTGTGGGAGTTGTGGGATCCAGTACCATATGCCAAGGGACCTGGAAAGAGTCTCGCCCACCTGTGCATCGGGTAATAGACTGACAGACCTCAGTACCAGCTGTGGACCCTGCAGTAGCCTGTGAAGCAGTTCCAGCCCTCTCGGCAGTGGTCCAGAGCACCTGGAGAACACTGACCTGGGCAGTTACCCATGGAGGGACAAGAGAGCCTTTGTGGAAATCTAGGTTTCCAGAGAAGAAGTTGTAGCACTCTGCTGGAGAGAAAAAAAATATGAGTTTGGATGAATTGGAGTGGATAAGGAGAATAACTTGACTTCGCCCACATCACCCATCTCCCAGGTGGCACAGCTTAGGCCTAAATGAGACCCATTTGGCCTGAGATGTCTCCCATGGGAGAAGGGAGAAATGGTGAATGAATGTGAGGCTTCTCCAGCTGTGCGGGATGCTGCCAAAGAGACTCATTTCTCTCTTCCAGCATCCAGAGTCCTAAACTGAGAGCTTCATGACTGGGAGGAAGAAGGAGATTGGGAAAGAGGCAGATGTGATTCTGGGAAGGTATTAAAGGGATGTAGTTTCTGATGGCTGCATAGCGGACTCCATTAGGAAGCTTGCCCATGAGCCACTGGGGAAACCTCATGTGTGAATTCCCCCAACTGGCCTTTGGGTACCTGCAGTACCTGCATGCCTTTACCCACTTCCCCCTACTCTGCTGCTAGCTCCCTATGGTCACTCCAGAAAGCAGGGAGAGTGAGCTTTGGTAGGAGTAAGCAAGCACAGAAAGCAGGCCAGGTTCTTTGGGCCAGAGGGAAACCACTAAAAATTCCCATGGTAGGGCTACATTCAGGAAAACAAAGAGAGGCTATCAGCAGCCAACCTGTTGCACTGTAGGACTGAGAGAAGACATACAAGCTTAAGAATTATTGGGGCTTCCCTGGTGGCGCAGTGGTTGAGAGTCCGCCTGCCAATGCAGGGGACGCGGGTTCGTGCCCCGGTCCGGGAAGATCCCACATGCCGTGGAGCAGCTGGGCCCGTGAGCCATGGCCGCTGAGCCTGCGCGTCCGGAGCCTGTGCTCCACAACAGGAGAGGCCACAACAGTGAGAAGCCCGAGTACTGCAAAAAAAAAAAAAAAAAAACAAACAAAGAATTATGCCACAGTGGGAGCAAGAAGTATGGAGTAGGCATATTCATACAAGGTCTGAGAAAGCCTCAAAATGTCTACCAGGACTGATGGAAGGTATTGTTACACTGAAGTCAGTTAATAAAGATTGGAGGAGGTGACTGCTAACTCAAATGTGAAGACAGCAATACAAAACTCCAGGGAACAGGAAAAGTCAAGGAAACGTTATGAAAGATCACAATACTCTTCCAGTAACTGAATCCAAAGACATGGAGAGCTATGATTTACCCAATAAAGAATTTTGAAAAGCTGTTTTAAGGAAACTCAGTGAACTACAATAAAACACGGAAAGACAATTCAATGAAATCATTAACACAATGAGAAATTTAACAAAGAGATAGAAGTCCTAAAAGGAACCAAACATTCTGGAGCTGAAGAATTTGGTGAATGAAATAAAAAATGCAATAGAAAGCATCAACCACAGAATAGACCAAATAGAAAAAGAATCTGTGCATTAGAAGATAGGAATTTTGAAAATACCAAGTCAGAGGAAAACAAAGGAAACGGTTACCAAGGGGAAAGGGGGGGAGGGATAAACTGGGAGACAGGGATTAACTTACACACATTACTATATATAAAATAGATAACTAATAAGAACCTACTGTATAGCACAGGGAACTCTACTCAGTACTCTGTAACAACCTATATGGGAAAAGAATCCAAAAAAGAGTGGATATGATTCACTTTGCTGTACAGCAGAAACTAACACAACATTGTAAATCAACTATACACCAATAAAAATTAATTTAAAAATAGTGCTGCATTATTTTAGGGGTATGTGTTTTCTCACTACAAGCAGATATTATCACATAGTAAATGCTTATCTTCAGATGCCCAACTTTAATATTTATTAGTTGTGTAACTGGGGCAATTACATAACCTCAGCTTCTTAAACTATAAAATGCGGATAAGTAGTAATGACCTATTTCAAGCATTATTATTCAGTAATTTAGAACATTATCTAGTACACATGAAGTATCAGTAAATTTATTAAGAGTGTATTCTGAAATGTATCTTCATTTTCATATGACAGCCCCATTGATCAAGAGCAATAAGATACCTCCCTACGCAAATCAAAGTTTTTAACAGAAAAAAAAAAACGAAATGAAAAAGTAACCTATGGAATGGAAGAAATTATTTGCAAACCATATATATAATAAAAGGGTAACTCATACAACTCAGTAACAAAAACAATCTGAATAAAAATTGGGGGCTTCCCTGGTGGCGCAGTTGTTGAGAGTCCGCCTGGCGATGCAGGGCACACAGGTTCATGTCCCGGTCCAGGAAGATCCCACATGCCGCAGAGCGGCTAGGCCCATGAGCCATGGCTGCTAAGCCTGCGCATCTGGAGCCTGTGCTCCACAACGGGAGAGGCCACAACAGTGAGAGGCCCATGTATCGCAAAAAAAAAAAAAAAAAAAAAAAAAAAATTGGGCAGAGGATCTGAATAGACATTTTTCTAAAAACAACATACAGATGGCTAAAAGGTGCATGAAAAGGTGCTCAACATCACTAACATCAGGGAAATGCAAATTAAAAGCACAGCGAGGTAGCACCTCAAACCTGTCTTATCCAAAAGACAAGAAATAACAAGTGTTGGCAAGGATACGGAACAAAGGGAACCTTTGATGGGGAACAGGGATACGGAACAAAGGGAACACTGTTGATGAGAATGTAAATTGATGCATTTATGGAAAATAGTATAAAGGTTCTACAAAAAATTAAAAATAGAAGTATCATATGATTCAGAAATCCCACATCTGGGTATATAGCCAAAGGAAATGAAAACAGAATCCCAATGAAGTGTCTACACTTCCATGTTTATTGCAGCATTATTCACAATAGCCAAAATATGGAACAATCTAAGTGTCTATCAAGGACAAATGGATAAAGAAGTTGTGGTATATACATATATAATGGAATATTATTCAGCTATGCGAAAGAAGGAAATTCTGCCATTTGGGACAACATGGATGCACCTGAGGGCATTATGCTAAGTGAAATGTCAGACATGAAAGATAAATAGGTGTGTGATATCACTTATATGTGGAATTTTAAAAAGCCAAACTTGTGGAAACAGAGAGTAGAATGGTGGTTACCAGGGCCTTAGAGCTGGGGGAAATGGAGGATTGTTGGCCAAAGGGTAGAAATTTCCAGTTAGAAAATGCATAAATTTGAGGGATCTGGTGTACAGCATGGTGTCTATATTGTACTGTACTGTATTATACTTGAAATACTGTATTATTTACTTGTACTGTATTATATACTTGAAAAATAAGAGAGTATATCTGAAATGTATTCCTCACAAAAAGGAAATGGTAATTATGTGATGTGATGGTAGTGTTAGTTTATGCTACAGTGGTAATCGTTTTGTAATATGTAAGTATATCAAATGAACACCTGGTACATTTTAAAGGTACACAATGTTATATGTCAATTACATCCCAATAAATGTGGGAAAAATTTCCCATGGATCATCATTAAACATTCCCTACAAGCAGTAGCTCAGCTATAATACACCTTCACCAAATTATGCCCCACTCGTGTACAAGTTCAAGGTACTGAGGTCAGCCTTGTATGTGAGAAGATGAGACCTTGATGATTCATATCTACTCACGCATAAGTGGTTGTGCTAGCAGAAAACACCTAAGTCATATATACTTTCAGAAAAGTGACTTTAAAGATAGTTGACACCTTTTTAAAACTTAAAACTGTGGTTAAGAAGACTTTATGGTGGTTTTAAAAAAACTATAAATTATGTTCTAACTTATCCTACAAATAATTTAAGGTACTTTATAGCAAGCAAATATAATTTAGAAACAAAAAAGAAAATGAAGAAAAAATAAAGATATATGGAACTAGGGTTATGATGTCTATGAAAACACATACCACAGTGTGCCATGCTTGTGAATAGTGGGCCATCAATTTAAGTTTTTTATCAGTCAGTGAAAAAAGGAGAAGCAGACTCACAGACATAGAGAACAAACTAGTGGTTGCCAGTGTGGAAGGGGGAGGGGCAAATAGGCATGGGGGAGTGCGAGGTACAAAGTATCGGGCGTAAGATAGGCTCAAGGATGTATTGTACAACGTGGGGAATATAGCCCATATTTTGTAATAAAGGGTAAATAAAAAGTAAACTTTAAAAATTTTATAAAAAAAGAAAAAAATGAGCTCACAGGACAAAGTAATTATGTACATAAAGAAATAGAGAAAACTTTTGCCATAAGAGCAATGACACCAAATATGTAGACAAGAGAAAGTCTTAGGATCACTTGAAAACTTAAAAATAGTACAAAAAATTAGATATTAATACCTGAAATGATGGAGATTTTAGGTTCATTCCTGAAGGATTAAACTGACAAAAACCAGTTCTTGTATGTATTGTAAGTAAAACTTTCACCAAATGATATCAGATTTGGTACAGATTTTCCCTAGGCAAAATAAGAGATAAATTTTATTCTAATTATTATATGACTATCACAAAATTGATGTTCACTTGAATATTTTACTCCTTGATTTACATTGAAGTGGTTTCTATTTCTGTTATATGAAACTAATGTTTTTATACTTGAATGTTATCACAAGTAGTCTTTTGCTATGACAAAAGTAAGAAAATGGTTTTATTTTAACATGCATAAAATGTCTTGTTCTGTGCCAAATGTTTTATACACTTTTCTGAAAGTGGTAAATTACTTAACTAAAATATTAAAGAGTTATTTTACCACTTTCAGAAATTTCCCTGAAATAAAAGGTAAATACAAGTAAATGATACAATAAATTAAGGGGAAATTTTTCATTAATAGCCTAGTGGTTGCAGAACAGGAACCTATAATTTTGAATCTCATACCCAGTTCTGATTTTTATCACAGTATGCTCTTGAATAAATCTGTACTATCTGTACTGTAATTTATGCTCATACAATAGAAATCCATCTTGCCTTACATGAGATGATATTTTCAAAAGAGAGAATGATAAAAATACCCATTATGGTATTTAAACCAGAGATTTTTTTATCATTTTAAGTAAACTTCAAGGAATGCCCTACGTCACTATAGAAGCAGCTGAAATTCATCCAAAATGAATAAGACATCAGATAATTTGCTGAATCAGTCTTTTATTTATTAGACAGTGTTACCTTGAAAACCAATCCATTCATTCAACAAATATTTAATAAATGTCTGCTTCAAAACACTGTGCTATTTTTTTTTACATCTTTATTGGAGTATAATTGCTTTACAATGGTGTGCTAGTTTCTGCTTTATAACAAAGTGAATCAGTTATACATAAAATTCCCATCTCTCTTCCCTCATGTGTCTACCTCCCTCCCACTCTCCCTATCCCACCCCTCTAGGTGGTCACAAAGCACCAAGCTGATCTCCCTGTGCTAGGCGGCTGCTTCCCACTAGCTATCTACCTTACGTTTGGTAGTGTATATATGTCCATGCCACTTTCTCGCTTTGTCACAGCTTACTCTTCCCCCTCCCCATATCCTCAAGTCCATTCTCTAGTAGGTCTGTGTCTTTATTCCTGTCTTACCCCTAGGTTCTTCATGACATTTTTTTTTCTTAAATTCCATATATATGTGTTAGCATATGGTATTTGTTTGTCTCTTTCTGACTTACTTCACTCCGTATGACAGACTCTAGGTCCATCCACCTCATTACAAATAGCTCAATTTCGTTTCTTTTTATGGCTGAGTAATATTCCATTGTATATATGTGCCACATCTTCTTCATCCATTCATCTGATGATGGACACTTGGGTTATTTCCATCTCCGGGCTATTGTAAATAGAGCTGCAATGAACATTCTGGTACATGACTCTTTTTGAATTATGGTTTTCTCAGGGTATATGCCCAGTAGTGGGATTGCTGGGTCATATGGTAGTTCTATTTTTAGTTCTCCATAGTGGCTATATCAATTTACATTCCCACCAACAGTGCAGAGGGTTCCCTTTTCTCCACACGCTCTCCAGCATTTATTGTTTCAAGATTTTTTGATGATGGCCATTCTGACTGGTGTGAGATGATATCTCATTCTAGTTTTGATTTGCATTTCTCTAATGATTAATGATGTTGAGCATCCTTTCATGTGTTTATTGGCAGTCTGTATATATCCTTTGGAGAAATGTCTATTTAGGTCTTCTGCCCATTTTTGGATTGGGTTGTTTGTTTTTTTGTTATTGAGCTGCATGAGCTGCTTGTAAATTTTGGAGATTAATCCTCTGTCAGTTGCTTCATTTGCAAATATTTTCTCCCATTCTGAGGGTTGTCTTTAGGTCTTCTTTATGGTTTCCTTTGCAGTGAAAAAGCTCTGAAGTTTCATTAGGTCCCATTTGTTTATTTTTGTTTTTACTTCCATTTCTATGGGAGGTGGGTCAAAAAGAATCTGCTGTGAGTTATGTCATAGTGTGTTCTGCCTGTGTTTTCCTCTAAGAGTTTGATAGTTTCTGGCCTTACATTTAGGTTTTTAATCCATTTTGAGCTTATTTTTATGTATGGTATTAGGGAGTGATCTAATCTCATACTTTTACATGTACCTGTCCAGTTTTCCCAGCACCACTTATTGAAGAGGCTGTCCTTTCTCCACTGTACATTCCTGCCTCCTTTATCAAAGATAAGGTGACCATATGTGCGTGGGTTTATCTCTGGGCTTTCTATCCTGTTCCATTGATCTATCTTTCTGTTTTTGTGCCGTGCCATACTGTCTTGATTACTGTACCTTTGTAGTATAGTCTGAAGTCAGGGAGCCTGATTCCTCCAGCTCCGTTTTTCATTCTCAAGATTGCTTTGGCTATTCGGGGTCTTTTGTGTTTCCATACAAATTGTGGAATTTTTTGTTCTAGTTCTGGGAAAAATGCCATTGGTAGTTTGATAGGGATTGCATTGAATCTGTAGATTCCTTTGGGTAGTAGAGTCATTTTCACAATGTTGATTCTTCCAATCCAAGAACATGGTATATGTCTCCACCTATTTGTATTATCTTTAATTTCTTTCATCAGTGTCTTATAATTTTCTGCATACAGGTCTTTTGTCTCCTTAGGTAGGTTTATTCCTAGATATTTTATTCTTTTTGTTCCTATGGTAAATGGGAGTGTTTTCTTGATTTCACTTTCAGATTTTTCATCATTAGTGTATAGGAATGCCAGAGATTTCTGTGCATTAATTTTGTATCCTGCTACTTTACCAAATTCATTGATTAGCTCTAGTAGTTTTCTGGTAGCATCTTTAGGACTCTCTATGTATAGTATCATGTCATCTGCAAACGGTGACAGATTTACTTCTTCTTTTCCAATTTGGATTCCTTTCTTCTCTGATTGCTGTTGCTAAAACTTCCAAAACTATGTTGCATAAGAGTGGTGAGAGTGGGCAACCTTGTCTTGTTCTTGATCTTAATGGAAATGGTTTCAGTTTTTCACCATTGAGGACGATGTTGGCTGTGGGTTTGTCATATATGGCCTTTATTATGTTGAGGAAAGTTCCCTCTATGCCTACTTTCTGCAGGGATTTTTATCATAAATGGGTGTTGAATTTTGTTGAAAGCTTTCTCTGCATCTATTGAGATGATCATATGGTTTTTCTCCTTCAATTTGTTAATATGGTGTATCACATTGATTGATTTGCATATATTGAAGAATCCTTGCATTCCTGGAATAAACCCCACTTGATCATGTTGTATGATCCTTTTAATGTGCTGTTGGATTCTGTTTGCTAGTATTTTGTTGAGGATTTTTCATCTATGCTCATCAGTGATATTGGCCTGTAGTTTTCTTTCTTTGTGACATCCTTGTCTGCTTTTGGTATCAGGGTGATGGTGGCCTTGTAGAATGAGTTGGGGAGTGTTCCTCCCTCTGCTATATTTTGGAAGAGTTTGAGAAGGATAGGTGTTAACTCTCCTCTAAATGTTTGATAGAATTCGCCTGTGAAGCCATCTGGTCCTGGGCTTTTGTTTGTTGGAAAATTTCTAATCACAGTTTCAAAATCAGTGCTTGTGGTTGTTCTGTTCCTATTTTCTGTTTCCTCCTGATTCAGTCTTGGCAGGTTGCTTTTCTTAGAATTTGTCCATTTCTTCCAGGTTGTCCATTTTATTGGCATAGAGTTGCTTGTAGTAATCTCTCATGATCTTTTGTATTTCTGCAGTGTCAGTTATTACTTCTCCTTTTTCATTTCTAATTCTATTGATTTGAGTCTTCTCCCTTTTTTTCTTGATGAGTCTGGCTAATGGTTTATCAATTTTTTTTATCTTCTCAAAGAAACAGCTTTTAGTTTTATTGATCTTTGCTATCGTTTCCTTCATTTCTTTTTCATTTATTTCTGATCTGATCTTTATGATTTCTTTCCTTCTGCTAACTTGGGGTTTTTATTCTTCTTTCTCTAATTGCTTTAGATGCAAGGTTAGGTTGTTTATTTGAGATGTTTCCTGTTTCTTAAGGTAGGATTGTATTGCTATAAACTTCCCTCTTAGAACTGCTTTTTCTGCATCCCATAGGTTTTAGGTCATTGTGTCTCCATTGTCATTTGTTTCTAGGTATTTTTTGATTTCCTCTTTGATTTCTTCAGTGATCACTTCGTTATTATGTAGTGTATTGTTTAGCCTCCATGTGTTTGTATTTTTTACAGATCTTTTCCTGTAATTGATATCTAGTCTCATAGCATTGTGGTTAGAAAAGATACTTGATACAATTTCAATTTTCTTAAATTTTCCAAGGCTTGATTTGTGAACCAGGATATGATCTATCCTGCAGAATGTTCCATGAGCACTTGAGAAAAATGTGTATTCTGTTGTTTTTGGATGGAATGTCCTATAAATATCAAGTCCATCTTGTTTAATGTATCATTTAAAGCTTGTGTTTCTTTATTTTCATGTTGGATGATCTGTCCATTGGTGAAAGTGGGGTGTTAAAGTCCCCTACTATTGTGTTACTGTTGATTTCCCCTTTTATGGCTGTTAGTATTTGCCTTATGTATTGAGGTGCTCCTATGTTGGGTGCATAAATATTTACAATTGTTATATCTTCTTCTTGGATTGATCTCGTGATCATTATGTAGTGTCCTTCTTTGTCTCTTCTAATAGTCTTTATTTTAAAGTCTATTTTGTCTGATATGAGAATTGCTACTCCAGCTTTCTTTTGGTTTCCATTTGCATGGAATATCTTTTTCCATCCCCTCACTTTCAGTCTGTATGTGTCTCTAGGTCTGAAGTGGGTCTCTTGTAGACAGCATATATATGGGTCTTGTTTTTGTATCCATTCAGCCAGTCTGTTTCTTTTGGTGGGAGCATTTAGTCCATGTATATTTAAGGTAATTATCAATATGTATGTTCCTATTCCCATTTTCTTAATTGTTTTGGTTTTGTTATTGTAGGTCTTTTCCTTCTCTTGTGTTTTTTGCCTGGAGAAGGTCCTTTAGTATTTGTTGTAAAGCTGGTTTGGTGGTGCTGAACTCTCTCAGCTTTTGCTTGTCTGTAAAGGTTTTAATTTCTCCATCAAGTCTGAATGAGATCCTTGCTGGGTAGAGTAATATTGGTTGTAGGTTTTTCTCCTTCATCACTTTAAATATGTCCTTCCAGTCCCTTTTGCCTTGCAGAGTTTCTGCTGAAAGATCAGCTGTTAACCTTATGGGGATTCCCTTGTGTGTTATTTGTTGTTTTTTCTTTGCTGCTTTTAATATGTTTTCTTTGTATTTAATTTTTGATAGTTTGATTAGTATGTGTCTTGGTGTGTTTCTCCTTGGATTTATCCTGTATGGGACTCTCTGTGCTTCCAGGACTTCATTAACTATTTCCTTTCCCATATTAGGGAAGTTTTCAACTATAATCTCTTCAGATATTTTCTCAGTCCCTTTTTTCTTTTTCTCTTCTTCTTCTGGAACCCCTATAATTCGAATGTTGGTGCATTTAATTTTGTCCCAGAGGTCTCTGAGACTGTCCTCAGTTCTTTTCATTCTTTTTTCTTTATTCTATTCTGCAGTAGTTATTTCCACTATTTTATCTTCCAGGTCACTTATCCATTCTTCTGCCTCAGTTATTCTGCTATTGATCCCATTTAGAGTATTTTTAATTTCATTTATTGTGTTGTTCATCATTGCTCGTTTCTTCTTTAGTTTTTCTAGGTCCTTGTTAAATGTTTCCTGCATTTTCTCTATTCTGTTTCCAAGATTTTGGATCATCTTTACTATCATTATTCTGACTTCTTTTTCAGGTAGACTGCCTATTTCCTCTTCATTTGTCAGGTCTGGTGGGTTTTTATCTTGTTCCTTCACCTGCTGTGTGTTTTTCTGTCTTCTCAGTTTGCTTATCTTACTGTGTTTGGGGTCTCCTTTTTGCGGCTGCATGTTCGTTGTTCCCGTTGTTTTTGGTGTCTGTCCCCAGTGGCTAAGGTTGTTTCAGTGGGTTGTGTAGGCTTCCTGGTGGAGGGGACTAGTGCCTGTGTTCTGGTGGATGACGCTGGATGTTGTCTTTCTGGTGGGCAGGTCTACGTCTGATGGTGTGTTTTGGGGTGTCTGTGGACTTATTATGATTTTAGACAGCCTCTCTGCTAATGGGTGGGGTTGTGTTCCTGTCTTGCTAGTTGTTTGGCATAGGGTGTCCAGCAATGTAGCTTGCTCGTCGTTGAGTGAAGCTGGGTGCTGGTGTTGAGATGGAGATCTCTGGGAGATATTCGCCTTTTGATATTATGTGGAGCTTGGAGGTCTCTCGTGGACCAGTGTCCTTAAGTTGGCTCTCCCACCTCAGAGGCACAGCACTGACTCCTGGCTGCAGCACCAAGAGCCTTTCATCCACACGGCTCAGATTAAAAGGGAGAAAAAGTAGGAAGAAAGAAAGAAAGAAAGAAAGAAAGAAAGAAAGAAAGAAAGAGAGAGAGAAAGGAAGGAAGGGAAGGAGGGGGGGAGGGAGGGGAGGAAGGAAGGAAGGAAGGAGGGAAGGAAGGAAGAAAAAGAGAAAAGAAAGAAAGAGGAAAAAATAAAATAAAGTAAGATAAAATTAAATAAAGTTATTAAAATAAAAATTAATTATTAAGAAAATAATTTTTTTAAGAGAAAAGAAAAAAAAAAGGATGGATAGAACCCTAGGACAAATGGTGACAGCAAAGCTATACAGACAAAATCTCACACAGAAGCATACACATACACACTCACAAAAAGAGGAAAAGGGGAAAAAATAGTAAATCTTACTCTCAAAGTCCACCTCAATTTGGGATGATTTGTTGTATATTCAGATATTCCACAGATGCAGGGTACATCAAGTTGATTGTGGAGCTTTAAACCGCTGCTTCTGAGGCTGCTGGGAGAGATATCCCTTTCTCTTCTTTGGTCTCACAGCTGCCAGGGCCTCAGCTTTGGATTTGGCCCCTCCTCTGGGTGTAGGTTGCCAGAGGGCGTCTGTTCTTCGCTCAGACAGGACGAGGTTAAAGGAGCAGCTGCTTCGGGGACTCTGGCTCACTCAGGCCGGGGGGGAGGGAGGGGTGTGGATGCGGGACGAGCCTGCGGCGGCAGAGGCCAGTAGAACGTTGCACCAGCCTGAGGCGCGCCATGCGTTCTCCCGGGGAAGTTGTCCCTGGATCCCAGGACCCTGGCAGTGGCGGGATGCACAGGCTCCCCAGAAGGGATGTGTGGAGAGTGACCTGTGCTCGCACACAGGCTTCTTGGTGGCGGCAGTAGCAGCCTTAGCGTCTCATGCCCATCTCTGGTGTCCGCGCTTTTAGCCGCGGCTCGCATCCATCTCTGGAGCTCCTTTAAGCAGGGCTCTTAATCCCCTCTCCTCGTGCACCAGGAAACAAAGAGGGAAGAAAAAGTCTCTTGGCTCTTTGGCAGGTCCAGACTTTTCCCCCGGACTCCCTCCCGGCTAGCCGTGGTGCACTAACCCCCTGCAGGCTGCTTTCACGCCGCCAACCCCAGTCCTCTCCCTGCGCTCCTACCGAAGCCCGAGCCTCAGCTCCCAGCCCCGCCTGCCCCGGCGGGTGAGTAGACAAGCCTCTCGGGCTGGTGAGTGCTGGTCGGCACCTATCATCTGTGCTGGAATCTTTCCGCTTTGCCCTCCACACCCCTGTTGCTGTGCTCTCCTCCGCGGCCCCGAAGCTTCCCCCTCCGCCACCCGCAGTCTCTGCCCGCGAAGGGGCTTCCTAGTGTGTGGAAACCTTTCCTCCTTCACAGCTCCCTCCCACTGGTGCAGGTCCCGTCTATTCTTTTGTCTCTGTTTATTCTTTTTTCTTTTGCCCTACCCAGGTACGTGGGGAGTTTCTTGCCTTTTGGGAGGTTTGAGGTTTTCTGCCAGCGTTCAGTAGGTGTTCTGTAGGAGCTGTTCCACATGTAGGTGTATTTCTGGTGTATCTGTGGGGAGGAAGGTGATCTCCTCATCTTACTCTTCTGCCATCTTCCCGATTACCCCCCACTGTGCTATTTTCAGTGCCAAAAATAAAATTATAGGTGACGTATTCTCAGCCTTCAAGGAGCTCACAGTCTAACAGCAGAAATTAGACTAATACAAATGTATTAAAGTGAGACTTAAAGCAAGCTCAGGAAGAAGGAGGAGTTGTAGAAAGGGGAATTTAAGTATGAAGAGGTTTTTTTTTGCGGTACGCGGGCCTCTCACTGTTGTGGCCTCTCCCGTTGCGGAGCACAGGCTCCAGACATGCAGGATCAGCGGCCATGGCTCACGGGCCCAGCTGCTCTGCGGCATGTGGGATCTTCCCAGACCAGGGCACGAACCCGTGTCCCCTGCATCGGCAGGCAGACTCTCAACCACTGCGCCACTAGGGAAGCCCCATGAAGAGTTTTTTTTAAGTAGACAAAGTAAGATTTTACTGCTAGTATACGAGCTGAAGACTGCCAAGAGATACCTTTTACTCAAAGATATCTCCCTCACTATCACTTTAGGTCTCAAAGGCTTTTATGTTATTAAGAGTTAAACGGCAGTTTAATCATTAAACACAAATGTCTTGGAAATCTAACATCTTCAGATCTAATGATTTCCTAGTATTCATTTTTGGTGTCCTAGCAAGTGAAGAATCTTAGGATAATGGGAGGAAGAATATGACCTTGAAGAACAGAAGAGCACATAAAACAGATTCTGAAAGCTAGAGTGCTATGTGATATCCTTCTCAGTACTCACTTCTCTCAACCTAAGGTCCTGCTTTATGTGGCCAAAGATAGGATGCCAGCCCTGCAACCCTGAATCTTAAAGCTTGTTGCTTACTAGAACTTACTAAGCTTTCCCACCAGTGATTGCTGCCTGACTGTTTGCCAGAACTTTGGTAATATTATTAAGACTCTCATTGATGATCACTTACCCCAGGATGATCACCTACCACCTGCCCAGTGTTCCCAGAATTTATTTACTGAATCCCCCAAATTTTCCTTTACCTTAATATTTAAATCCATTAAAAAATGACTGTATGTCCTGCTTGAAATAGATTCTTCAATATTCATTGCATTATTTGGGTTCACTCTCATCTCCCATGAAACTGGGAGTCATCTTGGACTCCTCCCATAGTCTTGCCCCCAATTTCTGGTCAATTGTTAACATTTACCTATTTTATCTCATAAATATATCCAGAACGCATTTTTTTCCCTATCTATCTTCAATGCCATTTCCCTATTTGCAGTCTTCTTTACCACTGTTCTGACCTCCTTTATTTTTCCACATTCTGTCTACATAATTCAGGCCCTTAGGATCCTCCTCACCAAACTACCCCATAAGCATCCCTTTATTTAAAAAAAAATCATATTGCATTCTTATAAATCTCTTTTCTTTATTCTGACTTTTATCCAGTTTGTCCTTCAACCATATTCAAGTCCTTTTAAGGGAAATATTTTAAAAATATATTAAATTTTCTGTATTATTTTCTATATGTCATTCATACTGGAAAGTTTATTTTATGTTATTAAATCTATTTTTGAGGAGAATTTTAAATATACACATATATGTAGAAAGAATATAATTAATCTTTTTTTGAAACTAGCACTATTTACTAGAATTTTTCAGGTTGAAGTTATTGCTATTTTTTATTAAAAGTTTTTGTATTATAGTTTTTCTAAAATATTTTTATTACAAAACAATATATATTTATTTAAAAAGTTAAAAAATAAAATTGTGTGAAATAAAAAGCAAAAGTCTCTCTGTCTATATCCTTAATATACTCCTTGGAGTAAGCTACTGAAAATATTATGGTAGTCATTCTTTCAGACATTTTTTAATAGAAAATGTATATAATTTTTATATATGTACACATACATGTACTTTCTACATATAAATGGAATAATATATTGTGACCTTCTTTTTAATCAGTTATCAATATATTTTAAATATCACTTCACTTGGTGGATATAGATTTACCTCATTACTTTAATATATGGATGTCGTATAATTTATTTAACCAGGTTCCTATTGATGGACATTTAGATTTTTCCCAATTATTTACCTTTATCAAAATGCTACAGTGTTTGCACAGCAAAGGAAACCATAAACAAAACGAAAAGACAACCTATGGCCTGGGAGAAAATATTTGCAAATAATATGAATGACGAGGGCTTAATTTCCAAAATATATGATCAGTTCATACAACTCAATATCAAAAAACAAACAACCCAATCAAAAAATGGGCAGAAGACCTAAATATATATTTCTCCAAAGAAGACATACAGATGGCCAAAAACACATGAAAAGATGCTCAGCATTGATAATTATTAGAGAAATGCAAGTCAAAACTACAATGAAGTATCATCTCACCCCTGTCAGAATGGCCATCATTAAAAAGTCTACAAATAAATGCTACAGATGGTGTGGAGAAAAGGGAACCCTCCTGCACTGTTGGTGGGAATGTAAATTGGTGCAGTCATTATGAAAAACAGTATGGAGGTTCCTTAGAAACTAAACATAGAGCTACCATATGATCCAGCAGTCCCAGTCATGTGCATATGTCTGGACAAAACTATAATTTGAAACGATACATGGACCCCTATGTTCATAACAGCACTATTTACAATAGCCAAGACATGGAAGCAACCTAAATGTCCACTAACAGGTGAATGGATAAAGAAGATGTGGTATATATATACAATGAAATATTACTCAGCCATAAAAAAAGAATGAAATAATGCCATTTGCAGTAACATGGATAGACCTAGAGATTATCATACTAGGTTAAGTAAGTCAGAAAGAGAAAGAAAAATATATGTGTAATCTTATATGTGTAATCTTAAATGTGATACAAATGAACTTATTTTTGAAACAGAAACAGACTCACAGACATAGAGAATAGACTTGTGGTTGCCAAGGGAAGGGGGGAGGTGGAGGAGGGATGGATTGGGATTTGGGGATTAGCAGATGCAGACTATTATATATAGGATGGATAAACAACAAGGTCTTACTGTATAACACAGGGAGCTATATTCAATATCCTGTGATAAACCATTCAGATATATATATATATATATATATATATATATATATCTAAATTACTTTGCTGTATGCTAGAAACTAACAAACACATTATAAATCAACTATACTTCAATAAAAAATAAAATTTAAAAATGTTACAGTGAATATATTAATATATTTGCTTTCTTTTATTAGTGTATTAGTATAGTAAATTCTGAGAAGTGGATCCTTGGGCTAAACTATGTATATTTTAAATTTTAATAGATATTTCCAAATAGTCCTCCCCAAATTTTACCAACTTACATTCCTAAAAATGGGCTATGAGATTTACTGTACTCAGCTACCACAGGCTATTATCAAACTTCTTTTTTATCTTTTCAAATTTCCAAATGAAAAATGATACCCCACTATATTTTTACCTGTACAGTTGACCTTTGAACTACACAAGTTTGAACCGTGTGGGTCCAGTTATAAGTGGATTTTTTTTTCAATAAATATGTACTGCAGTATTACAAGACTTCCGGTTGGTTGAATCTGTGGATGGAGAACTACCAATAAGGAGGGCTGGAGGGCTGACTATGAATTTAAACACTGATTTTTCAATACGCTGAGGGAAGTTGGCATCCTTAACCTCACGTTGTTTAAGGGTCAACTGTACTTATTAATGAGTGTTGTTGAGCAACTTTTCACATATTTATTCATGACAAGAAAATTGATCAACGATTTTCAAATTACTGTAGTCATTAAGACCACTAAAATTCAAGGATGTCTTTTGACCTCCAGGAGACTTTCTTTTTACCCATGCCTAGAAGATCATGTTCAAACACCCTCTAAGGCATGAAAGAAGAGTGATGTGTAGATATTTATTTGAGAACAGATGAAATACTTTGGATTCATTTTGGACAAGGAAAGACTGAGAGAAGAAGTGACTTAAATTTCTAAGACCATGGACACTATGATAAATTGAACATAAACTTGCTTACTCTGATGAAATGTTATAATGTGTTCATTATTGGGTGAATGCTTTAATTGGCCAGGCATGTTAGCTAAGAATGGAAATTGACTTGGGTGATTTTTTTTTATACTAATCCACATATATCTGAGAACATAGGAATCAAGTCATATACCACTGAGTTTTACAACACCCAAACCTTGGAATTAACCCTGGAACACTCACTTCTCTTGAAACGCAATCGTGGATGAGATAATTGAAGGAGAATACAGCCTAGAAGGGGAAATACCTAGGACAAACTCTGGAAGAACTCAAACTTCTATTTAATATAGTACTCTCTTCTACTTTTCTTGCAACTCCATCTTTGTTTCCTTTGCAGGTTAATCTTTCTCTTTCCAGCCATAAAATGTTGACCTGACTGAAGGCTCAGTTCTAAATTGTCTCAACTTTTCACTTTATGCTTTTTTTCTGGATAATCTAATACCATGCCCATTGATTCATACATTATTCACACACCTATGTATACATTTATATATCTAGCCCAGAGTTTCTCAACCTTAGCATTATCGATAATTTGGGTGGGATTTTTTTGGTATGGAGATCTATCCTGTGCATTTGAGGATGTTTGGCAGAATTCTTGGCTTCTCCCACTAGATGCCAGTAGTAACCCCCATTTGTAGCTATCAAAAACATTTCTAGACATCGTCAAATGTTCCTGAGGGGCAAAATCACCATTGATCTAGCCTAAGCCTTCTTTTAGCTCCATATATACAAATATCTAATTACCATGCCTCTTGAGTGTTTCAAGGAGCCTCAAATTCAACATGCCCCAAACAAAACTAATTGTCTGTCTCTAAATCTGGGTGTTTACCAATCCTTGCTCACTCAATGAAAAGCACCACACCCTCTGTCTATGCAAGCCAGAACCTAGATATCTCTCTTTTTCTAGATGTATTCGTTATCTACTGATGTGTAACAAATTACCACAAATTTAGTGGCTTAAAACAGCACACATTTATTATGTCACAGTTTCTGTGAGTCAGGAGGAGTCCGCACACAGCTTAGCTGACTCCTCTGCTGAGGATCTTACGAGGCTGTGATCAAAGTGTCAGCAGGGCTTTATTCTTTTTTTAAAATAAATTTATTTATTTATTTATTTTTGGCTGCATTGGGTCTTCATTGCTGCGTGTGGGCTTTCTCTAGTTGCGGTGAGCGGGGCCTACTCTTCATTGTGGTGCGTGGGATCCTCACTGTGGTAGCTTCTCTTGTGGAGCATGAGCTCTAGGTGTGCGGGCTTCAGTAGTTGTGGCACGCAGGCTCAGTAGTTGTGGCCCACGGGCTAAGTTGCTCCACACATGTGGGATCTTCCTGGACCAGGGATAGAACTGTATCCCCTGCATTGGCAGACGGATTCTTAACCACTGCGCCACCGGGAAAGTCTGCAGCAGGGCTTTATTCTCGTTTGAGGGCTTGACTAGGTTAAAATTTACTTCAAGTTCCTTTTGGTTGTTGTTGAAGTTCATTTCCTTGTGGCTGTGTGACTGAGGGCCCTGACTGTTTGCTGGCTGTTGTTTGGAGGCTGTCCTCAGGTCCTAGAGGTTACCCACAGTTCCCTGCTCTATGATCATCTTGATAAGCAGTTCACGGTATCTGGTATTTGCTTCTTCAAGGCCAGAAAAAGAATCTCTCTCCAGTCTGTTAAGACAGCCTTCTATGACATAATTTAATCAAGAGTAAGATCCCACTACCTTTGCCATATTCTATTAGTTAGAATCAAGTCACAGGTCCCACCTGTATTCAAGGAGAGGGGATTATATAAGAGCATGACTCATTGGGGGTCATCTTAGGGTGTTATTGCCTCCCTAGAAAATCAATCCATTACCAACACGTGCATTTTATCTTAACATGTTTATCTATATCTACCAGCTTCCATCTGTCTCCTCCTCAGCCTTTCTTATGAACCTGTTCCAGTCTATCGTCATCATTTATCTGGACTGTTGCAGTGTCTTCTTTAATGTGTTTGTCTATATCCACTCTGGTCTTCTCCAATCCATTCTCTACCATATAGCCAATGTGATCTCTTTGAAATGCAAATATATTCATGTCCCCCTTTTGCTTAAATCTTTCCAAAGGCTTTCAAGAGTTCTTGATGGATAAAACTCCTTATCAAAACTTCCAGGGCTCCTGCTAACTGGTCATTCCTATCAAGATCCCTGGTCTCCTCCCTCACTGCTCCCCTTCACTGTGTCTGCTCCAGTCATTTCAGCTTTTTAAAGACCCTTTTCTCCCTTCTGCCACAGGGTCTCTGTATACATTTTCTTCCTTCACCTAGAAAGATTTTACCTCTCATCATCACCCAGCTCACTTCCTCAGAGAAACTTTCTGACCTCTATGTATATAGACTCTTCTTATGACAAATTCCTCCTCTTGGAATTTATAGCAGTCTCAATGTTATAAATGAGTTTATGGTTAATTGAATAACGTCTCTCTCTTCCACTAGACAATAAGCTTTATGAAGGCAGGGGCTATGTCTGATTTTGCTTACTTTTTAGCCTCTGCATGAAGTACTAGGTCTGACATATAATAGGCATTTATTGCTTTTTTTTATAATTAACTTTTATCAGAGTATAGCTGCTTTACAATGTTGTGTTAGTTTCTACTGTACAGCAAAGTGAATCAACTATACATATACATATATCCCTGCTTTTTTGGATTTCCTTCCCATTTAGGTCACCACAGTGCATTAAGTAGAGTTCCCTGTGCTATACAGTATGTTCTCATTAGTTGTCTATTTTATACATAGTGTCAATAGTGTATATGTGTCAATCACAGTCTCCCAATTCCTCCCACCCCACCTCTTTCCTCCTTGGTGTTCATATGTTTATTCTCTATGTCTTTGTCTCTATTTCTGCTTTGCAAATAAGATAATCTATACCATTTTTCTAAATTCCAAGTGTATGTGTTAATATACGATATTTGTTTTTCTCTTTCTGACTTACTTCACTCTGTATGACAGTCTCTAGGTCCATCCACGTCTCTACAAATGACCCAGTTTCATTTCTTTTTATGGCTGAGTAATATTCTATTGTATATACATACCACATCTTCTTTATCCATTCCTCTGTTGATGGACACATAATAGGCATTTAATTTTTTTTTGTTTTAGTAGATGAATAATTGATCAGAGAGTTAATTCAGGAAACTGCAATCATATAGGAGATATGGATACTTTGTTTAGTTTTTAATATCAGCTGATTCTAGAATGAGAACAGTACATACATGTACTACTTAGCAGTCATATATCTAACAGTTTTGAAGGGTCAGGAGTCCGGGCATAGCTCAGCTGGGTCCTCTACTTGGGATGTGCTATGATTTGATTGTTTTATACCGTACCCCCCATTCATATGTTGAAGTCCTAACCTCCAAAGATGATGGTGTTAGGAAGTGGGGCCTTTGGGAGGTGCTTAGGTCATAAGGATGGAGCCCTCATGTATGGTATTAGTGACTTACAAAAAGAGGATCCAGAGAGATCTCTGGTCCTTTCCACCATATGAGGACACAGAGAGAAAATGCTGACTATGAACCAGGAAGACAGCCCTCTCCAGAGAATGCAGCCATGCTTGTGTCTTCATCTTGAACTTTCAGCCTCCAGAACTGTGAGAAATACATTTCTGTTGTTTATAAACTACCCAGTCTGTGGTATTTTGTTACAGCAGCCCGAATGGACTAAGATAGGCTGCAATTAAATACTCGGAAAACTTCAACTGAGATGAATTGCTCAGGAATTTTAATCAAGAAATTAAGAAATTGTATTCATTTGGAAAGTAGCTTGAAAGACTACATTTTGGCATAGAAAATAGAAAATTCCTTATATAATATTAAACAGAAGTTCAAAGTGAAAAATAACTCTCTATTCCTTTAGGGCCCCAAATCTTTCTACTGCCCAGTTAAAACAATCTTTCATGCAAATATGACTAATACATAGTAAATTAAAATAATAAATCTCTAGAGACTAGTGACATAGTTTCTACTATTTATGCTAATGTATATTTATTAAAAAGCAAATTTAAATTAAAAACCTGTGTGTCATCTCTTCAATAGCATTCTGTCTTAGCAACTTAAAGGGAAGTGAGGGCTTCCCCAGTGGCGCAGTGGTTGAGAATACGCCTGCCAATTCAGGGGACATGGGTTCGATCCCTGGCCCGGGAAGATCCCAAATGCCGCGGAGCAACTAAGCTCGTGTGCCACAACTACTGAGCCTGTGCTCTAGAGCCTGTGAGCCACAACTACTGAGCCCGTGTGCTGCAACCACTGAAACCCGCGCGCCTAGAGCCCATGCTCCACAATGAGAGAAGCCACTGCAATGAGAAGCCCGCGTACCGCAATGAAAAGTAGACCCCGCTCACTGCAGCTAGAGAAAGCCCACATGCAGCAACGAAGACCCAACACAGCCAAAAATAAATAAATAAATAAATAAATAGATAGATAGAGAAATAAAATTTTAAAAAAAGGGAAGTGATCAGACTATACTACAAAGCTACAGTTATCAAGACGGTATGGTACTGGCACAAAAACAGAAAGATAGATCAATGGAACAGGATAGAAAGCCCAGAGATAAACCCACGCACATATGGACACCTTATCTTTGATAAAGGTGGCAGGAATGTACAGTGGAGAAAGGGCAGCCTCTTCAATAAGTGGTGCTGGGAAAACTGGACAGCTACATGTAAAAGTATGAGATTAGATCACTCCCTAACACCATACACAAAAATAAGCCCAAAATGGATTAAAAACCTAAATGTAAGGCCAGAAACTATCAAACTCTTAGAGGAAAACATAGGCAGCACACTCTATGACATAAATCACAGCAAGATCCTTTCTGACCCACCTCCTAGAGTAATGGAAATAAAAACAAAAATAAACAAATGGGACCTAATGAAACTTCAAAGCTTTTGCATAGCAAAGGAAACCATAAACAAGACCAAAAGACAACCCTCAGAATGGGAGAAAATATTTGCAAATGAAGCAACCGACAAAGGATTAAACTCCAAAATTTACAAGCAGCTCATGCAGCTCAATAACAAAAAAACAAACAACCCAATCCAAAAATGGACAGAAGACCTAAATAGACA
The DNA here is from genome assembly GCF_949987515.2 of Delphinus delphis. Taxonomy (NCBI): domain Eukaryota; kingdom Metazoa; phylum Chordata; class Mammalia; order Artiodactyla; family Delphinidae; genus Delphinus; species Delphinus delphis. The sequence goes on along the minus strand of NC_082687.1, from coordinate 42,980,762 downwards.
TTTCTCCAAAGAAGGTATACAGACTGCCAACAAACACATGAAAGAATGCTCAACATCATTAATCATTAGAGAAATGCAAATCAAAACTAGAATGAGATATCATCTCACACCAGTCAGAATGGCCATCATCAAAAAATCTACAAACAATAAATGCTGGAGAGGGTGTGGAGAAAAGGGAACACTCTTGCACTGCTGGTGGGAATGTGAATTGGTTCAGCCACTATGGAGAACAGTATGGAGGTTCCTTAAAAAACTACAAATAGAACTACCATATGACCCAGGTATCCCACTACTGGGCATATACCCTGAGAAAACCAAAATTCAAAAAGAGTCATGTACCAAACTGTTCATTGCAGCTCTATTTACAATAGCCCAGAGATGGAAACAACCTAAGTGCCCATCATCGGATGAATGGATAAAGAAGATGTGGCACATATATACAATGGAATATTACTCAGCCATAAAAAGAAACGAAATTGAGCTATTTGTAATGAGGTGGATAGACCTAGAGTCTGTCATACAGAGTGAAGTAAGTCAGAAAGAAAAAGACAAATACCATATGCTAACACATATATATGGAATTTAAGAAAAAAATAAATGTCATGAAGAACCTAGGGGTAAGGCAGGAATAAAGACGCAGACCTACTAGAGAACAGACTTGAGGTTATGGGCTGGGGGAAGGGTGAGCTGTGACAGGGCGAGAGAGAGTCATGGACATATACACACTAACAAATGTAGTAAGGTAGATAGCTAGTGGGAAGCAGCCGCATGGCACAGGGATATTGGCTCGGTGCTTTGTGACAGCGTGGAGGGGTGGGATAGGGAGGGTGGGAGGGAGGGAAACGCAAGAGGGAAGACATATGGGTACATATGTATATGTATAACTGATTCACTTTGTTATAAAGCAGAAACTAACACACCATTGTAAAGCAATTATACCCCAATAAAGATGTTAAAAAAAAAAAAAGGGAAGTGAAACCTTCTAAATATTCTAACGATTTTTAATAATGAGTATAGATTTTTTTGCATTAGTACGATCCTACAATTGCAGTTTATAACTTTAAAATCAAATGAGGTATTGCCATTTTTTTAATGGGTTCTCTTGGTAATTTGTTCTTTTAGTAAATAAGGTTATTCTACAGTTTGTAAGCTATGTACTGTGATTCTAATTAAAACTGACCAACAAACATAAACAAATAGACAAGCAGAATGGATTTACTTAGCTGTTCTATTGCATCATGTCTTATACCCCTTTTAGTTCCCAGTCTTGCCAGCACTGTACGCATCCTAAGAGCCTAATATCTAGTTTTTGAATAAACACGTATATAAGGCCTTTATTTTGAAGATGTTACAATTAAGTAGACAAAAAGTGCACTTTGAACTTTTTCCATCTCTTTCCAAAGTACAGTGTACAATAGCAAGATATCAGCTGTGTGGCCTTGGGGCAGTTACTTAAATTTTTCAAGCTGCATTTTCCTCATCCAATACCTACCTCATTTATTATTGCGAGGATCAAATGAGATAAAGCACACAAGAGCTTAATAGAATGCCTAGCTCATACTAAACATATTCAGGTAATATTAGCAGTTGTTATTTGCTCTTTATATAAATTCATCATCATCTTTCAGAAATGTGCTCCTTAGTGCTACATCACGCTTGCTTGTCATGGAATCATTGGGGACTTGCTAGTAAAAATTTTTAATCTTAACAGTAACATTTGTTTCTGTAAAAAATATTATCCTACTCAGATTAGAAGCAGTTTTCATGACAGATTAGCATAGGAAGAGACTTGGAGGGTTTTATAAGAATTTGCCTGTGACCTTTTTCTGTTTATTGCATCTTTTCTCACAATGTTTGCCTATGTAGGTGTTGGCAATGAAGAAGCAAAAGAAGGGCATAGGGCCTTATTCATATTCCTAAAATACCACTTTTTTCATTTATCCACCTTTTACAAAAGCCCTTAACAACTTTCTGTTGTTTAGAAGACAGTGTGCAAAGCTAAAATCAGAGAGTGAAGGTCCCTCTATAATCAGGCCTTCCCCATCTTTCACCAGTGATTCCTTTTTCTCTTGTACATGCTGCCCTAGCAGGATTGGTCTGCTGTCCATTTCACTGGAACTGCATAACCATTCTCACATCTGCACTTCCATTCATGCCCTTTCCTTTCGTGGTGTGCCCCCTCTGTTTCAGAGTTTATTAAGTCTTTATGGCTTCTTATGATTGCTTTTGCCAACATTGTGTGTATGCTTGAAAAGAAGGGATACTCTATGATGTTGTTATACAAAGAAAAGAATTGTTGGAGAAGGGTGGTTAAAGAACTTAGCCATCTCAGACCTTGAAGAGAATTATTGCTGTCTTCTTGGTTGACAAATTTTGTGATCTCTGCATTAGGCTTGCAAGCAGCTGAGGGTGGCTCTCACCCTTAACTTCCTTCTCCTATTTCCTGATTCAGAGCCCCTTCTACATTTTGGATAATGGACAATTCTTGCAGTCTGGTAGATTATTTATTAAGATTTCTGGTTTCTCGTGTGGCTGCATTTTTCACTTTGTTGTGTGTTATTCTCATAAATAAATGGAAGGAGATATAACGGAAGCTCTTCGATAGTTTTCATCTTACTGGAAGCCCTTCCATATTTGAATTTAATGCCAATCATTAGAATTCCTCTAGTCCTCTTTTGAGCCCATTAGACCCTCTCTCCTATATTTGCAACCTCATTCTGCTCCTGGATCTTTCCCTACAACATGCTTATGCCACTTTGTTTGAAAAGAAAAAGGCAAGTACTTTCCTGTGTCTCCTTCCAGCCGTTTTTCTTTAGAGTCATGGTTCATGGAACCTTCTGAGTCTAATGTCTAAGTGTCTCCATTTGTAGTGGACATCATGGAGAGATGGTTAGATCCCTGTCTTACTCTTTTCACTCTGCTGTAACAAAAATGTCATAGACTGGGTGACTTGCAAACAACAGAAATTTATTTCTCACAGTTCTGGAGGCTGGCAAGTCCAAAATCAAGGCTGTGCAGATTCAATGTCTGATGAGAACCCGCTTCCTGGTTCATAGAAGGCTGTCTCTCACTTTGTCCTCACATGGCAGAAGGAGCGAGGGAGCTCTCTGGGGTCTCTTTCATAAGGGCACTAATACCATTCCTGAGGGCTTCATTCTTATGACCTAGTCACTTCCTCAAAACCCTGCCTCCTAATACCATCACACTGAGGATTAGATGTCAACATATAAATCTGGGGGGAACATAAACGTTTGTCTATAGCAACCCCCTTTCAGATTAAGGCCCTTCTTCTCCAGCTGCAGGGAGATTATTGGCTGCTATAGCCAAACAGTTGAGCTCCTCTCCAAGAATTGCCCTTACAGAAGGATGCTGCCTGGCTCCCCTCCCAGGCCTACTACCCAGACCTCACACGCAGCCCACATCCTATAACCAGTTGATGTCAGGATATAAATGTCTGGTCTTCTTGCCTTGAATTGGAATAACTCTGAAGAGCTATAACGTCTCTGTGAGACCCCCTTTTGCAACCGCAGTATAGTTAAACTTTTCTCCTTGCACATTCCTTTACAGCAATGATGAGAACACTCACCAATAAACCTCATACACATAATCCTAGAAGCTCAAAGTCTGATTCTCAGAGAATTCAACCTACCACTCTTGGCAATATTCCTTTCTTCTAGAAAAAAATCTTTCCTGTTTTCTGCTGATAGTTATTAAGTTCTGCTGTTCCTGTCACTTTACTGCCTTATACCCTAAACTAGAGCCTTACACAGTTAAGAGCATCTCATGTTCCAGAAACATCTCATGCTGTTTCACACCTCCCACTCCCTAGCTTTGAACTTGCCCTTTGTTTTCCCTTCAGAAATGCCACATCTCTCCCACATTGCATTGCAGTCCTCATTATCTTCCAGACACGGGTCACAATCACTGCCAACCCACTTCCAAAAATGTGAATTTGCATTCTCGTGCAACATTGTGTTTTTAATCACAATGTCCCACATTGTATTATAATTATTTACAGTCCTGTCATCTTCACTAAACTGTGTGCTTCTTGATTTATTTATCTTGGCATTCCCAGCTCTTAGTATGGTATCTAGAGTGTAATAGATAGCTAATAAATATTTTTTGAATGAGTGGATGAATGAATGCAGTGGCAGAGGAGAGAAGGACAGAGAAGGATAGAGAATCAAGAGATAATTTAGGCACTAGGTTTGATAAAGCTTCATAACTATGGGCCTGTGGGAAAGAAAGGTGCTATCTATCGGTACACTTGTGTGATAGTCAGGTAGAGATGTCTAGAAGAATCAAAGAAATAGGAGAATAAAACCTGTAAAAGAAAGTTGGAACCCCCGCATCCAGATTTGGGAGACATGTATTAGCACTTTTGTTCTGTGATTGTTTTGTCAATTATGTCAATTTTGTCAATGCTAGAGTTTCTTCTCCTTGGGAAACATTTACTCTCATGTCCTTAATTACTGTAACTAAGGACCACCAAAGCTTTATTTCAAGTTGACTAGGGTCTTTTCATACCCATATATCCAACTGCCTATTAGATATCTCCTCTTGAATCCATTAAAAATTTACTTATTGAGCACCTAATATGACCAGGAACTTTTCTAATTGATAAGAATAGTGATCAAAACAGACCAATTTTTTTCATGTATTTTCCATTCCGTACAAGGATATAGATGATCGACACATAAATAAATTCATAGTATAATTTCAGGTAGTGATGAGTACTATATTATGAAGAAAAGTAAAAATGGTTAAACAGTTTGAAAGGGGCAGGGTGGTATTTTAGATAGGCTCAGGATGGGTTCATCAGGGAAAACCTTCCTAATAAAGTGAATGAGTATAGCAGTGAGCTATGCAGATATCTGATGACAAAGTGTTCCAGGCAGAAAGAGGAACATGTACAGAGCCTTGAGATGGGAGTGTGCTTGGCTTGTTTGAGAAATGGCAAGGAGAACGGTGACGGCATAGTTAGAGATGTGATCAGAGAGGCTAGTTGGAGGGGCATGACCTTGGAGGCTATGCCCAAGGTCATATCTAAAGATTTTGGATTTCATTCTGTGTGAGATGGGAGGTCTTTGGAGGGTTTTGAGCCAAGCAATGACACAATCTGACTTAAATTTAAAGGGTTCACTCTGGCTGCTATATTGACAATCAATTATAAAGGGACAAGGAGGCCAATTAAGAGACTGTTGCAATAATCCCAAGAGTCCATATCTAGGACTAGGATAAGAGCAGAGCAAATGGTGAGCGATGGTCAGATCAGACTCTGGATATATTTTGAAGTTAGAGCCTGTAGGCTTTGCTCATGGACTAGATGAGAAGAGACAAGGGTTCTTCCTGGATTTTGGCTTTGAATATTCTACAGTAACCTTAAAGACAGTGTATTCAAAACTAAACTCATCTTATTCACTCCAGCTTTCATTCTGGTATTTAAATTTCAGTGTCCCAATATCTCTTGCTTATTCTGACCATTTTTTTTCTCCTTTCTTGGTCTACCCAAACAATTCCTAAATCCTGCCACTTTTACTACCTTACTGATATCAAATACATTCACTTCTATTCACTCACTATCTTATTTCAGGCCATGGAACTACCTTGTTTGGATTACTCCCACAAACTTTCTCTATCTGCCTTCAGAATATCTTCATTTCAATCTACTCTCTGCATGTAGCCAAAACAATCTTTCTCAAACTCAATGAAACATTTCAGTGACTTCTGTGATCTGGCAACAGTCTTCTTCTCTCTTGCTGGATTCTTCAAGCCCCAGTCTCTTGCACCTTTGCCTGCACCATATTCTCTTACATCCAGCCCTTTGCATGTGCTGTGTTCTCTGCTCATAGGCTCTCTTCCAATTCCTTCTTGAGAATAGGTATGACTCATGTCTCAGGTCTCAGTTTAGTCATGTGAACAGTTTGAGAAACCTTTCCTGGTTCATTTTTATAGTATACTGCATTGTATAAGACAAATAATGTTCTTATTTTCTAAACATGAACTAACATAGTTGAATTTTCAAAACAGTACTCAATGCTTTTGTATCTCTATGTTGGATTGTTTATTTCCCCTCAATCTGGCTGATAGTTTCACTCATTTACAGTAAAATTAGTTGGCCATTTGGGTCACCCTAATGTGGTTTAACCATTGCTGGAATACAGTCATGTATTTCACATGAACACATTTTTATCCTGAATTTTAGCAGAGAAATATTTTAAAGAGCTATTTTGGAGCTGCTGTGTTTAGTTTTAGCTTTTGTTTTTCTTTTCTGTGTGCATGGAGAGAGTCTAAGGACTCCTTGCTCACCTGTACTTGCTAACTCCCTGTTTAGACACAGGGCCTTCCTTTCGTTGGCAAACAAGGTAGGTTGTAAGAAAAACCCAGGGAGGTGAGAGGACCTGTGGACCCAAAGGAAGGACAGTGAATTACATACAAATTAAAAAGACAGCAGATTTTCCTTTTTCTAATATGGTGCAAAAATTTTAAAACACCTAATCTCTTGTTTTGAAAGCAGTATTTGAACACAGTGAGGGAAAAAGAATGTGACCTGAGGGAAGAAATTGTGTAAATCACCAAGTTGAAATATTTTCCTTACAGACTATAAATACTAATTTTTAAAATGCATGTGAGTTAGCAAAGCAGGTCACACATTCACTAGTATGGAGAGAATATTTATGTGAAATACACAAGGGGTTTCAACATCTCGATGTTTGCCTTGGAATGTAATTGCAATGACATCACAAATATATTTGAAAATATGTCTGAAACTATGATCATAGTGTTTCAAAATTTGAAATGCCAAGAGTAGCAAAATATATCATGTTAATATTAGTGATTTCTTTCAGAAATAGTATAGATTTTATTTGTAACATATAAATACTTCCTGAAACAGTCAAGTGAAATGTTTTTAAGATAATATGGGTACCCTGCTACCAAGTTGATATTTTCTAGAGAATATCATTTGTAGAAATCTTATGCAAAAAAGAAAGTCATTTAATTAAGCTGTAATCTAGTTTTCTTTTTCTATTTCTGAACTATAAGGCATTTCTTCTTTTTTTATTAAATAATGATGTCTATCAAGCCATTCAACAAGTATTTATGGAGTATCTCCTATGTATCAACCATGTTCAGGCACAAGGGTTCATCAGTTAACAAAAAGTAAAGTCCCTACTTTGATAGAGGCTACTCTGTGGAGGGAAGAGAGACAATAAATAAGTAACAAGACAATGTATTGTATGTTACAAGGATGATAAATGCAGAGAAGAAAAAGAAAGCAGAAGAGGTAGGATACAGAATGCTGGAGGAGAGGGGCTGGGCTGCTGTTTTCCATAGTGTCCCCCAGCAATGCCTAATCAATATGATGAGAGTGAAGAAGAAATGAAAGGAAATTTAGGAAGAAAGCCAAGCAAATTTGGGGGAGAAAGTGCTCCAGGCAGAGTGAAAGCATGTACAAAGAGCTTGAGGTGGACGTGTGCTTCCAGGAGTGGCTAGAGTGGATAAGTAGTAGAGCCGATAGGAAATGAGATCAAGATCTGTGATGTGGGAGTCAGTGATGGCAGAGATCACATAGGGCCTTGTGATCAAGTTTGTATGTCAACATACAAACTTGAAGTTTTGTTTTGGAAAAAGATTGGAATCTTTTAGATGGTTAAAAGCAGAGGCAAAAATGGTTTACATTTTAGAATATGACTGTGGCTGCTGTGTTGAGAGGCAAAAGAGGAAGTGAGAAGACCAGTTAAAAGTCTAGTTTTATAATCTAGGCAAGAGTTGAGGATAGCTTGACTGGGATGGTAAGAGGGTAGAAATAGAAAACCATGGCCAGGTTCCAGATATATTTTGAAGGTAGCTTTCAAAAGACTTCCTGATGTCTTAGATGTGAAATGTGAGTGAAAGAAAGAAATCGTGAATTATTTAAAATTTTTTACCTTTATATTTCTTTTTTATCATTTTTAAAAATTTTATTGAAGTGTAGTTTTTTTTACAATGTTGTGTTAATTTCTTCTATACAGCAATGACTCATATATATATATATGTATATATATATTATTTTTCATATTCTTTTCCATTATGGTTTGTCACAAGATATTGAATATAGTTCCTTGTGCTACACAGTAGGACCTTGTTGTTTATCCATCCTATATATAATAGTTTGCCTCTGCCCATCCCAAATTCCCATTCATTCTCTCCCCTACCCCCGTACCCCTTGGCAACCACAAGTCTATTCCCTATATCTGTGAGTCTGTTTTTGTTTCGTAGATATGTTGATTTGTATCGTATTTTAGATTCCACATATAAGTGATATCATATGGTATTTGTCTTTCTCTTTCTGACTTAATTTGCTTAGTATGATAATCTCTAGGTCCATCCATGTTGCTGCAAATGGCATTATTTCATTCTTTTTTTATGGCTGAGTGATATTCCATTGTGTATTTATATATATATATATATATATATATATATACTGCATATTACTTATCCATTCATCTGTCAATGGATATTTAAGTTGCTTCCATGTCTTGGCTATTGTAAATAGTGCTGCTATGAACATAGGGGTACATGTATCTTTTCAAATTATAGTTTTGTTACCTACCTTTATATTTCAATTTAAACATTGCTTTTTAATGTTTAGAACATAATTTTAAATAATTCTTAAAGTGCAAAATGAAGTACTTGATAATTTTACTAGTTTTTATTATTTGAGCTTGTGGCTCAAAGATTTGTTTTCAAATGTTACTCCACCTGCAGCTGATACAATTTTCCAATTTAGAATTAATATTTTAATTATAATACTAAATTATAGTCTTTTATCATCTTTGAAAATCTACAGAAAAAAAAACAGAAAGACTATTTTAGTCTGTGAGAAGCAACTGATAGTGACCTATTGAATATCCATTCTTTTCTTCATTAAAGAGAGATCTCTGATTTGGTTCAAGGTGGAAATGTGCCCAGCTAAATATACTTGCTTTCTCAGCCTCCCTGGCAACTAGACATGGCCATGTGACCCAATTTTGACCATTAAAATGTAAAAGGCAAGCACAGGTGATGAGACTCCGGGAATGATTTTTTAAGGTACAAAGACGAAGATGACGCGGTGCTTCTCCCTACTGCCTTTTCTTCTTCTTCCTACTTTGAGCTGTCTTAAAATCTCAATTGAGTATTTAATGTCTTGGAGATCTGGCTATTTTGGGAATATCTTATCACGGTTTAATACTTCTATTTTTTTAAATAAGAGAAATAAGCATAAGGAAGAATGTGACACTTTTCTAGATATTTACTGCTAAGTGTTGGGAAAAGGTTTGTTAGAAGGGAACAAGATATTAAAAAATAGTTATTAGTCCATTATAAACTTCTTGACTTTTTTGGTCATTTCTCTGCAACATTCTGGAATGTAAGATTGGAAAGCCATATTTATCTTGCCCATTCTCTGTAGTGTCAGGTAGATTTAGAATTGTCTTCTGCTCTGTCCCTTAATCATATGGGTGGGCTAAGGTTCAGTTTCCTGGTTTGTAAAATAAGATCAATAGTTATTTTCTGATTAGTTTGTTGTGAGGATTAAATGACATAATATTGGTAAATTGTGTGAATCCTATGAAATTCCACAACCTATGTCTGGCATATGGTAAGAGCTAATTACATGTTAACTGCTACTATTATTGTTGTTATTTCATTGATATTTGGAAATCTATATGTTATTTGAGTAACACAGTAAAAAATTTGGCAAATAAACTTTAAGTTGAACACATTGTTTATAAAGCAGAAAGAAAACTCCACAAAGCTAGAGAGACCACAGATCTGATATAGTTACACCAAAGTTGTCTGCCAAGCGAGTACAAAGGACCTCCTACAAGGAGAAACCTAATGGATAGCTAAGTACTGTTCTTTACCTTTTTCTTCCCATTACTTTAATGTCACTGGGCCAAGCATCTCAACACTAAAAAACTTCTTAATAATTTATTATATTCTTGTTGTGTCTGTTTTCCATCTGACAATGTCTAAACCTTATATGTACTATGCCTTATTGAATTCCTTGAAAGTATTGTCTTCCTTTAAAAAGCTTTTTACCTGCTTTACTGTAATCTGAGTTGAGCAATCTCACATGCTTGTCTGTGGAACAGGATTTAAGAACTCATTAGAAATATTAAATCCAGAGGCAAGCACAGGTGCATGACTTCTGGCTTCAATTTCATTTGCATAATAGTAGCTGGGTAATTGAAGCTGTCAGTGGTTACCTGGCCAAACACAAAAGATAAAAACACGGTATTCAAGCATGGTTCCCTAAAGCTGTCTACCTTTTAGTCTTTACAAACTTGAGTGAATGTTGTTAACATTTATTAGTATGCACAGGTGTGGAATTCTAGGATTCCTATTTATAAATTCTTTTACTGGAATGTCGCAGTCTCTTCGTTAAACCTTATTTTTGACTCTAGCTAGAAAGGAAGTTTTTGCCACTAAATACTTTTTTCCTTTCAGGGTGTATACCTTTTGCAATTTTAATTATAGAAGAGCCTTAACAGTTGGCAAAACAAAGCTACTGGGTTTCCGGCCTCAGGGAAACTTTAAAAAAGGATTGTGGCTGATTGTATGGACTAAATATGTAAGGTCCAGCCGTTTCTCACAGTCTTTCAATGTTTGAAACAAAACAAAACAAAACAATCAAAAAACCTTCTAACAACAATTTAGCAATACATATCAGAAGCATTTTAATGTCAATGAATTCACATCATATGCACACATGGTCCAAGGATGTTCATCATAGAGAGATTTATAAGGCAAAACCTGGGAAGCTTTCTACAGTAAAATATGGAACCCGCATACAATTGAATACTAAGTTGTCCTTTAAAGTAATATTGCAAAAAAAAAAAAACAACTGTTTTATAACCTAGGAATATGTTCTTGACTTCTTAAGTAAGAAATAAAACCCCAGATACATTGCATTGTATTATGTAAAAATAATGGGAATATACATAACTGTTGATTAGATCCAGCACTGGACTCAGAATAATTGTGAGGCAAACATTGTCATCACTGGGAGAGAATACTAAGATTAATTATTGATAACTGCCATAAGTAAAGAAAAGGATACTAATGTCCTGAATGCTACATATTTAAAATTCTTGCCCCAAACAGTAAAAGTTATCATTTCTGGGAGGTGGATTAAAGGTTATTTTATTTTTCTATTTTTGTTTATCTCTGATTTTTGAACCTTTGAGAAATGAATTTGTTATTTTATAACATTAAAAAAAGCTCAAAAAAATTTTTTATGAATCTTTCCTTAAAAGCAAATTATCCGCAAATTAAACATAAAACTCATAAAGAAATCAACCAAAATTTTTCTGATATATTTTTGTTAAGGTTTATAAAGTTCAGATAACTTTTATAACATTTCTATGTGAGGTGATTCCATCGGCAATGTATGCTGGCCTGGTCTTAGTAGTTAAATGTACTTTAAGTACAACACACAATTAATCTTGATAATTAGAAATAGAAAATTATCTCTTAAGATTTTGATGATTTTCTTAGGGTTTAACAAATTTAACTTTTGTTCTATTTATCCACAGAAACAAAATGATTTACTATGGTGTTAAAAGAAAATTTTCCACAGACAATTTACTGATCCGGTTGGCTTTTATTTAGTGAATCAAGAAGCATCTAGTCTAGAAAATACAATCATGTTTCAAAGAGTTGTATAAGGCAAGAGGGTTTTATAGACCAAAGTGAGAAGAAGAAGGAATTTACACTGGGCATTTGCTGATTAGTTAAAGCAGGGTTACTTTCCTTGGGTGGAAAAAAGGGAAGTATTAGAGCCGGGTCAGGTCACTTGTGCTGAGCTGGCAAGTGTTGAGTGGTTGACTCAGTCTTTCCCTTTCTGAGAGAGTCAAGCATAGGAACATAGATAAGTTTTGGTTTGCTGATATGGGGCTTAGCATGCGCTAGTCCATCTTGTGCCTTATCTGGTTACTTCCACCGTTGGTAATCAGTTGAATATAAAAAATAAGGTTTTTAATTTATAGTTTTATGTCAGGAATATAAAGACATTTTCTTCTTGTTTCAGAAAATAAGCCATGGGCAAATGAGAAAGAAGTCTGAAAAAGAGTGGGTATATGTATACGTATAGTTTTAGTTAGTTTCTGTACAGCAGAAACTAACAGAACATTGTAAAGCGACTATACTCCAATAAAAATTAGAACAAAACAAAACAAAAACAAAACAAACAAACCAAAAAACCAGAAAGAAAGTAAGCCATGGGCTCCTGTTACTAAAGACATTTTCTTTTACTAACACATTTATAGGACAAAGATATTTTAAGAATCACGCTGGGAAATTTATGAATGACAATCTCCAATTTAAAGAAAATAAATGGATTTCATTATTCGTCAGTATTTTTAATTGGACATGGATTTTTTTCCCTTCTTTTTTTAAATGTAGGAATGATTGAAACCTTTGGATAATAGGAATAACCAGAGAGAAATTTGTAAGACTATCAAGAAGTCTTTTAAGAATTCTAGATTCCGCAGGGTTTTTTTTTACCTGATTTCTGAACAATAAAAATAGTAAGGATTAAAAGAGAACTCTCATCCCACTCATGCCAGTCCTGGATGAGATGATGGGCTATAACTACATGACAAAGGTAAGAGACTCATAGTTTAGCTAATTTGTGTGTGTGCCTGTTTCATTGAGGAGAATCATTTTCAACCTGGGTAGGGCAAAGCACATACCATAAACATATAAAAAGTTAAGCATGAAGCATATTTTCTAAGTCCCATTTTTTAGCCTCCAGAACTCACATGTTAGGAGTAGAATAGAGTGGCCATTTTGTTTTCAGAGTCATTTCTAAGAGTGAGAGACCTGACAGGGGATCCTACTTTAGTTTTCCAAATGGGAAAAGAATTCAGTTTCAGACACTCTAGACTGAGGAACTTCATGTCAATCCCTAGCCCTGTTTTGGAACATATAAATAGACAACTGATTGGTGAACACTTAGTGAAGGGGCGATATTAACACTAGAAGAGAACCTTGATTCTTAAGAATAGGAATTTTAACAAACTCTTTTCCTGTTTTGATAAATTTACTAGCTTGATAGTCATTCTTTTAGCCTTGAGCTTTAATGGTGTATGACTGAACCTTGCAAATACCTTGGGCAATTAGATAAAAGTGACTTTAAGATTTGTTAAAATCAGTCTGTGTCAACAGCATGATGTAAGTGCTTACAAGTGTACAGCAGAAATGCTTTCCCATTGTACTCTCAGTTAACCATCTGCAGAGTATAGTTCTGAATTGTGGGAACTTTATTTTATAGGAAATACTTTAAAATTGGAGGTTATTCAGAGAAGGGTCATCAACTAATGAGAGCTCTAGAACCATGTGCGTTGAAGTTGTTAAGGAACTGGTGATATTTAGCATAAAGAGGTGAGGTATAAGGTGGTCACAGAAAAGCTATCCTCAAATAGTTAAAGGTATGCCCAATAGATGGCATAATTGTGAGGCTTAGGAAAACAAAACTAGAAGCAGTAGGTAGTAATTTCAGGGAGGAAAATTTCAACTCAGTGTAAGGAACCATGTTCTAATCATTAGAACTGCTCAACAATGGGATAACTGGCCTTCAGAAATTTCCTGCCATGGAAAATATTGCTGCAGAATCCAAATTACTGCCTTTCAAAAGGATGTCACTAATTACTGCCTTTCAAGGATGTCATCCTTTCAAGGATGTCAGTGTAGTGAATCCTTTCAAGGATTCACTACACTGGGTAGGAATCCTTAGATTCTCTGATTTTATGACTCTAGTTTTGTTCTACATAAACAAATCTGCATAATTATTCCACTAGGTAACTCTAAGTCATGAAATACATGTATCATTTAAAGATCTTTTAATTATCCTACTGAGATTCATTAGATGAATATTATTTCATTAACAAAAACTCATAGCAGAGTGCTACATCATCCACAGCTCTTAGATTAAGGTACTTTAAAATGTGTTGTATAAGCAATAGGGTTCACATTTCTACACTGTGACTTCCTTAGTAGGCTTTTACTTGTCTCACAGCACTAAAGACATCTTCGGGTTAAGGACAAGTTTAAAGGACATATTGGTGATTTTCCAGGGAAGTATCCTAAATTGAAATTTGTCTACAATTTCTCTCACTAAATTTAATTAACTGGAAAACTTTCTATTATTAAAATGATCTCATTTACTTATTAGATATACTGGTCGTTTATCATACTTGTGGCTTTGCACCATCTTTGAAACACCTGTATTTGGATGGTTCTTCAGATTATATGCCTTGGACTCATGGTTTAAGATTTGTACCCTGGATTTTGTTTTAATTAGATATGGTAAGGTGACAGGCAAGGAGATATCTGCCTTTGAAAGAAGAATTTATTACTTACATTTTCTAAGATAAGGGACATGCCATGCTCCAGAGGGCTACATGGAGAAGCACCAGGTTTTGTCAGGAGGCCGAAGCAGGAGTGAGCGGGAGAGCGTGGCTGAGAGCCTTTATCATGTTTTCTGTGGGAAAAGCAAGGCAGGGCAAGGGAAACAACTTAGGGTTGGCTAGTTTGAATAATGTCAGCTGGCTCTGGGCAATAGGGGTAGTCTCTAGTTGTTTGGTACCTGGCTCTGGGTGATTTAGGACAAGAAGCATATTGACTTGGTGTGTGAGAGTTAGGTAAAGGAGTTGGTTGGGAGTATGGAGTCTTGATTGGCTGGAGGGTTTATAATATCATCTTCATATACCTGCAAAAGCTGGATTGTAAGGGAGATGTAAACAATTTTAGCTGTTAATTTAGCTCTGTGATTATTCAGTGCCAAATAGACAAATACAGAATTAAAACAAAACAAAACAAAACACAGAATGCTTCCTCAAAGTAGAAGTCAGGATCATTATCCTAGCCTCTCTTGCTTCTAGAGCATGAACATGTGACTTCAACTTACAAATCTCTTGATTTGCAAGAGATCTGTATTTGGAGGTGTCCAAGGTGAGGGAATCAAGACATTGGGAATACATTTTTTTGGCGAGTAAAGCATCTAGTTCTTGGGGCCTGCAGTGGGGAATCTTCTGGAATCTAATCTTAGTATTTTTGATAAGAGCTATGGAGTCTATAAAAGCACAATGTCTTGGCTAAGTGCAGAGGCTAAGTGTTCTTGCTAAAGCTATCAATTCAAAGTAATTGAGTAGCTTCTGTTTCTGGATTTCTGCCCTTTTTCAAAGTTATGTGATCTCCTTAAGATCCTTTGATTAAATTTGATTTATACTTAACCTAGCCAGAGTGGATTCTGTTGTTTGCAACTAAGAACATTGAGATATACAGTGACTTTCTAGGAGTCTACATTTTCCTGAATTTTCTTTTAATAAATAGAGAATCCAGACATAAATCATTGAAAATATGTTTAACTATTTTAATTAAACATGAATATCAATAAAATAATTATGGCTTGAAACTTAAGTATCTACTGAACCATATGATGAAAGGCAGAAATTGTAGGTGGGTTAAACAAATAATATGCTGCAAGATTGTGTAATTCCAATACCGCAAACAATGACAGGAAATGAAAAGGAGGCAAATTAACTTGTAAACTTCAGTTGTAAATATATGACTATTTTGATGACACAAAGAGATTTAGAGGAAAACAACTCTTTACAATGAATAACTTTAGTTAGAAACCAAAACAAAGTCTGTTTATGTGGAACAGAGAGAGGAAAGACAGAGTTGGCGATCATACGTCAGGATGTTCAGCACACCCCTACCCATGGATAGCAAGCTAAAAACCTCTGGTTCAAATAAGAAGGATGAAGTGTGTATTTTCTCTATATGTAGGTTTTATTTCCATGATGTAAAGTAAATAATGTATACTTGAAACTTACAAAAAATGAAGAGTTCTTAATGTGCCACAAATGGCCCCAAGTAATTTTTTTCCTATGTCATATAAGGAACCTTTGTAGTGATTAGCAGGGGGCTATCTAACAAATTTTTTCAACTCTTGCAAAACTTTCATATGTTTCTTTGATGGGGATTTTTATTCTTGATAATTATCGGAGCTGCTAACCACAGAGAAGGATCAGAGAAGCAGATGATTCACTTCTTGCTCTGATCTTTGTGTCCTAGTCAAATTAAAACCTTGTTACAAAAAAGAAATTTTCTTCCTCTAAGATATTTAGTAATGTATGTTGCCTTTTCCAAGAAACATGATGGAGATATTATTTTATGTGACTTAGACATAATATGCACAGAAAATAAATGTTTCGTATGACAGGAAAGATTATTGTGAGAAATAATATACATGCCATTTTTTCTAACTTTCCTTAGACATTGCAGAAATATAATTTCTCTGTTTATGTGTATTCCACATAAACATGGTTACGTTTATTTGAACACTTTGTTTTCATGTTGCTTCATTGTGGTTGGTAGTTTTGACCATTATAAGGATTAAACATTTCTTCCAAGAGACAGTTGGGTTAGTTCAATCAAAGTTATAAATGCATTAAATATATACATATATATATATTACATATGCATATTATGAATATTTTTCTTCTTAACATTTTACATTAGTTAAGAGAATGTTAGGATATTTTTGATGTAGTGTTATATGCCATTTCTACAGGTTTATTTGGCACTCGTACCTCACAGGTTTTATCAAACTTCTAATTCTCTGTTTAATATTCTGTCTTCTTCTATTTCATTTATAACTTTTTTTTTTTTTTTTTTTTTTTGCGGTACGTGGGCCTCTGACTGTTGTGGCCTCTCCCGTTGCGGAGCACAGGCTCCGGACGCGCAGCCTCAGCGGCCATGGCTCACAGGCCCAGCTGCTCCGCGGCATGTGGGATCTTCCTGGACCAGGGCACGAACCCGTGTCCCCTGCATTGGCAGGCAGACTCTCAACCACTGCACCACCTGGGAAGCCCCATTTATAACTTTTTAAAAGGAGGATATATTATCACATTTCTTCTTCTAGTTTTTATCAAAGTAACTGATACAGTAGGTAATTCATACAAAAATTCACTCAGTTCACAGACATTTATTGAAGCGCTCTGCTGCTCATTGCGTATGCAGAGTTAAGCAAGGTAGATAAGGTTCTTGATCTCACCAGCTTCAGCCCAGTGAGGATAATAGACATTTCCCAATACAACACAAAAATAAATGTTATAATCGCTATAAAGAAAAAGAAAAGGATTCCGTGTAAACTCTAAAATAATGTGGTAGGAATTCCAAGTAGTTTATTTATTATCATGGTACTAGGCCACTACTGAGCCATTAGCCAAGGATTGGCAAGGGAATCAAGTTTGAAGGCATATTCACAAGAAAAATAAGAAAAAACTATTGTAAAACATGAGAGCTAGGCTAGAAATATCCATCTACATAATTAATTATGAAAACTCTAAGATATGAGAAATTCAGTTTGTATGACTGCAGTGTGTTTTGTCTTTTCCCTGTGAGGGAAACTGTGGCCCTACCAATCTCCTCACTCTGTGTGAGTTTGTGTGAATTAAAGCTCTGATCAGGATATGATGGTTTGCTTAACTCATTTTCCCCTTAGTATTACTTTCTTTTGTAATAAAACCTTAGTTTTAATCTGTTGTGTTTTCAAGTGCTGTAATTATCTTTCATTGAAATTGTGTAATTGCCGAAATTAGAAAGGAGGTCAGGGAGAACTCTCTGTGGATGTGACATTTAAGTTGATATATTATAGATAAGCAGGAATTAGAGAGACAAAAGAATATTCCAAATAGTATTTTCAGCAAAGGAAACATCTTGTAGGGAGACCTGAGGCAGAAACAGCATTACATGTTTCAAGAACTGTACATGACCAGTACGGTCAAAGTAGTGAGAGGGAGAGAGTGGCAAGAAAAATCTTGCAATGCTTTTCAGGACAGGTTTGTGATTTTTATATTTTATTCCAAGTTCTGCAGGAAACAATTAATTAGAAGGGTTTAATCAAGCAAACAACACACACACATGCACACACATACAGACACACATATTTTTAGGGTACTCTGGCTTCAATGAGGAAAACTGACTGGAGAGTAAACTTAGAGATGCCAGCTAAGAGGCTATTGTAATTTTGAACATAAGTGATGACTATGGGTTGGATTTAGGATAGTGGCAAAGAAGACAGAGGAAGTTGAATGGATTCTAGATATATTATAGAGGGAGACTTAGCAAGACTTGGTGAAAAGTGAGAGGGAAGGACATAGCATGATTAAACTATTGAAATGTTTACAATGTTTCCAAAAACATATTTTATATGTTTATGTATATACTTGTTACACGTATATTAATAGATGTTCTGTGAAATGACAGAAACTCATTCTGTGGTCAAATGAATTTTGGAAACACTGAGTTTAGGCAAAGTTAAAAAGATTACTATAAGAGTTTTCCATGTTTTTAATACACTAATGTGCACTGTGGATTTTCAGCAGGGTGACAATAAAAACTCTTGTATTTGATGAAATTCTTGTAGACTTAGTCTTTTCCTGAACATACTTTGTGATTTGCTGCTTAAAGGAGTAAATGAGCTCTCATAGAAACATATTAAATACTGAATTTTAATAAATTTTTCTTTTAGCTGATTGAGAGTATTTATGTGTTTTAGGAATTGAGATAAAAAGGGATTTTAGAAAAACCATTGAAAGCTGAATATAATGTTTGATAAGTTTATTAGACAGAAAAAAGTTTGTATGTTATAAATGCACTTTATCATTGCTGCAAGGTAAGAGGAAAAAATGAAAATTGATCTACGGAAATTATCCTTTGTCAAAATTTTCCTCTGTTCATTCAAACTCCTTAAACTTTACCAGTTGATTAAATAACATTTTTATATTATGCAAAATTTAACTATCTACAAAATGTCATTCTAATTAATATTTTATAATTATTATATGTGATTGTAGAAATAAAAAAAATGCAGCTACTTAAAATTTTACACAATATAACATTAATCTATCACAGGAGATTTTATTTGTCTATTCAACAATATTTATTGAGCTAAATATTATATTAGGCATGTAAAATTATAAATAAGACATGAAAATTATGTCTCATAAAAAATTAGCCAATGTTAATATTTATTGATTGATATTAAGTGCAAGTATCCCTTTATATTTTAATTGAATCATCTGAATCCTGAGTCACCATATCCAACTCTTTCTTTCCTACATTTAAGTACACATGTATCTACATAAGTTGGGCTGATCTGATATAGGCAAATTTTACTTTTTCGTAGCCATGTCTCAATTTAAGACTCAAATGTCTTTAGATTTTTTAAATAGCTAGTGGGAAGCAGCTCATAGCACAGGGAGATCAGCTCAGTGCTTTGTGATCACCTAGAGGGGTGGGATAGGGAGGGTGGGAGGGAGATGCAAGATGGAGGGGATATGGGGATATATGTATACATATAGCTGATTCACTTTGTTATACAGCAGAAACCAACACACCATTGTAAAGCAATCATACTCCAATAAAGATGTTAAGAAAAAAAGTCTTTAGATTTTTGACTAGGTAATATCATCTTCTTAAGTGGCTTCAAAATAGGTTCTGTTTTATTTTACTATTATTAATTATTCATATGGAAAATGAAGTTAGAGTTTGACCCTGATCCTTCTTTTAATCCCTACCATTCTTATCCTAAAATTAACATTGTTCCTAACTTAACGTCTCATATGATTCAGGCTGTAGCAACGTATATAACTTAGAATATTTTCTAAATATTTAAAGTATCACTCAACACACACACACACATGCACAAATACACACAGATACTCACACAGACACACACTTCTAAATATGAAATATGAAGGACAAAAATTACCTCTTCACATATACTGGGCTATGCTATAACCATATAAGAAGAGCTTCTCAGTTATAGTTTTTTCCCCTTTCTGGAAGTGGTAGGTTTTACAAACTTAGCAGAAAGCTGATAAAGAAATTATATATATATATATATATATATGTTATTAATGCTGGGTAAGTGACATGGGACATGCTGCTGGTAGCTCTGTTAACTGAAACATTTGTGCCAATATTTGGTCAGGTGTGGACTTCCAGTGTAAGCCAAAACTCCCATAAGTGTGGAAACTGTTCAACTGAAGTTGTGAGCAATAATAATATTTTTTAAATCGTTTACTCTGTGGAGTTTCAAATATCATATACTAAGTGTAGTTTTTACAATTACTTGTTCATTTTATTAAACAATAAAAATGCGGTATTAAGATCCTTACAAAGGCATTTCCTGTACATTAGATTATGTAAGTAGCAATCAAATTTTTATGGTAGAATTTTCAGCTGACAACATGCCAACAATGTCAAAATGACTAACAATCTAAGCTTTAAAAAATGACTTCCTAATCCAATTATTTCTTATAAAGGATAGCACATTTTAAAAGTATCTTTAACTTAGAAATAAAATACATGATAGAAAGATAGGGTATACATAAATAAAATATGTTTATTCTGACAACATATACATTGTTATTTCTAATTCATATGCATTGTTATTTCTAATTCATATTCTAAGTCCAGATATCAACTAACTGTACTATAAATAATATCATGTGTTAAAACTTTTTTCCCTTGGAGTGGGTTTTAGTTTTATACATGGAAATTTATGTGTACAATTCTTCCAATATTAAATCTAAGATTTCTTCAGATGACTAATACTTGAATTTTGATGTATAAAAGATTTTCATGTAAGTTATGTATCTACTAATGTTTTTAAAGAAACTGAAACCATTATATTTACTTAAGATAAGAACGTAATAAAATTCTTTGCCTTTCAAGGTAGTATTTAGATACAAATAGCCACTTAAATAATAGAATCTTGTTTGTTTTCCTTATTGGGGCAACCTAACTAGTACATGCTGCTTGGAACGTCAGTTAATAAAAGGTATTAAAATATTGCTGGTTTAAATTGGAATATGGTGCTGGTAACACAGGTGACCAACTTGATTGCTTTTGTATTTGGGGAAATAGAAATAGATTCTGCTTTTGATGAAGTAGAAAGTGCCATCAAAAGGAAATGAAAAAGAAAAATATCTGTTCCCTGGCCCTGGCCTGTAAAATGCTTTCATAGCATATATATAATTGTGCCACCAACTCTGAGCCAGCCAGGTGAAATTCCCAACCAGAACAGCATGGGCCATAGTGCTTTTTATTAGAAATGAGTGGTATATTTAATTATCTAGACTTTAAAGTCTTCTAATATGTCTCCTATGTATTTGTATGGTCTAGAATATTACAAAGGAAGCCGTAGAGAGGAAAAGAAAAAGGGAAATATTTTGCTAACATGAAAGCTGACTTTACAAAGATTTAAATAAATAAATATATATATATATATATATATATATATATATATATATATATATATATATATTTTTTTTTTTTTTTTTCGGTACGCGGGCCTCTCACTGTAGTGGCCTCTCCCGTTGCAGAGCACAGGCTCCAGACACTCAGGCTCAGCGGCCATGGCTCACGGGCCCAGCCGCTCCGCGGCATGTGGGATCTTCGCGGACCGGGGCACAAACCCCTGTCCCCTGCATCGGCAGGCAGACTCTCAACCACTGCGCCACCAGGGAAGCCCTAAATATATTTGGAACAAGAGTTTATTACTACACCTAGAAGCTTTATTCTTAGAACATATGTGAATGAATAGCCAGTTATGAATGGTAGACAAATTTATGAAATGAAAGATAAATTAAAATGTGGTTTTCCATTCATTGAATGTGAGAATCATTTATTTTGAACATAAACATGAAGGTTTATAATATTTTTCCCATAGGAAATAAACTTCATTCTACATCTTCTAAATAAATATTTGTTCTGGTTATCCCGTCTTTTGCAAAACACACCACAGCTTTAGATATCTGTTTTGTTTTGCTTATACTTCTGTGAGTCAGGACTTCAGGAAGGGCTTGTCTGGAAAGCTGGTCTTTGCTCAGTAGACTCTGAGGGGGCTGGAGCTGGAGGGTCCACTTCCAACATGGCCTCTTCACTGATATGTCTGTGGCCTCAGTACTTGTCTACCAGTGTCTGTCTGTCTGTCTCTCCATCTCCTTCTCTCCAAGTGACAGCTCCCTCTCCAGGGTTTTTTTCTTGTGGCTTGGGCTTTTCACAGCATGGATGTTGTCTCAGTGTAGCTGGCTTACATGGCAGTTGGCTTCTGAGACAGTATGTTCCAAGAGAGAAGGAGGAAAGATGCCAATTCAAGTACAAGCTGGGTTTAGAACTGGCACAGTGTTATTTCCCTATATTCTGTTGTTCAGAATAATCAGATTCAAGGAGGTAGAGAACAAAAGACTACTCCTTCTGCTGGGAGGGATGGCATGAGTGCAATGCATACGAGTATGTAGGATGGGAGATACTATTGCTGCCATTTTGAAAAATGCAGTCTAACACAATGTCCAATAAATCTTTTAAAAAGCAGTGGTCTAGATGGATACTTTATGATTTACCTATTTGGGAAGCCCACATATCTCCTTGATTGGAGCATAGAGAGAGGCAGGTGAAAATAAAAGAGACTCAAAATTTAAATGTTAAAGTATAACTTTACTACACCAGATATCTCTTTCTCTGTTTTGATACTCCATCAAATGATGGCAATAATAATCATAATGATAACAAAAATAGTTTTATTTACTGAGCACTTACTATGTGCCATGCAATGTACTAAGGGCCTTGCATAAATTATCTTAGAGCCCACAGCAATACTACTGCATTATATATTGTTGTTATCAACGATCTTTTTTCATTCTAATTTCATTCTGGGCTGCCAAGAATTGCTAACAGGCAGCAGACGTTTTTATCAATGTTGCATTTGTCTGATGTCTTTTACTTTTTTTTTTTTTTTCAACTTGGGTATGTCAATCAGAGTGAGTTCACCAAGCAGAGTAAGATATATAGTTCTATCTTATAGATAATGTTAATAAGAAAAACAGGCATGTTGGTTTCCCATTATTATAAAATTGAAGAGCTAACACAACAAGGATAAAGAACATGAATAACAAATATACATATACTTATACACATACGTTGTAGGAGTGCCTGGAGAAGAAAAAAAACAAAACAACAACATAAAATTAGAACTAAGCATTATACTTTAAGGAAATTTTCGGAAATAAAAGACTGGAAGGGCACACTACTTTTCCAGAAATAAACAGAATAGCCTACAAGACATGTAAAATAGAATTTAAGGAAAAAGAAAAAAAAAATGCCTCTGGGTATACAGGCAAAAAAGACTTCTTAGGGAAAGCAGCTCAGATTGTCATCAGACTTTTCAGTGTTTTATGCAGCAAATAATGGAGAACGTTTAAGAGACTCAAAGAAAGAAATTATGAGCCAAGGATTTTTTTTCCGGCCAACCTAAACTTCATGTACAAAAGTTGCAAACATGCTTTCCTGGGCATGCAGAAACTCAGGAATATTTTTCCCATGAGCCTTCCCGAGGAATTAACTAAAGAAGACACTTCAGACCACGAAGATGACCAGAAAGACGTAAATCAAAGGACTCGTGGTCAACAATAAATATATATTTATCTGTAAAACTAAGACTAAATGGAATATAAGTGAGGGAATATAATGTAACATTGTTGTATACACTGGCAATACAGATAGAATTAGCTATCAAAAATAAGGGAAAGTATACGAAGAATAAAGTAAATTCACTAACTGCCTTATAGGTATTAACTGAGAGGAAAAGGCATATGATTCCAGATTAGATGTTTAGAGATAGGAAAGAGTGGTAGAAAAAAATGCTGCTAGCTAATTTTAATATTTTTCATAGTAGGAACAATGAACATTAGCTAAAAAGAAAAAGAGATGGGCAAGAGTTTTATATAAAGGTGTTCATATAAAGGTAATCATTTGAACAAAATACAGGCCCTTCATAATGCCAGGGAATACATAGAAAAAAAGATGTATCTTCATAGTGGAAAAACCGTGTGTGTGTGTGTGTGTGTGTGTGTGTGTGTGTGTGTGTGTGTGTGTGTGCGCGCTATATGCAATACGAATCAGTATGACAGATTATAATATAAAGCATTATGACACAAACTAAGGCCAAATTTATCAATTACATCAGTATATGTAAATGAACTTAATTCAACTATAAAAACAAAATGGTCCATATTTTATATAAAATATATAAATTAGAGAAATACAGAAATGTAAAAATAAAAAAATGCAAATACTCCAGATACAAATAAAAGAGTTATAATTTTGACATATAACAAATTAGTATTAAAATAAAAAAGCATTAACAGACAATGAAGGACAAAGTATAGTGCTTAAAGCTATAATTCACAATTGTAGATATGAGTTAATATTACCCAATTAATAACCCAAGAACACAAATTGATAGAGCAGAAACACAGTAGAGGAAGTGATAAATGGCAGAAACACACTAATAATAGAAGTCTTTAGCACGTTTATCTCAATCCAAATCAGAACAAGCAGGCAAATATTTACTAGAGGGATGAAAGACAATGTAATTAATAAACCCGTTTTTATTACTATATAGTAAACTCTGAACTCTGATAACAAAGACTTCACCTCTTCAAGTCTACATGGAACATTCTCCAAATTGAACTATATCTTGCCACACATGTGCACCAAAAAAAAAATATATATATATATATATCCCCTTAATAAATTTCACTCCCTTGATTACTACAAAGAGCATTATCAGACCACAATCCAATTAAATGACATTAATAACAACAACAATAAAAACGACTTTAAAATGAGGCTTTTAAAATCATATTATTAAATAACTCTTGGGTAAAAGCGGAAACAGAAAATGAAATAGCAGAATTTCTTTAAAATAAAAATAGTGAAAATACAACTATCAGAATCTACAGATACGGTTAAAGCAGTTTTCAGAGAAAAATGTATAGCATTAAATATCTCTATCAATAAAAACAAATGAACTAGGTACCCAATTCAAAAGGTAGAAAAAGGACTACAGAGTACCCCAAAAAGTAAAAGGAAGACATTAATTAAAAAATCCAAATAAGGGCTTCCCTGGTGGCGCAGTGGTTGAGAGTCCGCCTGCCGATGCAGGGGACACAGGTTCGTGCCCTGGTCCGGGAGGATCCCACATACCGCGGAGCGGCTGGGTCCGTGAGCCATGGCCGCTGAGCCTGCGCGTCCGGAGCCTGTGCTCCGCAACGGGAGAGGCCACCCAGTGAGAGGCCCGCGTACCGCATAAACAAAAACAAAAAAATCCAAATAAGTGAGAAAAATGTAGAATTAATAATAAATCCAAATGCCAGTTCTTTGAAAAATAATTAACAGAATAGTCAAACAGCTAGCTAACCCAGCTGAGACAAAAGGGAGAAACTACAAGTACATAAAATGAGAAATGGTAGGGTGTTTTAACTGTTAAAACAGAAGACTTTAAAAAAATCAATAGAGACTACTTTATATTTGTAAGCAATAGATGAAATAGATAAATTTTTCCAGAAAAATACAACTATCCAAAATTGGTTATGGAAGAGATTGTGTAAATAGATCAATTATTATAGACAGAAATGAAGTAGATGGTGCACAGTATGATAGTATTTATGAGTTCAGTTTGGTGATCAGACTCATGAAAACACATGGTTTTAATCAAATATTACATTTATTAGATTAATGGAAAATATAGAACTGGAGATAAAACAGTGAAGCATTTTACTCTCTTTGAAAGGCATAGCAATAATTCAGGTACACAGCGTCTACAGGAGCCAGGATACCTGTGGATAACCATGACACAGAGAAGCTGTGATTCCAGTTTCATGCCAATCTTTTACACTGTTCTAGTCAAGGCCTACATTTCAATTTAAAGCTCCCTCAATCCAGTGCAGTCCCATACAGCAGATGAGCAGACAGAAATTCCATATCTATCTCCATTCTGTAGTTCTAAAGAAAACAGTTCTGTGCAAATGGATTAGAGATTGTTCTCTTAGGCAGGCCTGGATTGACACAGGCCTGAAATTAACTTTTTTTTTAATTGAAGCATAATTCTGTACAATATTATGTTACAAGTATATAATATAGTGATTCACAATTTCTAAAGGTATACTCCATTTATAGTTATTATAAAATATTGGCTATACTCCCCATGTTGTACAATACATCCTTGTAGTTTATTTTATACGTAATAGTTTGTACCTCTTATTCCCCTCCCCCTATATTGCCCCTCCCCCTTCCCTCTCTCCACTGGTAACCACTAGTTTGTTCTCTATATCTGTGAGTCTGCTTATTTTTTGTTGTATTCACTAGTTTGTTGTATTTTTATCACATATAAGTGATATCATACAGTGTTTATCTTTCTCTCTGACTTATTTCACTTAGCATAATGCCCTCCAAGTCCATCCATGTTGCTACAAATAGCAAAATTTTGTTCTTTTTTATGGCTAACTAGTATGATTCAAACTAGTTAAGGAGCTGCACCAAAAAAGAGTTCCAGTCACAGTGGTGTCACAGGAATTCCACCAATCTTTTAAATATCAAATAGTCCCAGGTATTAGACTACTTCAGAACATTGAAAAAGAAAGAAAACTTCTAAATTCATTTTATGAAGTGTGTTTAACATTGATTCACAAAACTTACAAAGCTTATATGTAAAGAGATGTCTACTAACTAACTTTGCTTATGAATATGATACAAAAATCTTAAATAAATTACAACTGTGCATCAAAAAATAATACATCATGATTAAGTGCAGTTTATCCTAAGAATACAGGGATGATTCAATAGAAGTAG
Source organism: Delphinus delphis (assembly GCF_949987515.2). Classification (NCBI taxonomy): domain Eukaryota; kingdom Metazoa; phylum Chordata; class Mammalia; order Artiodactyla; family Delphinidae; genus Delphinus; species Delphinus delphis. Next base: position 42,954,026 of record NC_082687.1, on the reverse strand, counting down.
ATAGAAAACAATAAAATCCATCATATAAACAATGCTAAGGAGAAAAATCTTGATCATTTCTATTTTGGTTATTTATTACTACAAATCAAATCACCTAAAACTGAGTGGTTAATAGTAATCATTTATTTATTTGCTCATGATTCTGCAATTTGGGCATATTTTGGTGGGGATAGCTTATCTTTACTCTGTGTGGCATCTGTTGGAACTAGAATATCCAAGATGGCTTCTTCAGTTACATGTCTTCTCATCTGGGATGGCTGGGGGCTGGCCAAACATCTCCCTCTCTTCATGTGGACTCTCCAAGTAGCTAGCTTGGGATTTCATATAATAGGACAGATTCAGAGTAGCAGGACTTCTTACACATGGTGGCTGGCTTCCCCAAAGTGCAGAAGTGTAAGCTTTCTGGCCTTTTTAATGTCATTTCTTAATGTCACTTCTGCTATATTGTATAGGTCAAAGAGAGGAGTAGATTCTACCTCTTAGTGAGAGAGAGCAAAACTCATGTTATAAAATAAAAAAAGAATGCATGAGATGGGGGATATTGTTGCAACCATCTTTAGAAACATAAGTTATGACATTTAGAAATTTAAAGTAATCCTGGTAAATTATCATCAGTTTTTGAGGGATTTTGGGAACTAGACAATTTAATTATAAAATTAAAAATAATTTGCTTTGGAAAAAGCAAATAAGTGGGAATATCCACAAAAACCCTGAAAAAGAATAGCAGTGAGAGGGGGTAACTTTACCAGATATTAAAAGATAGAGTTTCTATAATCAATTTACTGTGGTACTAATGTATGAACAGACAAAGCAACTGAGCAAAATAGAAAACATAGGAATAGACTCAGGCATATATGGAAATTCATTATTTGATAAAGACATCATCTCAAATCAGTGTAAAAAACAAAGGTGGACTTTTAAATAAATGGTGTTGGGAATAGGCAAATGGAAAAAGTTAGAAGTGGATCAATTTATCACACAGACAATTATGGTACATTCCAAGGAATTAGAGATATAAATGTTAAAACAAATAAAAAAAGAAACCATTCAAGTTCTAGAAGAAAACAACATGAATTCCTCCATAATTTGTAAGTGATTCAAAGTCCATAGTCAGGAAGGGAAAGATTGATAATTTGCTAACACAAATAAAACATTTTCTTGGTAAAATGCACTCTAAGCAGAGTAGGATGACAAATGAAAAACTGGGAAAATATTTGCAATTCATATCACAGAGAATAGCTAAAATTCTTCATGTTTAAAGAAGAAAAGAGGCCAAGAATATTATAGAAAAATGAGATATCAACATATAGTTCACAGAAAAAGAAATTCAAATAGTCTAAACATATGAAAATATGTTAACGTTTTTTAAAAAATAAGATAAATACAAAAAGTTTACTGAGATAGTTTCTCACCTATCAAATCAGCAAAAATCTAAAAGCTTTGGAACATACTTTTTTGGCGAGTCTGTGCAGAAACTTATAAATGGTACTCTTATAAATGACAGGGAGGACTGCAAAATAGCCCAACCCCTTGAAGAAGAATTTGATAATATTTAACAAAATAAAATACTCATGCACTCTTTGACCAGGAATTCTGCACCGAGGTATTTATTCCAAAAATATACTGGCAAAAAATATGAAATGACCTATGCCCAAATCTATAAGCAATATTTGTCATAACAAATAACAGAGAACAACCCAAATGACCATAAGTAGCTAAGTGACTATATTATAATAGAGTACTATGCAACTAAAAGAGGAGTGAAAATGTCTCTTACTGCTATAGCATAATTCCCTGAATATAATGCTAAGTGAAAAAGCAAGGTTGAGATAAATGAGTATAGGATGCTACTATTTACAAAATAAATATAGAGCTAGCTAGCTAGATGATAGATAGATATGCTTATATTTAAAAAAATAACAGTTAAAAAGGCAATATAAAGCTAATCCTTTTATTTAAAATGATGATCTATATAGAAGGGAGGTAATAGAACAGGATAGAGGGAACTGGGAGAGATACAAGCTAGACTTCTTTAAATCTCTAAATTGTAGATTTGACTTTAGAATTCTAAGAATATTTTCTATAATTATAAGGCAATTTTTAAAATAGCTTAAAAAGTGAAATAAAATTAAATAAATGAACCTAATTATGTATCTAGCTGGGATCATAGCTATAAAGAAGGGATGTTTTTCAAGTGTGGTGACTTTACAACACAGTAATGTGGTCATGCATCTCTACTGCGATATACCCTAAGGAAAAAAAGATCTGCAAAAAGTCTTAAAGTTTTTTCAAAGCACATTGTTGATGATAATATTGGCAATTTTATTTTGAGACTCTATTCGTGATAAAGCAAGTGAATTATTGTGTTGGTGATTTTGAACCTCAGGATTTTTGTTTTGGATGAAAGGAGATTGTGGTTGTTAGGAGAATGTACCTCACATAAGGAGTGTAATTAACTGAGGGCCCCTTCAGATGGTTTTGAAACCTATTGTGCATTTGCACCCAGGCCACACCTCCCATAGGCTGCTTTCCCTCAGCGACTGAGTATGGCAGGGATATTAAGGGCAGATCCATTTCTGGGGGCTGTAACTCTTTATTTGCTGACTTTAGTTTAAGGACATACTTAGAGCTTTGCTGAATCTTCCTTAGCATAGCAGTTTAGGTCTCTCTTTCTGTCTCCTCATTCTAATGTTGTCCCATCTTTTCTAAACTCTCTTTATCACTAAGGGTCAGACTTGCAACACAGTATGACAACTTTTATTAAAGGGCTAACACAGGGGTTCATACAGAGGACATCAGGCAGCAAGCCTTCCTAACAGCCTTCTTTAGGTATCTTTCTCCTCAAGGTCCCACATGGATACCCCTCTCCTCCCATACAGCGCCCCCCTCGTCTGTATACTCTTCTGCTCTGAGCACACATATGTCCACTATTCCCGATACATGACAGACCTTACTGCCTCATACAGTTGTTGAGAAATGCAGTGTGGGCTTCTGCTTAGACTGCTTTTCTCTGGTGAGGAATTGCCCCCTGGAATTTCATTGCATCAAACTGTCTTCCTCTTTATATAGAATCTTTCAAAAATTATTAACAAGAGACACACACATAAAGACTGGCTATTTAGCATAAAGATGTTGAGCCTCAAGACCAGCTTTCTAAAGCCTCATGTGCATGACAACCTCAGCGTTCTATGGAGCAATAAGGCTGATTCCCACAGACAGGAGTTTGGAGGCAAGCATATCAAACCAGGGGTTACTTTCCTTGCTTTCTATTTTCTCACTGGCTTTACTGTATAAATATAACCAGAAGATGAGGGAATATACTTCAAAACAGATAAAAGATTTAGCTCCCTCCCAGAGGAGGGTAAAAGCAAAGTTATATATTAATGTGTTTACAGAATAAAAGCAAACACGTTCAGAAACTACGAGCATTTATTTTCTCTCTAAGCAACTTCTTTTCTCCTCAAAGTGTGAGAACATCTTAACCTACCATATTTAAGAAGTAATTAGAGAAACTTGCCAAATGTACCAAAAAATGAGGAGTTCATTGACACTTTCTCACACAGAAGCCAAACCATTTCGTTCCCTCAAGAAAAAGCACAAATTTTCATCCAGGCAAAGTGGAGTTTGACTGATGTAAGATACCACAGATTTTTCAGGACTCCCACTTGGGTTTTTCTCAAAATAGAAAATGAAAAGAAACAGCTGTCCAGTGTGCATGTTAGCACTTCTTGTCTTTCGTCTGTGTGCTTCTGACAGTTGAAGTTTTTTCCCAGAGATGTTGATAGCTTTACTGTACATTTGATAATTTAAAAACTCTTTCACACAGAAAAGTGTGGGGAAGGTGGTGCCATTCATCTTCTTAATGGAAATTTGATTCTCATTCCTTCTCACCAATAAATGAATCTCATTTCTCAAGTAGTCTCCTTTTCTGAAATTTATTAGAATATAAATTGATGACCTCCTGGAAATTCTGTGGGAATCACAGTATATGGTATAAAAGTTCCTAAACCTTAAGTGTCTCCAAATGTATTCCTGACTGATTTGACTGCTAAGGAACACTGTTTCAATTATATTTTAAGAAAAGAAAAGCCACCAGAATAGCTTACACGAAAAGACAGGAGACTCAAAAATCACACATTGGATTTAGCTCCACTATATTTTTCCTCTTGGATCTTCAAAAAATCACCCCTCCAGTATTAAAGGTAGATTTATGCTCAAAGGAAAGGACTTGAAATTGTTCACTGGTTGCTTTTTTCCTTCTACACAATTTCTGGTATTCATTCTGGTATTCAGAGGACATACAAATCAGACATAAAAGTATGTACATACAAAACATAAAAGTAATCAGGGAAATGCAAATTAAAGACATGATGAGATACTAGTACAAATACACTGAGTTGCTTAATATTAAAAAGTCCTAAAATGCAACATTTTGGGAATGATATGGAGCAAAAAGAACTCTCATGTTCTGGTAGTAGGAGTGTAAATTGGTTCAACCATTTTGGAAAGAAGCTGGCATTATTTTGTAAAGTTAAAGTTACAAATATCCTACAACACAGCTGTTCCATTGCTAGCTACATATCTTAGAGAAATTTATGCTCAGGACACATGTACAGGAAATTCTAGCAGCATGTTTATAATACACCCAAATGAGAAACAACTTTGTGGTCTATGTTAATAAAAAGGATAAATAAATAATTGTATATTCATGTAAAAGAATTCAGTGTAAGTGAGGTACAGCCCCATGCATCAGCATGTATGCAAAAATGTACATCAAAAATATTAATGAAAGAAACAGTATGTTAAAAATACACACTTCATGATCCCATTTTAGAAAGTTCAAAAACAGGCAAATTAAACTATATTGTTTGAGGATACATACTTAAGTGATAAAAGGTAATGATGATCATGAAAGTTGAAGACAGATAAGGGAAAAGCATGGGAGTGGATTTCATAAGAGTAAGAAAGTGGTTACCTGTGGTGATGATGGTGGTGGGAGATGGAGTTGTGAGCAGGAAGGAATAAGCGGAGGTCCTGGAGTGTCATCATTGTTCTATTTCTTGACTAAGTGTTGAGCTACAGGGGTTGACTTTGTCATAACAGATTAACAAAGTTTTATGCTGCTTTTATGTATGTTAGTTATATTCCACACATATAAAAGTTAAAATAGTCCTATAATGCATGTATTATTTTCATCTAAATTCACATTCAAGATAAGGAAAAGGAAATTTTTCTCTATGCTATTTGAGGCAAATTCCTATGGTCAGGCATTTGGAATTTTTCTGTGGTTATCTGGCTTGAAATTGTTTGCACCTTGCTAAGGATAGCTGGAGAGGAACAAATAGCTTACTGCAGTAACTTAATCTAGCATATCTCAAGAGGTAAAAACTTGCAAAGTTATCCCACATGATAAAAGAAAATTTGAAATATCAAAGTTGTACCGGGCTTCCCTGATGGCGCAGTGGTTGAGAGTCCGCCTGCCGATGCAGGGGACGTGGGTTCGTGCCCCGGTCCGGGAGGATCCCACGTGCCACGGAACGGCTGGGCCTGTGAGCCATGGCCACTGAGCCTGCGTGTCTGGAGCCTGTGCCCCGCAATGGGGGAGACCACAACAGTGAGGGGCCGGTGTGCCCCCCCCCAAAAAAAAAATTGTACCAAAGAAGTGATAAGGCAAGCAAGACAGAATATTGCAAGAAAAAATAAAATGTGGGAAACGAGTTCTGAAGGGAGAAAGAATATGCTATGAATAGAATTGTGTGCACCTCTCATCCCACTCCCACCCTGCCAAATTCATATGCTGAAACCCTAACCCCCAGTGGGATGGTATTTGGAGACTGGCCTTTGGCAGGCAGTTGGGTTTAGATGAGATTATGATGGTGGGGCCTTCGTGATGGGTTTAGTGCTCATATAAGAAGAAATACCAGAGAGTTTGCTCTTGTTCTCTCTCTGCTGTGTGAGGACACAGTGAGAAGGCAGCCAGCTGCAAGCTAAAGAGAAACAGAACATGCTGGTACCCTGACCTCAGACTTCCAATGTCCAGAACTGTGATAAATAAATTTCTGTTATTGAAGCCATCCAGTCTGTGGGCATAATAAAATACTATGGTATTTTACTATGGCAGCCTGAGCTAATTAATACAGAGCAAATATACAATGACAAATTAAGAAAAGAAATGTGAAGAAAAGAAATGTGATTTACCAATTTAAAAATATTCATAAAACATTTTATTGGGGGAAAAATAAGATTTTTTTCCTCCTAATTTATGTAAAGGACAAAACAAAAGGTATCATGTTGTCCTGGAATAAATGTGCAAGATCATCACTCTCTAACAAAGCAACAGATGCCCTATGATAAAGGACTATAAAAACATATCTCCCGATTTCATACTCAGACACTCAAATGACTTATCTAAAAATTCACACATTGTTTAACTAAAATTATATATATATTTTATCAACTTTGCAAACAATTTTTTCCATTTTGGCCTCTAAAAAATCAAAATTATATTATTTGAGACCATACAAATACACATACATACAAATAGTTTTGTCAGTAAACTCATCATGGGAAATAAAGCTGTTTATGAAAACTACTTTTTCATAAAAAGTGTGCTTGTTTCTTTAGAAGATAATATTATAGAGTTTTTATAATAAATTTTTTACTCATTTACTATTTTTTACTATACTCTCCATTTAATTTTTCCAAACTGAGTTACTAAAAATCCTTTTAAAGAAACTGAGGCACAGAGAGGTTGAATTACATATTGAAACAAGTGCTAATGAGTTGAATGTAAATTCTAGAAACATGAAATGTGAATGTGGGATATATAAGCAACGTAATTAAACCATAAAGCCAGTAGCCTAATTTTTGAGGATTAAGAATATATTTAGTCATTCATGTAGAATTATATAAATATGTTTAGCTAATGATTAAACAAGGTTGGTAAAATTTAACTCATCCATATGATTTTTATGCCATTTTGAAAGTGTGGTGGAGTGTAAACAAAGATGGAGTATTTGCCTTTATAAAACTTATAGCCCTCAGATTTTGTAACAGAACTACTTCACTTCTTGAGGAAGTAACTCCTTTTGTAATATTTACTTAAGCAAGGTTTCTCAGGTCACTGACTGTTAAATAAATCTAGTTAAGTAAGAGTAATGCATGTTAAAGATTTAAGAATTCCTTACCACACCCTCGGTATTACCTTTCTTTTCCAATATTTCTCCTTGCTGAGAAGTTTCAGGTTCTCAGATGTAGCATGCTATAATAATTGATTATTTATATAATTTGTTTTACTCTGCTGCAAATAGCTTAGGGGTTATAGACCATATTCTCTCTGTTCCCAGTTTATAGAACAAAAATACTTTTATCTTCCTCATAGAGGTTATAAGAAATGATGTAACTCTGTGTATGTAAGACTTGAACAATATGCTCTTAATGTATTGTCAGTGTGACAGTCACATTTCTTAAGCTGATTATAAATTAATGATGTTTGGTGATTGATGATAGAGTATGATCATTTTACATTACAAGTTGTACAACTGCTAGGGGGCTTAGAGATTATTTAGCCCATTGTGAAATCCAGGTTCAGAAAAACATGATGACTTGGACTAATCAGTTGGTAAATGGATAAGAATTAAAGACTGATGTCCCATCTTATATTTCAGCTTAATTTCCATTATCTCATGCTTCCATTTAAAATACTTAACATTTTGACTATTTAAAAAACAATTCATTTTAATTAGATAAGTAATACAGTCTCCTGTGATATCCTCAGAATATTACGGATAAGGTTAAAGTCTAGTTTGATCACCAAGCCAATCCCACAACACCATCTTTGTCGGAAGGGTGAGCAATTTCATATGGTGAATGTATCTGTTTAGATTAAGTTTAGTTAAAAATAATAGAAAAACCTAAAATGACAGTGGCTGAAACCAAATATAAACCCTTTTTAGTCTCATATTCCAGATGTCCAGATGGTGTCAATCAAGGCTGGGTTGGTCCTCCAGGGTGCCAGGGATTCTCCTTCATTCTCTTGTTTCTCCGTAACAGTGGCCTCTCACTTAAGTCAAGATGGCAGCTGGAGCAACAGTCATTATATGGCATTCCAACTACAGGCAAAATGGCACCCACCCCCTTTAAGTACAGAAGTTGTATGTAATTTTCACTTGGATACCATTGTGCAAAAGTTAGTCATATGGGCATGAGTACCTGCAAAAAAGCCTAGAAAATGTAGTCTTTATTCCAGGAAGCTACATGCTCAGGTGAAAACCAGGGTTTTATTTTTAAGGAAAAAGGGAAAACAGTGTGGGTCAAAGTAAGTGTCCAGGGACAGCAAAAATTCTACTGCAATTATTTCCTTTTCCTGCCCTGCCCAGATACCTGCTAAAAGCCTCAGCTGTTTGCAAGTGAGCTAGGCCTGGCAGAATATTAGGAGTTCCTTCCCTGCTAGTGAATGCTACCTAGAAATCTATTATTCTGACTTTTCATGTCTGATAAACTTGGGAATAATTTTGATCTTCCTTGGCACTCTCATAAACATCTACTCCCAGGAACAATGACAACAATGCAACAAAACAGTAAGTTGAAAAATATGTGATAAAATGAACAACTCACCAAATGATACTATATATGCTTTTATGGGTACACAAGTATATACGTAAACAATAGACAATAACCTTGAAGGATGCATGCAGAAATGATAATGATGGTTACCTTTGGTGTTTTGAGGCAGGAGTTGGTGATCAAATTGGACTTTAACTTATCTGTAATGTTCTAAAGATTTACAGCAAAGTCAGGTGTATTTGGGGAGGTGGGAGGAGTGGAGAGTAGACTTACTATATGGAAACCTTTAGGAGCTCTGCAGTATCTTAGCTAGATAACCATCATGTCAATTATAGGTTTTGGTTGTGAGCAATAGAAACCAATTCTAATGAACTAAATAAAAAAATGAGATTTATTGGAGGAGCACTGGTTATCATAGATTTGAAGAAAAAGTTGAATGATGAGGTTATGTAGTAGGAATTAAGGACAATCACTACAATTCCAGTTGCTTTTCATCCTTGTGTCTCTCTGTTTATGATGTAAGTTCTCTTGAGGTTAAGTGATATTGGTTAAGCTTGAGGCATATTCATTCGCTGGGATTTGGGAGGTAAGAGTTGTGAGTGAGTGGGTACCTTAAATGACTGTGTTAACAAAGCATAGCAAGTGGGAGGGACCATTTTCCAAATAAAAATTAGGTTCTGTTATCAAAAGTGGGAAGGGATGTCAGGGAGGCAAAACCAACAGGTGTTTATGACTATCACAGAAGACCACATACCAGTCTATTTCATTCCTTCAACCATAATTTTTAGAAGTTTTATGGGTCTGTGGGAAAACATTCTGCTTTGGAGCTAAGATTAGTGATCTTAATTTACAAAAGCATCTTTATTTGGTTAAATTGCAATGAACCACATTATTTAACACATTTTGTATACCTTTAAATTTTACTCAGAAATTGTTTTCTTTATTGCTCTTGTTTACTGAGCTATCTACTCTCAGCCTTTGTTTGGTTATGCTATAGAAGCAAGGGGTACATAGGATACTGTTTACAGATATTTGCTACTCTTCCCTGGGCAGTATTATACTTTTCCATCCCATTGATTTCAGGCATGGCACTTGCTTTGGCCAATCAAATGTGAGTGGACGTGACATGAGTCTCTTACAAGCAGATGCTCTAAGAGCCAGCATGTGACCATGTTCCCTCTGCACAATAACCAAAGATGTTTCAGATAGAGGCTATTTCATGAGCCTCCCAGTTCATCCCTTCAAGATGAAGAGCCACAATCAACCTGCTATTGATGCATGGCATTATTGAGAAATAATCCTTTGTAATTATAAACCACAGACATTTGGGCCACTTGTTACTATAGTATAACCTAACCAGTCCTGATTGATACACTTGTAAAACTAATTCTCTGTTCAAACTTCACAAAGAATTTCTAACTCGTTCTGGTTTTAAATATAGACCATAAGCAGGAAATTAGGTAGAAACTGACCAGTGATGAAAAGATTAACCTGTGAGCAATGGAGAAAAAATACATGTTTTCTGGGCAAGCTTCTGACAAAATAAATTTGATATTTTGGAGATTTAATGTCAGAGCAGTGCATAGGTGTATTATAATATGGAAGACTCAATTTTGAATAGCACAATAAATTGAGAAATTTCTCAAATATCTGATTCTCTGCATTGGTACCAATGAGTAGTTTATGTATATTTAGATATTTTGAGTATTAGTTGATATTGATACTATAAGCCAAGGCACATAAAACTAGAAAAGGAAAAGCTGACAAACTGTGATCAACTTAACGAGTTGAATTTATAGTTCAACAAAATTATCAGTAGGTTACATATTGTACATGCCTATATTGATTTAAAGAAACCTGGTAGTAATCTTGAACTCTTCACAAAAAGAAATCACCAGGTCTACTTCCCTTTTAAATATTTCCTTAATCTATCCCCTCTTATTTTTACCACCACTGCTTTAACTCAGGTCTTCATCATCTCTTACTAAAGCTCCCTAATTAATCTTTCCATTGTGGCTCTCCTCCATGCTATGTTTATCACAATGCCTGGATACTATTACTGAAACACAAAATTGACCATCTTATTTCCTTGCATACGACACTTGTGATTCAACATCTCCTACAAGATAAGGCTCAAGCTCCTTAATGTAGCATACAAGGCCTTCCTGGAAAGGCAGCATGGCCTAATGGTTATGAGAATCAGTTTTGGAACCAGACTGCCTGAGTTTGAAAACAGGTCTGCTCCGATTAGCTGAGTGGCCTTAACTAAATATTTACAACAGTATGTCTGTAAAAATATTAGCTTTTATTAATATTGTATGGTTTCTCCTTCACTTCCTGTGCTTACTTTCTGACTGTTTTGCAGTTACCCAAGGGCACCTGGCAGTTTTTCATCTCTGTTCTTTAATTCCTTTGAAGTTACTCAAAACTCTTTCCGTCTCCCACCACCCTCACCCCCAAACTGGCTAATGCTGTCTCATCTTTTAACACTTAGTTCAACGATGGCTTTAAAACTTAAGATTAAGTGACTTATTTATCTCTTGTAAAAATAAAATACAGTTTGTGTGTGAAAAAAAAAGATTAAGTGACTTTTCCTTGAATAGGTAAGGTATTTCTCTTATGATTCAATATCCATCCATATCTCTATTATTACACTTATCACATGGTATGATATTATAATGTTCCTGTATCTGTTCACCTCCATCAGACCACAGGCAACTTGAAAGCAGGAATTATGTCTCATTTATCTTTGTCCCTAGTACTGTTCCTGGTACATAATAGACATGCAATAGAAATGTTTGTTGAATATATAGAAAATTGCTAAATAAAGAAATGCTTATTAATTCTCAAATCACTCTTGAACGCACTCTTTATTTTGTGGTTCAGTGTTGCTTGATCAAGATCACTGTGATAAATTTTCTTTAAAATTTATTTCCAAAGAAAGTCATTTCTCTCTTGAATTCTTAATGCTTTCTTTTCTTTTTTTTATTACATATTTATATTGGAGTATAATTGCTTTACAATGGTGTGTTAGTTTCTGCTTTATAACAAAGTGAATCAGTTACACATATACATATGTTCCCATATCTCTTCACTCTTGCATCTCCCTCCCTCCCAACTCCCTATCCCACCCCTCCAGGCGGTCACAAAGCACCAAGCTGATCTCCCTGTGCTATGCGGCTGCTTCCCACTAGCTATTTATTTTACGCTTGGTAGTATATATATGTCCATGCCTCTCTCTCGCTTTGTCACAGCTTACCCTTCCACCTCCCCATATCCTCAAGTCCATTCTCTAGTAAGTGTGTGTCTTTATTCCTGTCTTACCCCTAGGTTCTTCGTGACATTTTTTCCCCTTAAATTCCATATATATGTGTTAGCATACGGTATTTGTCTTTCTCTTTCTGACTTACTTCACTCTGTATGACACATTTTAGGTCTATCCACCTCATTAAAAATAGCTCAATTTCGTTTCTTTTTATGGCTGAGTAATATTCCATTGTATATATGTGCCACATCTTCTTTATCCATTCATCCGATGATGGACACTTAGGTTGCTTCCATCTCTGGGCTATTGTAAATAGAGCTGCAATGAACATTTTGGTACATGACTCTTTTTGAATTATGGTTTTCTCAGGGTATATGCCCAGTAGTGGGATTGCTGGGTCATATGGTAGTTCTATTTTTAGTTTTTTAAGGAACCTCCATACTGTTCTCCATAGTGGCTGAACCAATTCACATTCCCACCAGCAGTGCAAGAGTGTTCCCTTTTCTCCAAACCCTCTCCAGCATTTATTGTTTCAAGATTTTTTGATGATGGCCATTCTGACTGGTGTGAGATGATATCTCATTCTAGTTTTGATTTGCATTTCTCTAATGATTAATGATGTTGAGCATTCTTTCATGTGTTTGTTGGCAGTCTGTATATCTTCTTTGCAGAAATGTCTATTTAAGTCTTCTGCCCATTTTTGGATTGGATTGTTTGTTTTTTTGTTATTGAGCTGCATGAGCTGCTTATAAATTTTGGAGATTAATCCTTTGTCACTTGCTTCATTTGCAAATACTTTCTCCCATTCTGAGGGTTGTCTTTTGGTCTTGTGTATGTTTCCTTTGCCTTGCAAAAGCTTTGAAGTTTCATTAGATCCCATTTGTTTATTTTTGTTTTTATTTCCATTTCTCTAGGAGGTGGGTCAAAAAGGATCTTGCTGTGATTTATGTCATAGAGTGTTCTGCCTATGATTTCTTTTAAGGGTTTGATAGTTTCTGGCCTTACATTTAGGTTTTTAATCCATTTTGGGCTTATTTTTGTGTATGGTGTTGGGGAGTGATCTAATCTCATACTTTTACATGTAGCTGTCCAGTTTTCCCAGCACCACTTATTGGAGAGGCTGTCCTTTCTCCACTGTACATTCCTGCCTCCTTTATCAAAGATAAGGTGACCATATGTGCGTGGGTTTATCTCTGGGCTTTCTATCCTGTTCCATTGATCTATCTTTCTGTTTTTCTGCCAGTACCATACTGTCTTGATTACTGTAGCTTTGTAGTATAGTCTGAAGTCAGGGAGCCTGATTCCTCCAGCTCCGTTTTTCGTTCTCAAGATTGCTTTGGCTATTCGGGGTCTTTTGTGTTTCCATACAAATTGTGAAATTTTTTGTTCTAGTTCTGTGAAAAATGCCATTGGTAGTTTGATAGGGTTGCATTGAATCGGTAGATTGTTTTGGGTAGTAGAGTCATTTTCACAATGTTGACTCTTCCAATCCAAGAACATGGTATATCTCTCCATCTATTTGTAACATCTTTAATTTCTTTCATCAGTGTCCTATAATTTTCTGGATACAGGTCTTTTGTCTCCTTAGGTAGGTTTATTCCTAGATATTTTATTCTTTTTGTTGCAATGGTAAATGGGAGTGTTTTCTTGATTTCACTTTCAAATTTTTCATCATTAGTGTATAGGAATGCAAGAGATTTCTGTGCATTAATTTTGTATCCTGCTACTTTACCAAATTCATTGATTAGCTCTAGTAGTTTTCTGGTAGCATCTTTAGGATTCTCTATGTATAGTAACATGTCATCTGCAAATAGTGACAGCTTTACTTCTTCTTTTCCAATTTGGATTCCTTTTATTTCCTTTTCTTCTCTGATTGCTGTGGCTAAAACTTCCAAAACTATGTTGAATAAGAGTGGTGAGAGTGGGCAACCTTGTCTTCTTCCTGATCTTAAACTGAAATGCTTTCAGTTTTTCACCATTGAGGACGATGTTGGCTGTGGGTTTGTCATATATGGCCTTTATTATGTTGAGGAAAGTTCCCCCTATGCCTACTTTCTGCAGGGTTTTTTACATAAATTGGTGTTGAATTTTGTCAAAAGCTTTCTCTGCATCTATTGAGATGATCATATGGTTTTTCTCCTTCAATTTGTTAATATGGGATATCATGTTGATTGATTTGCATATATTGAAGAATCCTTGCATTCCTGGTATAAACCCCACTTGATCATGTTGTATGATCCTTTTAATGTGCTGTTGGATTCTGTTTGTTAGTATTTTGTTGAGGATTTTTGCATCTATGTTCATCATTGATATTGGCCTGTAGTTTTCTTTCTTTGTGACATCCTTGTCTGGTTTTGGTATCAGGGTGATGGTGGCCTCGTAGAATGAGTTTGGGAGTGTTCCTCCCTCTGCTATATTTTGGAAGAGTTTGAGAAGGATAGGTGTTAGCTCTTCTCTAAATGTTTGAAAGAATTCGCATGTGAATCCATCTGGTCCTGGGCTTGTGTTTGTTGGAAGATTTTTAATCACAGTTTCAATTTCAGTGCTCGTGATTGGTCTGTTCATATTTTCTGTTTCTTCCTGATTCAGCCTTGGCAGGTTTTGCTTTTCTAAGAATTTGTCCATTTCTTCCAGGTTGTCCATTTTATTGGCATAGAGTTGCTTGTAGTAATCTCTCATGATCTTTTGTATTTCTGCAGTGTCAGTTGTTACTTCTCTTTTTTACTTCTAATTCTATTGATTTGAGTCTTCTCCCTATCCTGGAGAATGTTCCATGAGCACTTGAGAAAAATGTGTATTCTGTTGTTTTTGGATGGAATGTCCTATAAATATCAATTAAGTCCATCTTGTTTAATGTATCATTTAAAGCTTGTGTTTCCTTATTTATTTTCATGTTGGATGATCTGTCCATTGGTGAAAGTGGGCTGTTAAAGTCCACTACTATGAATGTGTTACTGTCGATTTCCCCTTTTATGGCTGTTAGTATTTGCCTTATGTATTGAGGTGCTCCTATGTTGGGTGCATAAATATTTACAATTGTTATATCTTCTTCTTGGATTGATCACTTGATCATTAAGTAGTTCCTTCTTTGTCTCTTCTAATAGTCTTTATATTAATGTCTATTTTGTCTGATATGAGAATTGCTACTCCAGCTTTCTTTTGGTTTTCATTTGCATGGAATATCTTTTTCCATCCCCTTACTTTCAGTCTGTATGTGTCTCTAGGTCTGAAGTGGGTCTCTTGTAGACAACATATATATGGGTCTTGTTTTTGTATCCATTCAGCTAATCTGTGTCTTTTGGTGGGAGCATTTAGTCTATGTATATTTAAGGTAATTATCGATATGTATGTTCCCATTCCCATTTTCTTAATTGTTTTAGGTTCGTTATTGTAGGTCTTTTTCTCTTGTGTTTGTTGCCTAGAGAAGTTCCTTTAGCATTTGTTGTTAAGCTGGTTTGGTGGTGCTGAACTCTCTCAGCTTTTGCTTGTCTGTAAAGGTTTTAATTTCTCCATCGAATCTGAATGAGATCCTTGCTGGGTAGAGTAATCTTGGTTGCAGGTTTTTCTCCTTCATCACTTTAAATATGTCCTGCCTCTCCCTTCTGGCTTGCAGAGTTTCTGCTGAAAGATCAGCTGTTAACCATTTCAGGGATTCCCTTGTGTGTTATTTTTTGTTTTTCCCTTGCTGCTTTTAATATTTTTTTTTGTATTTAATTTTTGATAGTTTGATTAATATGTGTCTTGTCATATTTCTCCTTGGATTTATCCTGTATGGGACTCTCTGTGCTTCCAGGAGTTGATTAACTATTTTCTTTCCCATATTAGGGAAGTTTTCAACTATAATCTCTTCAAATATTTTCTCAGTCCCTTTCTTTTTCTCTTCTTCTTCTGGAACCCCTATAATTCAAATGTTGGTGCGTTTAATGTTGTCCCAGAGTTCTCTGAGACTGTCTTCAGTTCTTTTCATTCTTTTTTCTTTATTCTGCTCTGCAGTAGTTATTTCCATTATTTTATCTTCCAGGTCACTTATCTGTTCTTCTGCCTCAGTTATTCTGCTAGTGATCCCATCTAGAGTATTTTTCATTTCATTTATTGTGTTGTTCATCATTGTTTGTTTCATCTTTAGTTCTTCTAGGTCCTTGTTAAATGTTTCTTGCATTTTGTCTATTCTATTTCCAGGATTTTGGATCATCTTTACTATCATTATTCTGAATTCTTTTTCAGGTAGACTGCCTATTTCCTCTTGAATTGTTAGGTCTGGTGGGTTTTTATCTTCCTCCTTCACCTGCTGTGTGTTTTTCTGTCTTCTCATTTTTCTTATCTTACTGTGTTTGGGGTCTCCTTTTTGCAGGCTGCAGGTTCGTAGTTCCCGCTGTTCTTGGTCTCTGTCCCCAGTGGCTAAGGTTGGTTCAATGGGTTGTGTAGACTTCCTGGTGGAGGGGGCTAGTGCCTGTGTTCTGGTGGGTGAGGCTGGATCTTGTCTTTCTGGTGGGCAGGTCCACGTCTGGTGGTGTATTTTGGGGTGTCTGTGGACTTATTATGATTTTAGGCAGCCTCTCTGCTAATTGGTGGGGTTGTGTTCCTGTCTTGCTAGTTGTTTGGCATAGGGTGTCCAGCAGTGTATCTTGCTGGTTGTTGAGTGAATCTGGGTGCTGGTGTTGAGATGGAGATCTCTGGGAGATTTTCGCCATTTGATATTATGTGGAGCTGGGAGGTCTCTTGTGGACCAGTGTCCTGAAGATGGCTCTCCCACCTCAGAGGTACAGCACTGACTCCTGGCTGCAGCACCAAGAGCCTTTCATCCACACGGCTCAGAATAAAAGAGAGAAAAAGTAGAAAGAAAGAATTAGTAGATGTAGAAAGAAAGAAAGAAAGATAGAAGGAAAGATAGAAGGAAAGAAAGAAAAGAGGGAGGGAGAGGGAAAGAAGGAAGGAAGGAGGGAAGGAAGGAAAAAAGAAAGAAAGAAGATAAAGTAAAAAAAGGTAAAATATAATAAAGTTATTAAAATAAAAAATAATTGTTAAGAAAAGAAAATTAAAAAAAAAAAATGGACGGATAGAACCCTCGGACAAATGGTGGAAGCAAAGCTATACAGACAAAATCTCACACAGTAGCATACACCTACACACTCACAAAAAGAGGAAAAGGGGAAAAAATCATAAATCTTGCTCTCAAAGTCCACCTCCTCAATTTGGGATGATTTGTTGTCTATTCAGTTATTCCACAGATGCAGGGTACATCAAGTTGATTGTGGAGCTTTAATCCGCTGCTTCTGAGGCTGCTGGGAGAGATATCCCTTTCTCTTCTTTGGTCTCACAGCTGCCAGGGCCTCAGCTTTGGATTTGGCCCCGCCTCTGTGTGTAGGTCGCCGGAGGGCGTCTGTTCTTCGCTCAGACAGGACGAGGTTAAAGGAGCAGCTGCTTTGGGGGCTCTGGCTCACTCAGGCCGGGGGGAGGGAGGGGAGGGAGGGGCATGGAGTGTGGGGCGGGCCTGCGGCGGCAGAGGCCGGCATGACGTTGTACCAGCCTGAGGCGCGCTGTGCGTTCTCCTGGGGAAGTTGTCCCTGGATCTCGGGACCCTGGCAGTGGCGGGATGCACAGGCTCCCCGGGAGGGGAGGTGTGGATAGTGACCTGTGCTCGCACACAGGCTTCTTGGTGGCGGCAGTAGCAGCCTTAGCGTCTCATGCCCCTCTCTGGGGTCCGCGCTTTTGGCCGCGGCTCGCGCCCGTCTCTGGAGCTTCTTTAAGCAGGGCTCTTAATCCCCTCTCCTCGTGCACCAGGAAACAAAGAGGGAAGAAAAAGTCTCTTGCCTCTTATGCAGCTCCAGACGTTTTCCCGGACTCCCTCCCGGCTAGCCGCAGTGCACTAACCCCCTGCAGGCTGTGTTCACGCCGCCAACCCCAGTCGTCTCCCTGGGTTCCGACCTCCGAAGCCTGAGCCTCAGCTCCCAGCCCCGCCCGCCCTGGCGGGTGAGCAGAGAAGCCTCTCGGGCTGGTGAGTGCTGGTCGGCACCGATCCTCTGTGTGGGAATCTCCCCGCTTTGCCCTCCGCACCCCTGTTGCTGTGCTCTCCTCCGCGGCCCCGAAGCTTCCCCCTCTGCCACCCGCAGTCTCCGCCAGCGAAGGGCCCTCCTAGTGTGTGGAAACCTTTCCTCCTTCACAGCTCCCCCCCCACTGGTGCAGGTCCCGTCCCTATCCTTTTGGCTGTGTTTATTCTTTTTTCTTTTGCCCTACCCAGGTACGTGGAGAGTTTCTTGCCTTTTGGGAGGTTTGAGGTTTTCTGCCAGCGTTCAGTAGGTTTTCTGTAGGAGTTGTTCCTCGTGTAGATGTATTTCCGGTGTATCTGTGGGGAGGAAGGTGATCTCCATGTCTTACTCTTCCGCCATCTTCCCCTCTTCTCTCTAATGCTTTCTTTTATCTGGCAAAGATAACCTAGTTTCCTGTCTTGCCTTGATTATCTCCACTCATAAAACTAAAACAGTGCTCTGTTCCAGTAACTGAATTGGCTTAAGTGGCTAATATTTTAGTGTTCTTATATTAAATTAATAAATTGTACTTAAATTACAGGCAATTTAAAATTATTTTTTGTAGTGAGGGGAATAAATATATTGAATTTTCATGGCATGATAAAAAGAATAATATGGGCACATAAATGGAATTAACTGTATCTGGTGTCAGTATTGATATTATTTATAAACTTGATTCCAATTATTTGTAAATAAAGACTGTATAACTGTTTGAAATTAAATTGAAGTATCTAATAGATTATAATAATTGTTTATGGTTTATAATGATTTTCTATAATGTGTATATATAGTTTTAGTGTTAAAGGGATTGTCACTTGGAATAAACAAGCATTGTTTTTTGTACCCAGGGTATTTTCAACATATTTGTTTATCTAATATATTATAACTGAAGACCTGCTTTTTATAGGACATTAACAAGTGCTGGTAAAGACCTGCATGATAATTTTCTGAAGGCTCTGGCAGTGAGAGAAGAAGACAATCGCAATGGAATAGTGAGCGTGAGTACATTTCATTCAAAGGCTAAAAATGTATACCTTAAAGGCACAGTTAGTATATAATATATAGTTAGTTAATAACATAATTTTTACTACTGTCTCTGAAAGGTAATTCATGAGGGATGTAATATAGCTCTTTATTATTTATATATTATAAGAATATAGGTAAAAAAAATTATTCCAATTTACATCTGTAGAAGTAGCCAAATGGTGAAAAATATTAGTAGTATTCTGTGTATCTGTTGTGGGGAAAATGTCTGTATTTGGCAGACTGGTTGTCATCTCCAACTCTGTGCTACTCCTATGTTGAAACTTCATGGTTCTTTTCAACCCAAGCTCCTACTACACTTCTCCAAATCATGTCATCCATTCATCCCCAATGTTTTCCCCTACCTACCTGATTTGTGCTACCCCTATAGTCATCCTATCGTCCTATCTGAGGAGGTGTGATAGAAACCACATAATGGAGAGATATGATTTTGAATCATACAAGGAGAGCATGCTCTTGCTTTATTAAAATATGTGCTAGATCAAATATTTAAAATTGCTAATATTATTTGGAATATTTGCTTTCATGCTTGCTAATATAATATTGGTGATAACAGTCTTCTTTAAGTCTCAAAATGTTCCAAGTTAAGGATAAAGATAGACAAATATTCCTGCTGAAACTGTAATAGTGAATTACAGAAAAATAATCAGAAGTAGTACAATGAAAAATTTAGAGCAACAGAAAAATATGTTATAAGGATGTCTATTTTTACCAAAGTTTTCTCAATAAAAAAGTTGGCATTTTTCTCACTATCATGTCCCTTGAAAATTTCACATGCAGATAAAATCCTCAATGTTCTTCAGAAAGAAAAAGAAATCATGCCTTCGTTAGAGAATTGTATAGAATGATCCTGGACTTGAAAGCAGGGAAAGTTTCTTGGTGGAAGTGGGCTGAGTGAGGTTGGAAATATGGGTGGGGACTAGACTAGTCAGTCACAACAGAAAAGTTTGGAATTTATCTGATCATTAATAGAAGGAGAAGATAGAAAGGTAGGAAGAAAGGCAGAAAAATGTGGTGACATAGGAATCCATGGTAAGGACTTTCAAGAAGGAACAAACGATCATCAGTGATCAAGCAGGATAAGAACTGAAAAAGGATCTGTTGTATTTGGGAACATGCACATTTGAAAGAAAAAAAATTGACAAGAACAAATTTCATTCATAGGAAGGATAGAAATAAGGTTTCTTAGGGTTGAAAAAAAAATGGCCCATGGTTAAACAGTAGCATCAACAAACACAAACAACTTTAGAGACGCTAGGCCCATGTTTTTTTTACTGCAATGGTATACTTCCTCTCAAAAATGTCTTTTTAACCTTTCTATCCTATTGGTATTTCCTTTAAAAATGAATGATGGCATCATCCACTCATTTACCCAGATCAGATGTCAGTTATAATAAACTTTCTTTTTTTTAAGTCTTTATTGAATTTGTTACAATATTGCTTCTGTTTTTTATGTTTTGGTTTTTTGGCCACGAGGCATGTGGGATCTAGCTCCCTGACTAGGGATGGAACCTGCACCCCCTCCATTGGAGGTGAAGTCTTAACCACTGGCCTGCCGGGGAAGTCCCATAATAAACTCTTTATTCTCTTTCACCCATGTTGAATGAGCCACTAAGTTCTTCTAAATGTGTCAAATCGCTTCACTTTTCACCATCTCAAATACCATTTATCTAGATTCAAACACCCATCATATCTTAAATATATTACTGTAACAGCCTCCTAAATGATACACCTGTGTATTTTCTTGGCCAACTCCCATCCATTTTCCAATCACTCAACATATATTTCTTGTGTACCTGCTCAAGCCTGGAACTGTTTTAGTCGCTGGGACACTGGGGCACTGCTGAATCTATGACCTTAAACTGTTTATATTTTAGAGAGGGAGATAAAAAATTAGTAAACAAAATAAAAATGGAACAATTAATTTCAGCTCTGGATAGGTGCTATGAAGAACATAGAATTAGAATATGGAATATAGAGAGATTGAATAGACAATGGTTGGTTGCTTTATCTACTGTATACAGGAAAAATTACTTTAAAGAGGTGACATCTGTTGAGACTTGAATGAAATGAGGAAGATAGCCATGGAATTTGAAGGGTGAGATACCCCAAAGAGATAAATATTTGAGAGGGAGAAATATCCCAAGAAGAAGGAACATGTATTAAAATCTCCTGCGATAACAGCAATCATGGCATATTCAAGAGATGGTAAGAAGACCAGAATGGCTGGAAGGCAGCTATTGAAGGGAATTAGAAAATCAGATGAGATCAGAGAGGAGGTCAGCAGCCAGATAATGTAGGTTTTAAGGAATTTTGATTTTATCTTTTTTAAATTTTTATATTTATTCTTTTATTATTGTGATAGAAAGTTGATGGACAGATGATCTTTAGCAGAGAAGTGACCCGATCTGGTTTACACTTTAGAAAGATTGATCTCATTGTTGCTGTGTGGGGTAGAAGAATGTGGTAAAGAAATGTAGAGCCAGAAGCAAGGAGATAAGTTAGGGAGCTCTTGTAATCAACCAGCAAGAGATGAAACTCTCAAGGCATCATGGTTGTAGTTGAGATGGAGGGAAGTTACTGAATTGTGTCTATGTTTTGGAGGCAAAGCAGACAGGACTCACTGTTGGATTGGATGTGGAATATTAAAAAGAGGAAATTAGGATGACTTCTAGGTTTTTAGTTTGAACAGGTGGGGATGATGGTGGCACTTACTGTGACAGGGAAACTTATTTCAGGAATCAATAATGAAATAGCTCTGTTTGGGCTATATTAATTTTGTGATGCCTATTAGATATCCAAGTGGAGAAGTTGATTGGTTACTTACATATATTGGTTTGGAACTTGGGAGAAGTTTTGGCTAGGATATAAATCTGAAAGCTATCAACATCTAAATGGTATGTAAAGTCATGGGTTTGCAAAAGTTTACCAGGCAGAGAGTGTGGGTAGAAAGAGTGAGGTTCTATGACAGATTTTTAGGACACTGCAACATTTAGAGGTCTGAAATGTGTGAAAGAACTAGCTAAGTAACAGGTAGGAGAAAAATCAGGTGAGAGCCATGATATAGACATGGGAAAAGAAAAAAATTTCAAAGGCAGGAATGCTCACCATGTCAAATGCTGCTGAGAGGTTAAATAAGATGATCTGTTAGTTTCTCATGGCTGCCATAACAAGTTATCACAAACTGAGTGGCTTGAAACAACAGAAATTAGTTCTCTCACAGTTCTTCTGGAGGCCAGAAATCTGAAGTCAAGGTGTCAGCAGAACCGTTCTGAAGCATCTAGGGGAGACTCTATTCCATGCCTTTCCCTTAGCTTCTGGTGTGTCTGAGAGTCATTGGTGTTCTTTGGTTTGTAGAGACATCACTCTAACCTCTGCCTCCATCATCACATGGCATTCTCCTTATGTATCTGTATCTCTGTCTTCTTTTCTTATAAAGGCACCAGTCATTGCATTAGCACCCCCTCCCCTGGTTGAATACAACTTAATATTAATTCCGTTATACCTACAAAGAGCCTATTTCCAAATAAGGTTATTTTCACAGGTACCAAGTGTTAAGATCTCAACATATCTTTTGGAGCGGGGAGCGGGGACATACAAATGATGAAAAGTTTGCTATTGTTTTTGGCTAAGTAAGTATCATTGAGTATGTTGATGAGGGCTGCTTCAGTGGAGGGCTGTGGTTAAATGTCTCATTGGAGTATGTATAGAAAAGAAGAAAGTGTGTAAGTGAAGATAAGGAGGTCAACTGTTTTTGAGGATTTTTGCAGTGAAGTCTAACATAGATCTTGAATGACAGCTGGTACAGGGCTGGGGGTCTAGAAAGTTTGTTTTAAGATGGATAATATTAACCAAGTTTATGTTAACGGGAATGACCCAGTAGAGAGAGGGATATTGATGGCACAGTGAACAAAGGGGATCTTTGCTGGGATTCAGAGCACCAGGAAAGGGTTTGTCTTTGAGAGGGGCAGAAGCCACTAGCAGGAGGGAAGAAAGAGTATATAGGCACATCTGCCAAATAGGTTGATGGATTTAGATATGGGAAGATGAGATAGCTCTGCTGTGAGTTTATCTATTTTTTTTTCTACATTGCTGCTCCAAATGACCTTTAATTACATCGTTATGGTTTTTTTCCCCTTAGAAAATATCATAAATTTAACTTTTTTTAAGTCATTTAATGTTGGGTAGGTTGTCATTGATTTGGAAACAAGCGTCTTTTTTAGATTTATAGCTTGCTTGCTGACTTTGAAAATAACATATGGTCATTTATTTGGGCCTTTGAATTTGTGATACTATTATAATCAGCAGACTACATATCATTGTATCAAGGGTGGCATTTAAGGCTTAATTTTGTATGTCCTAGTCTTGTCTTAATGAAGACTCCAAATAGTTTTAGAGCAAACACTTTACAACAGAATACAATATATTTTAGAAAGATCTAATTATAAGGATCATGGGCTTACTTTAAAATCCATTTACTAACTGGATATGCTTTTTTAAAAGTAGTCCTATAAAATATACAATATTCATGAGATTTGAATCTATATTAATTTACTGTCAGCAGAAATTACATGTGAATTTTATGAGGTCTGAACTCTCTGAGGGAAATGACTATTTCCTGAGCATTGAGATTTCTCTACATAATGTGTAGGGTCAAAATAAATGGAGAACTTCAACCCAGAGGCACATTTGCTACTCTTTTTGTTTCATCTTATTGAAGGTACATACGAGAAAAAATTATGTTAGAGTTTTAGAACTGACGTAGTTGACTTGACCTGCATGGCCTAATAAGGTTTGAAGGCTAATTTCATAGCAATTTTCCTAGGTAATTTTCTTTAAA
The DNA here is from genome assembly GCF_949987515.2 of Delphinus delphis. NCBI lineage: Eukaryota > Metazoa > Chordata > Mammalia > Artiodactyla > Delphinidae > Delphinus > Delphinus delphis. Next base: position 42,930,286 of record NC_082687.1, on the reverse strand, counting down.
TGTAGCTAGGAAGTTAGAAGAAGATTAGATTTACTTTCCCACACTCATAACTTTTTATTTTATTTTTAAGTTTGGTGATCCCAGGTTTCAAATGCTATTTAGTGTAATTGGATCTTGTTCTGAGTGTCCTCTTTCTCCCTCTGGTCAACTAATTGCAAATGTGATTTATTAGTTTTCTCCACTTAGGCTTTGAATTTACTCTGCTATAGAGCCTGGAGCTTAGGAAAACAGCACGCCTTTCTGCCCCCTCATCTCCAGGGGCCTCCACCCTAATATTTTCAATGTGCAAGTTATAGGATTATTTGCTTATTATATACATTTATACCATTCCCACAAAGCTGCTGCTTGGGTGTGTAGTCTTGGGCTATGCCCTGGGAGAGAATAGGGTTTTATGAAAATTAGAAATTTATATAGCTGCTATTTAAAGAATAAAAATTCTTGCAAATGTACTTCCTTTAAAGCTTTCAGTGGCTCAGTGGGTCAGATGTTCTAGATATAGATATTGTTTAGATAAGTCCGTTTTTAAGAAGCTTGTAGTAAGCCAGAGGTAACTCAGTTTAATTCAAGAATTAGTATTATTTCATGATTGCCTCTGAATTTTGTATATAATATATACAAAATAATGTGTATGTATAATATATGAATATGTATATATACACATATATACACACATATACAAGCACTATATATAAGCATATATATATATGTATGTATAAGCACACATTTCTTTTTTTACATCTTTTCCAAAATACTCTGTTTTAAATTACTATGATGCTCCATGCATTTTGTTTAGACAAAACATTGAGCCTTATGTGTAATTCATGTACAAAAATGTTTGAAAGGATTAATTGTGTAGTACTTCAAATGACAGCTACAATAAGTATTTTTTCCTAGTAATATAACTATTTAATTTTATTTTAAATGTGAGCTATTCATGTAAGAAAACATTTCTACCTCATGACTCATGTATTTCAGATTTAAAACTTTTTAAAAGACTAAAATGACTAACCATTTTCTTCTCATTGGTAAGCAGATTTATTGTTTCCTGGGAAAGTGTAGTTTTCTTATTGCTCATGCTATGAAGTGTTTAACACTGCCACCACAATGACCCATTTATTAAGTGTATGTTTATAACAAGTGCTTGGGAAAGCACGTTAAACAAGCCTGGTTCTAGATATCCAGAAACTCAGATCAGAGGCAAATCATAGTGATGCTAGTGGACATTAAAAAATTCACAGAGAACTGAACACATTGTGTGAACATATGAGATAGTGCAAAATGCATTTTCTCAGAAAAATCAGTGGAAATGTTAAATAATTAAATATTTAAATAAGAGTGGGATTAAAGGGAAATTTTTTTTTACAATTTCCAGAAATGTCTTAATAGAAATGGTTGAATTACAGAGGATGCTTGAATGAAGATGTTACATCCTGAGGGCATTTCATGTTCATGATAGAGACTAAGGAAAATATTTGAGGTCAAGATGTGTTGATTGTATAAAGAAAAGACTAGATAGACAACAGAGTGAAGAGGTAAAATGAGTTCTTCTGAGACAGTAGTATCCAATTTCTTTCTAAACTGCTCTGAGTTTTTTATATAGTTGATTAATCTTTTTTTCTCTCCTATCTTGGTGTCTGTGACATGATTATCTTATAGTTTTCCAATTTTCTTCTGATTTTGATCTCAGTCTCTTTCTTGGGCTGACCACCATATACCTCCATTTGACCTGCATCTCTTCCACTATACACATTTTCCCTTGGTGAATCACCCAGACCCATGAACTCACTAACTGTATGCTTCTTGCTACAGAGGCTTAGCTCTTTGTTGTCCATCTATTTATTAATTTATTCACTTATTTAGCAAATGGTGATAACTGGTTCTGTACAAGGCATTATATGAGCTTCTGGGGATACAGTGGATGGCAAGTGCCTTACAGAGCTTAGAGTTGCTTGGAAAAGAAAGTGTATGATCAAGTAAACATACAGATAAAGCAAAATTGCAACTGTGATAAGTGCTATGAATGCAAAACACAAAAAGATCTGATTGCATTTAAGTAGGTTGAGAGATGATATGGTCAGAGTTTTAGACAAAAAAGATCAGTGTGCTATCAATATAGAGAATAATTTATAGAAAGCATAAAGCAGATGCTTTATCTTTTGCAATGCAATAAATGCATTGCAAGATCTGATAAGAGAAGATGAGATGGTAGCCTGGACCAGGAAGATGATAGGGAAGATAAAGAAGATTTGAGAGTTATTTAGAAGGTAAAGTGGGTAGGAATTGGTGACAGTTAGGATATGGCTAAGGAGGGAGCTGAGGCAAAGGGAGTGGCCATGGATAATTGGCCTTCACAGCTGGATAGTAGGTGCTGCTACTCTTTGAGACATGGGGCAGTGAAAGATGGGGAATGGGGTACAGAGATCATGGGTCTGATTTTGGACATACTGAGTTTGAGTTGTCTTTGACGAAAGAAGTTGTTGAGATGTTAAGTAGAGAGCTGGAGAAGAAGATCTAAACTCTATTCCAATGTTTATCTCCACATTGCTATACCTCAGATACTTACATTTAATCTATAGCTAAATCAAATTTCTGTTCCTCTTCTATTCCTCAGTTATCACACCCAGTTGGTGACCAAACCTGGTCAACTCTACCTTGTAAATATGTCTCAAATAAATGTGGGAGATGTGGCAAGAAAGCCAAAGTGGTGGGTGACAGCCAGCTCGGAGGGCTCTGTTGTGCTGTGCTCAGTAGCGTGGGTAATGCCCTGAAGATGATGGCTGTCCATGAAAGAATTTAGACAAATGGTCCATGTGATCCAATGTGTATTTTAAGAGTACATCGGGGACAGGATGTAAGGAAAAGCACGTGTCTGTAGAGATAGGAGATGAGATATGAGACAGGGAGATCAACTGAGAGGCCACTGTAACATTTCAGATAGATAATAAAAGGCTGGGATAAAGAAATGACAGAATGAGTGGTGGGAAAGGATGGGTTTGTGTAATTCAGGAGATAACTTTGTTTTTTTGATAAGGAAATTGTGAGAGGAAGTTTTGAATACTGTTTATGCATTTCTGTTTGGGGGATTCAATGGAGCATATAAACAGCTGATGATAATTTTATTTATGGGAAGAGAAGTATGATCCTGGCTTTAGAGGATTTAGTGTAGTTCAGTGGCTAAGAGCATAGAACTTGCAGTAGACAGTAACTAGTCTAAAGTTCCAGATTTACTATTTACCCAGTATTACAAATTTCTAAAGGACTATGCTACTTTTCCCTAAACCACAATGTCCTGCTCTTTAATGTAGAGATTAAAAGGGTACCCTCATCTTAATAATGATTGAGTATTGAAAAGAAAATAAAGGTTAAACATTTGGCACACTGCATGATACATGACAAGTATTTAATAATGTGGACCAGTCCCTCCCATCAGGAAACTTGCTCAAGCCTCTTAGATAGCCTCATCCACCAGAGGGCAGACAGCAGAAGCAAGAAGAATTACAATCCTGCAGCCTGTGGAAAAAAAACCCACATTCACAGAAAGATAGACAAGATGAAAAGGCAGAAGGCTATGTCCCAGATAAAGGAACAAGATAAAACCCCAGAAAAACAACTAAATGAAGTGGAGATAGGCAACCTTCCAGAAAAAGAATTCAGAAAACTGATAGTGAAGATGATCCAGGACCTCAGAAAAAGAATGGAAGCAAAGATTGAAAAGATGCAAGAAATGTTTAACAAACACCTAGAAGAATTAAAGAACAAACAAACAGAGATGACAAAACAGTAACTGAAATGAAAACTACACTAGAAGGAATCAATAGCAGAACTGAGGCAGAAGAACGGTTAAGTGACCTGGAAGACAGAATGGTGGAATTCACGGCTGCAGAACACAATAAAGTAAAAAGAATGAAAAGAAATAAAGACAGCCTAAGAGACCTCTGGGACAACATTAAACACAACAACATTCACATTAAAGGAGTCCCAGAAGGAGAAGAGAGAGAGAAAGGACCCAAGAGAATATTTGAAGAGATTATAGTAGAAAATTTCCCTAACATGGGAAAGGAAATAGCTACCCAAGTCTAGGAAGGGCAGAGAGTTCCAGGCAGGGTAAACCAAGGAGAAACACACTGAGACACATAGTAATCAAATTGACAAAAATTAAAGACAAAGAAAAATTATTGAAAACAACAAGGGAAAGATGGCAAATAATATACAAGGGAATTCCCTTAAGGTTAACAGCTGATTTCTCAGTGGAAACTCTAAAAGCCAGAAGGGAGTGGCATGACATATTTAAAGTGATGAAAGGGAAGAACCTACAACCAAGATTACTTTACCCAGCAAGGATCTCATTCAGATTCGATGGAGAAATCAAAAGCTTTACAGACAAGCAAAAGCTAAGAGAATTCAGCACCATCAAACCAGCTCTACAACTAATGCTCAAGGAACTTCTCTAAGTGGGAAACACAAGAGAAGAAAAAGACCTACAAAAACAAACCCAAAACAATTAAAAAAATGGTAATAGGAACATACATATCAACAATTACCTTAAACATGAATGGAATAAATGCTCTAACCAAAAGACACAAACTCGCTGAATGAATACAAAAACAAGACCCATATATATGCTGTCTATAAGAGACCCACTTCAGACCTAGGGAAACATAGAGACTGAAAGTGAGGTGATGGAAAAAGATATTCCATGCAAATGGAAATCAAAAGAAAGATAGAGTAGCAATACTCATATCAGATAATATAGACTCTAAAATAAAGAATGTTACAAGAGACAAGGAAGGACACTACATAATGATCAAGGGATCAATCCAAGAAGATATAACAATTATAAATGTATATCCACCCAACATAGGAGCACCTCATACATAAGGCAACTGCTAACAGTTATAAAAGAGGAAATCAACAGTAGCACAATAATAGTGGGGGACTTTAACACCTCACTTACACCAATGGACAGATCATCCAAGCAAAAAATTAATAAGGAAACACAAGCTTTAAATGACACAATAGACCAGATAGATTTAATTGATATTTATAGGACATTCCATCCCAAAACAGCAGATTACACTTTCTTCTCAAGTGCGCACGGAGCATTCTCCAGGATAGATCACATTTCGGGTCACAAATCAAGCCTCAGTAAATTTAAGAAAATTGAAATCATATCAAGCATCTTTTCTGACCACAACGCTATGAGATTAGAAATGAATTACAGGGAAAAAAACATAAAAAACACAAACACATGGAGGCTAAACAATACGTTACTAAATAACCAAGAGATCACTGAAGAAATCGAAGAGGAAATCAAAAAATACCTAGAGACAAATGACATTGAAAACACAATGATCCAAAATCTATGGGATGCAGCAAAAGCAGTTCTAAGAGGGAAGTTTATAGCAATAGAAGCCCACCTCAAGAAACAAGAGAAATCTCAAATAAACAATCTAACCTTACACCTAAAGGAACTAGAGAAGGAAGAACAAACAAAACCAAAAGGTAGTAGAAGGGAAGAAATAATAAAGATCAGAACAGAAATAAATGAAATAGAAACAAATAAAACAATAGCAAAGATCAATGAATCTAAAAGCTTGTTCTTTGGGCAGATAAACTAAATTGATAAAACATTAGCCAGACTCATCAAGAAAAAGAGGGAGAAGAGTCAAAGCAATCAAATTAGAAATGGAAAAGGAGAAGTTACAACAGACACCACAGAAATACAACGCGTCCAAAGAGACTACTACAAGCAACTCTATGCCAATAAAAAGGACAACCTGGAAGAAATGGACAAATTCTTAGAAAGGTATAACCTTCCAAGACTGAACCAAGAAGAAATAGAAAATATGCAAAGGCCAATAACAAGTAATGAAATTGAAACTATGATTAAAAATCTTCCAACAAACAAAAGTCCAGGACCAGATGGCTTCACAGGCGAATTCTATCAAACATTTAGAGAAGAGCTAACACCTATGCTTCTCAAACTCTTCCAAAAAATAGCAGAGGAAAGAACACTCCCAAACTCATTCTCTGATGCCACCGTCACCCTGATACCAAAACCAGACAAAGATACTAAAAAAAAAAGAGAAAATTACAGACCAATATCACTGATGAATATAGATGCAAAATTCCTCAACAAAATACTAGTAAACAGAATCCAACAACACATTAAAAGGATCATACACCATGATCAAGTGGGATTTATTCCAGGGATGCAAGGATTCTTCAATATATGCAAATCAATCAATGTGATACACCATATTAACAAATTGAAGAAGAAAAACCCTATGATCATCTCAATAGATGCAGAAAAAGCTTTTGACAAAATTCAGTACCCACTTATGATAAAAACCCTCCAGAAAGTGGGCATAGAGGGAACCTACCTCAACATAATAAAGGCCATATACAACAAACCCACAGCAGACATCATTCTCAATGATGAAAAACTGAAAGCATTTCCGCTAAGATCAGGAACAAGACAAGGATGTCCACTCTCACCACTATTATTCAACATAGTTTTGGATGTCTTAGCCATGGCAATCAGAGAAGAAAAATAAAGGAATACAAATTGGAAAAGAAGAAGTAAAACTTTCACTGTTTGCAGATGACATGATACTATACATAGAGAATCCTAAAGTTGCCACCAGAAAACTACTAGAGCTAATCAATGAATCTGGTAAAGTAGCAGTATACAAAATTAATGCACAGAAATCTCTTGCATTCCTATACACTAATGATGAAAAATCTGAAAGAGAAATTAAGGAAACAGTTCCTTTTACCATTGCAACAAAAAGAATAAAATACCTAGGAATAAACCTACCTAGGGAGACAAAAGACCTGTATGCAGAAAACTATAAGACACTGATGAAAGAAATTAAAGATGATAGCAACAGATGGAGAGATATACCATGTTCTTGGATTGGAAGAGTCAATATTGTGAAGATGACTATACTACCCAAAGCAATCTACAGATTCAATGCAATGCCTATCAAATTACCAATGGCATTTTTTATGGAAGTAGAACATAAAATCTTAAAATTTTTATGGAGACACAAAAACCCCGAATAGCCAAAGCGGTCTTGAGGGAAAAAAACAGAGCTGGAGGAATCAGACTCCCTAACTTCAGAGTATACTACAAAGTTACAGTAATCAAGACAATATAGTACTGGCACAAAGACAGAGATATAGATCAATGGAACAGGATAGAAAGCCTAGAGATAAACCCACGCACCTATGGTCAACTAATCTATGACAAAGGAGGCAGGGATATACAATGGAAAAAAGAGAGTCTCTTCAATAAGTGGTGATGGGAAAACTGGACAGCTCCATGTAAAAGAATGAAATTAGAACACTCCCTAACACCATACACAAAAATAAACTCAAAGTGGATTAGAGACCTCAATGTAAGACTGGACACTATAAAACTCTTAGAGGAATACATAGGAAGAACACTCTTTGACATAAATCATAGCAAGATCTTTTTTGATCCACCTCCTAGAGTAATGGGAATAAAAGCAAAAATAAACAAATGGGACCTACTGAAACTTAAAAACTTTGCAAAGCAAAGGAAACTACAAGCAAGACGAAAAGACATCCCTCAGACTGGGAAAAAAATATTTGCAAACGAATCAATGGGGAAAGGATTAATCTCCAAAAAATATAAACATCTCATGTAGCTCAATATTAAAAAAACAAACAACCCAATCAAAAAAATGGGCAGAAGACCTAAATAGATATTTCTCAAACGAAGACATACAGATGGCCAAGGAGCATGTGAAAAGCTACTCAACATCACTAATTATTAGAGAAATGCAAATCAAAACTACAATGAGATATCACCTCATACCAGTTAGAATGGGCATCATCAGAAAATCTACAAACAACAAATGCTGGAGAGGGTGTGGAGAAAAGGGAACCCTCTTGCACTGTTGGTGGGAATGTAAATTGATACAGCCACTATGGAGAACAGTATGGAGGTTCCTTAAAAAACTAAAAATAGAATTACCCTATGACCCAGCAACCCCACTACTGGCATATACCCAGAGAAAACCATAATCCAAAAAGACACTGCACCCCAATGTTCATTGCAGCACTATTTACAATAGCCAGGTCATGGAAACAACCTAAATGCCCATTGACAGACGAATGGATAAAGAAGATGTGGTACATATATACAATGGAATATTATTCAGCCATAAAAAGCACGAAATTGTGTCATTTGTAGAGACGTGGATGAATCTGGAGACTGTCATACAGAGTGAAGTAAGTCAGAAAGAGAAAAACAAATAGTGTATATTAATGCATATATGGGGAACCTAGAAAAATGGTACCGATGAACCGGTTTGCACGGCACAAATTGAGACACAGATGTAGAGAACAAACGTAGGGACACCAAGCGGGGGGGAAAGTGGCGGGGGTGGAGGTGGTGTGATGAACTGGAAGATTGAGATTGACATGTATACACTGATATGTGTAAAATGGATGACAAATAAGAACCTGCTGTATAAAAAAATAAATAAAAATAAATAAATAATGTGATTTCTGCAGTAAAAGAAAATGTAGCATTGCTAGAGCTAAAATTGTAAATAAAATAGAAATTGTAGAAAGTATGCAATACTTTTGTTTATAGTTTTTAAGGTAAGCATTGAATAGTTTTTAATCCTTTTTTAGAAAAAATCGTGGAAAGGGTTCCTTGAGACCATAGATACTAATAGATTTTATTAGAGATCTAAAGATTGTTAGTCATTGGCAAGATATTATAGCAATCAGAGTATTTTTAAAAAGACTTTATGTTATGGATTTTTTTTAATGTTATAGGAAACCATATAGGAAACCACAGTTCATTTCATTAGTTTTCTGCTCTGTGCAAACCACATTGCTCTTTGCCATAATATTTGCTGTTTTCCAAAGACTAAAAAGACACAGGCCTTCCCTACAGGGTTTCTAGTGTGATAGGGTTACATAACTCTTTTAAGTAGCTAAGTGGCAGGGTGGGGGCGGGTGAGGGGAGTTGTTATTTTTCAGGTGGTAGTAAACAAAGAATCCTGCATTTATTGATTCCACAAAAACAAAAACAAAAAGTCCCTTCCTAATCAGAGACTGATGAAGATGGAAATGAAGGGTCACAGCTGTCATGGGTTGGGAAAATAGAACCTGTTGACACTTATTTTCCCACTGAATGTTGACTGTGTAAACAGTTACATGGCTGACTAGTTTGGGCTTTGAAGTATGCATTATTGAAGCTGGTATAAAAGCACTGCTTACAGGTTTTCCTTCAGAGTCATTCAAAGAAACTACTGTATGTGCGGCAGGAAAACCTATGAATTAGGCAGTTCCTAATATACCCATTTCCTGTGTTGAAATCTCTATGAAACATAAGATTGCGTTGTATATGACCAGTAACATTGTGCTGACATGATCTTTTCCCTCCTTGCTGTTTTCCAACTTATATAAAATGTTCCCTTTCAAGAAAATGAAGGTATTATACAGATGTTTATTTCCTTTTTAATTGAATCCATGCTTGTCCACTAATAAACCCTATGGAAATTATATGACTCATACAATCTTACCTTCATTTTAAACAAATTACATCAATGTTTGGAAAATAGAATGCACATCAACTTCCATTTCACTAAAAAAAAGTATAGTCAAGTAGATCTTTAATTTTTTATTTTCTGGATAAAAGTATGATACAGAGGCAGCAAGAAATTCTAAAGAGTAGAGATTATGGAGCCATATTCAGCTGAGTTTGATTCTTGGCTTTCCCACTTATTATACACTAAGTTCTTCAACTCTACAATCTGAGTTTCCCCACCAACCATATGGGGATCATAATTTTCATATAGTTCAGATACTTCTAGAATAAAATTATACCATGTTTAAAGCACAAATAAACCTAATCCTTAGTAGGTGTTTAATAAATTATAAGTAGTATGTGTTGTGTTAGTTCAGGTCCTCTAGAAGCGGAGTCTAAGATGCAGATTTTGGTGCAAGTGATTACATGAGAAAGTTTTCGCATATGAAACCTGTTAAGGGAATGAGGGATGCATGATTGTATAGAAGAAAAAGGTAGGCAGAGATGTGGTTTCAGTGGAAATCTAGCCTCAGTCTGATCACACAGGGGGCTGTGGAGCATGAATCGTATCAGATTCGTTCTGCCTTGAGGTAAGGGGGATGTGCTTATATACACTCTCTGTCCCCTTTCCTGTCTCCATCAATTAATTCTCAGCTGCCACAGGGGTTGGGGGAGGAGGGAAAGTGGCTCCAGTCACCAAAGGACAGTCCTTTCTGAGGGGAGTGCAAGTGTGAACCATTAGCCATTAACACCTGCAGCATCTGGAACTGAGTGTACCAGCCTGGGAAAAGGGGATCTAGGAGGGACCCCACCAACATACTCTTCAGATGTAAAAGCTCAGTTTCAGCCATTTTTGAAAGAAAAGAATGCCCCTCTTTCAATAATGTAATCTTATAGACAAAAAATATTTTTAAAATATTTAAATTTATCAATCACTTTTATACAAAAATTTATTTCTTTAGTGTTACCTTTCCATAATCATTTGAATTAAAATAAAATGTATTATACTGCAAAGGCCTCTTCATTTACAAATAATCAGAAGTTCAAACATAGTCTTCAGGTCCAGAAATTTTGCATATGTTAATAAGCTTTCCCATTTAAGTCTTATTTCCACTAGTACATGTCCCCATATAGATAGAATGTTTTGTTAGGATTGACAGAATCAATGACTAGTGACTCTACTCATGAGTGAGCAACCAACCTCACCTTGGAGTGCATTCACCAAAGATATGTTTGTGAATATAGTAAGAAATAAAGTCATTATAAGGAATGGAGATACAGTTTATTACCTGCTAAACACAATGCATTTTCACATCTAGTACAATATTTTTGGATGCTTTTGGTTGTTTGTGGGATATGAAAAAGAGTAAAGTTGATATATGGTTACCAAAATTTGAAAATGAATCTCTTTGCCACATTATGGAGTTATTATATCCCCAATGTTCTGTGCAAACCAGTTACCTTGGTTCTTTGTCTAATCGTGAAATGTAGTAGAATTGTTTAGATATTAACGAAGGTCTGAACATCCTAAGAATGCATCACTTTTCTCCATAAATGAAAATAGAGCTAAAAATGCTTTTTAAAAAAGCACCAGTTTACTGACAGCAAGTGCCCTGATATGAAAGATTTTGTGGATTTCCAAGTCCACAGTCCCTTAACCACCAATCTAAAATCCACAAAATTCTGAAAACCAAAGGACTTTTTAAGTTTGGAATAAAGTAAATTGGCATTGAAACCTGACCTGACATGAGGCTATTTATGGAGTTTATCTCATTTAGTGTGACTATCCTTTTAGTTCATCACAGAAAAATTAATGCGTTAGGTTAATGGGTGCTGTCCTAGGCTTCTGTGGGAATGTGGATTGATATTTGAATATCCACCATGCTTACCAAAATCCATATATTCTGAATTCTAAAACAATTCTAGCTCCAGAGATTTCAGGTAAAAGTTATGAATCTGTATACATATAATACAAAGTATTAATTATGGTGCAGTGAACTGTATAAGAAAACAAAACACATCTTAGTGGTTTAATACAATAAAAATGTATTGCTCTCTCATTTTACGCTCAGTCTCTTGTCCAAGTTAAACTCACAGTAGGGCTTTTTCTGTTTCTTGCATTCATTCAGGAACCTATATTGATAGATGTGCTCTATTGTCTTCATTATATAGCTTCTGAAAATGCTCTTGTTATTGAGAATCCACTCAGGGAAGAGAGAGAGGAGAATCATGCAGATGTTTCTTTATGGGTCAAGCCTGGACGTGTTGTTTACAGTACTCTGTCCCACTTCTTGTGCTTAGGACTCAGTCACATGGCCTCACCTAATTGGGATGACTGGGAAATGCAGTCTAGCTGAGTGACAGGAGGAAAAGGAAATGTGATTGATGAGCTCCTAGATGTTCCTGGGGTCTGCCACATATGCATATGTACACATTATATTATATATATATATATTGCTGTGTCATATTCCCAGAATGTTTATTCACAGAAAAATTATTTTTTAATTAAAGCCATCAGTGATCTTTAGTAAATGAATGACGTTTACATTTCTAAAAATAATGGGCAAACTCTGAAAAAGAAGAATAATGGTGTGGGTAACCAGTTTTACCAGATAATAATATACATTAAAAATCTATCATTACTAAGTCAATATGGTACTGGAGTGTGAAAAGACAGAATGCTCAGCTATGCTAGTAATCAGAGAAATGAAAATTAAAATGAGTTACAGTTCATGCCCATAAAATCGGCAAAAATTAAAAAGACTGATCTTTCCAAGTGCAGGTGAGGATGTGAAGTAGGAAACCAGGTTCAGAGATGGCAGGAGAGTGCATTGTTAAGTGCACTTCAGAGAGCAATATCTGGTTGAAAGAAAGATGTACACAATCTTTAAACTGGTAGATATATATCTAAGAGAAACTGTCGATCATATATATAAGAAGATGATTACAAGTAAGTGCATTATAGCATTGCTTAGAATAGCAAAATAACCTAAATGTTCACAGACATGAGAACAAGTTGTGGTCTATTTATGGAGTGGGATGTACAGCAGTCAATGTGAAAAGCTAGGTGTATTCTGTATATCAACGTGGAGTCATCTTAAAAACATCATTTTATGTTAAAAGAAAAAAAAGTGTGTTTCAGAATGACATGTGCAGGATGGCCCTCCCTCAGTCACTGACAAGCTCTGTTCCTTTCTATGTCTCAGTTTCCTTATCTGCCTATTGAACTAATCACAGTATTAAGTTAGTAGAATTGGTGTGAAGTTGAAAGGAACTAACACAAGCAAAGTGCTTGGAACTCTATTTGGAGCACAGTAAATTCTCAACAAATACCATTATTAAAAACATTTATGTAAGCTTTAAAAACGTACAAAGTCACTGAACATTTTTTACAGATATACTCAGTTCTAATTGTATAAAAACTTCATGGGGTCAATATACACCAGATTTTGGAAAGTGGTTATATTGTGCAAGGTGAGAAGAGGTTGGAAAGGAAAGAGAGGAGAAGAATAGAATTGAAGAACAGACTTTTATGTAATGTTTTATTTCTTTAAAATTTATGATGCCAGTATGGGAGAATGTAAAGATTTAAGCAAGTTACTTAGCTGGATGTTGGTTAAGATGTAGTAGTTATGGTAGTTATGTTAATAAATATTATTCATGTTAATATTTTTTGTAATTTTCTTTATGCTTGAAATATTTCATAGTCATAAATGGAAGGAAAAAAGATTATAATATTTTTGGAAAAAATTTTAAATGAGTGAGTTTAAATTTATTTATTTATTTATTTATTTGTGGTATGTGGGCCTCTCACTGTTGTGGCCTGTCCCGTAGCGGAGCACAGGCTCCGGACGCGCAGGCTCAGTGGCCATGGCTCACGGGCCCAGCCGCTCTGTGGCATGTGGGATCTTCCCTCACCAGGGCACAAATCCGTGTCCCCTGCATCGACAGGCGGACTCTCAACCACTGAGCCACCAGGGAAGCCCTTTAAATTTTTATAAGGAAATAAACAAAAAAAATGCAGCCAAGAGGTCAAACGCACAGGGCAAATTTTGGGGTGGCAGTTCACAATTCTTTTGCCTCTGAGAATGGAACCCAGATCCAGAAGAGGGCCTCCAGAGGCCACAGGTGTCCTGCTTTCCCCTATGCTCTGGATGACTGATTCATGTTGGGCCAATAGGATGTTCTCTGGTGGGAAGTGACATTAGAAATGCTGAGATACACTACCAAGAAGGCATTGATGCTAAGAGAAATGGTCCATGAACTCCAACTGCTGAGTTATCTGAGCTGCCTATGTATCTACTCTTAAGTTTTGAACATTCAATCCTGCCTTTGAATCTGGGAGATATTGCAGGACTGTTCCAATAAAACCTCCATTTTGCTTAAATTAGAGTCCAATTCCTGGTTTACAGCAGGGGAACCTACAATCTTACAATTAGTAAAGTTTATCTCTGATAGAGAGGGGATAATCATTTAGCAAAATCCTTTTGTGGGAATATGATATTTCCAATTTCATCTAGAATAAACCTCCAAAAGCATTGGTAGAGTTGGAATCTATGGATTCATGCTCCATGTGAATCTAAGAAACCTATTACTTCCTCTAAACCCAGTTCTGTGTACTTACTTCTCACACAGCAATTCAAAGGTTAATTGAAACAAATTTTCGAGAGATGCAATGCAAAATGCTCTGAGTCCAGTGAAATGTAAAATTAATGGATGTGCCAATTGTGGTGACATACACAAGGGCCTTTATTTTTTAAATGTTATATGTTAATTAAATTATACATCTGTTACTCTATATAAGCGAGGAAACATTTACAGATTGTTTTGTATTTGGACATGTGCAGTGGAGGACCAGTATATTCATGAGGCTATTTGACCATTGATGTAACATATAGTAATATTTCTTTCTTCAAATCCATAAATTTTAAGAAAAAACTTCTGGCTACTTAATGTTAACAAACACGATGATTTTCATAAAGTGAGTGATACAAAAACAACAGGAAAAGAAAATTTCTTGATACATAAAATATGCTCTTAGAAATGAATGAATTAACTAGCTCTTCTGTCAACAGATAGTTTCACTTCCTGAAATTAACAGAGGATCTCATAAGGAAGTTTCTACTGAAAATTAGCTGTTTACTATAATAAATAATAGAGCTGACCTTCAGCACAATAAGAGGGATATAACAAAGATTGCTCTTTAAAATTTATTAACATTTTTGCTCAACACAATTTGCAAAACATGATGGTGAATTTGACAGAAAGTTGTAATACCTAATAGTTCTAATTTAATGTTTGTGGTGTTAGGAAAAAATTATATCATATTCAAAAGATTTTTTCTTTTGATTTTTCAATTGAATATAATTTAGAACTTTAAGAGATTAGTAGATATGTTCTTAGCAAGGTCTGGATCACAAACAGAAACTTAGCAGCCGTGTTGATTTCTCTTTTCCTCTTTAACTCCAGTATGTGGTGAATTAATTAAGTGCTCTTCTTTTTTCCCACATTCTCCAGTCCAAGCAAAGGTATGTATTACAGCTCTAAGCACATGACAAGATTGTGTTCCTTTAGATGAGAAAAACAGTGTAGTGTTGCCAGGAGCCTTTCTTTGGACCAGTTCTACATGTCTGACCATTGCTGGTCTCTATATTTACTAATCTTGGGTAGAGAGGTTCCAGGGGAGGGACCAGATCTATACCAATGTCTTCATTAAACTCAAGATAGCAAGAATACCTGCTTCCTTTGGCATGGTAGGGGGCCAAATACATTTATACTCAGCTTTAGTTCTTGGGAGATGGAAGAAAAATCTCAGAAGGATCATTTTATCTGTCACTCTTTTTTTTTTTTTTTTTAGAAATCTCTATTCCTCTTCATATTTGATCAGCATAGAGCCTTTGCAGTGTTTACAAATTACAATTAAGATAATTGTCTTTTATTGAATGTTCACTTTTTGTTGGCACTTGTAATTTGTCAAATTTATTAGCATAAAGTTATTCATAATATTCCTTGATCATTTTATTATCTGTTAGATCTATAGTGATATCCACTTTCATTCCTGATATTGGTAATTTGTGTCTTCTCTTTTTTCCTGAGCTGTCTGGCCCTGAAGTTTATCAATATTATTGGTCTCCTTATAGAACCAGTTATTTGCTTCATTGATTTTATTAATTTCGTATTGTTTATGCCATTGATATTTGCCCCTTATTATTTTGTTTCTCCTGCTTACTTTGGGTTTAATTTGTTCTTTTTCTAGTTTCTTAAGATGAAAGTTTAAGTCATTGATTTGAGATTTTTTTTCTTTTCTAATACAGGTGTTTTAGTGCTATATATTATACCCTAAGCACTGCTTTAGCTCCAGCAGATATTTTGATAGGTCATGTTTTCATTTTCATGCAATTCATTTGATATGCAGCACAAATTACTTTCTGATTTCTCCTTGGATTTCTTTTTGACCCATGAGTTATCTAAAAGTTATTATTTAGTTTCCAAATATTTGGGTATTTTCCAGCTTCTAAGATTGCCCCAAGGTCTAAGATTAATTTATTAACTTTGATTACCTGTGCCTCTTCTTTCTTTACTGCCATGGTCTTATCATTTGAGATCAACAGACTAATATATCACTGTTCTAGCTGATGTTCTTTCATCCTAGTATTGTGTTCTTATGTGACCCCTGAGGAGACTAGAGGTTTTGGTTTTTTGTTTGTTAATTTTCTCTGTTGCCAAAATTACTTCTTTGTCTTCTGGGGGAAATCATTTTTTATGTATTTTTGTCTATCATGTTGCAAGATTCTTCATTCATGTTTAAGAAAAAGGCAGCATAAAAGCTGACTATGAGCTCTGATGGGTTTTGCATTAACCTGTGGTTGGTCAAGGAGCTTACCATAATGCAGCAGCCCTCTTAAACATGGAAGACTTTGTTCCGTGGCTGTTCTGATTCTCCCCAGGGACTTTGTGCAGTTTCTTTAGATATTAATCTTCAATTCTTTGGGTGTTTGAGGATCATGACTGTCTAGCTACTGATAATTGTGTTCATGCAGGTGGAGTATATTTTGATTGACTTTCTTGTTTCTAGCTCACTTCTTAGCCTTTGACACTTATGTAAGTGGAATCTCTGAGTTCTGAGCTTCTCCAAGGCTCAGCTGATAAAACTGGTTCCCTACTTGGGTGCAGTTCTCTCCCCACTCCTTCCTGCCATCCATTCTTCCTTTCCTCCTTTGTGAATAGGCCCAGTTATACCTGATTCTCTTTTATTAATAATGACAGGTATATTTTAATCCTTGATAGTTACAGAGCTTTATTTTTTAAAACAGAATTATGCCACTGTATCCTCACCACCAAGAATCTAACATTTGATATGAGCATAGTGTGCTCATATAGATGTATAATTTATAAATTATACAAGAAAATGTTCTGTTCATTTATTAATGTAATTTTTGGTAAAGCACATTTTCCCATATTTTAAAGATTTTTAGGAATGCTAATAAATGTAATATATGCACCAAATTATATAGGAACTCTTTGGGCGTTATGTTGAGGGGGCTTGTTCAACACTTTGTGTGTATGTGTGGCTTTGCAATAGGTGTTATTTGATAGGCCAGAACTAAGATGACTTCTTAATTAAATGCTTTCTACCTTATTGGATTGGGGTTAAAAATAAAGTGACATCTCAATTATTTGAGAACTAATATGCTGAAATGAATATAAAATTCAACCAAATGCTGTTGTTCTGAAGACCTAAGGGATAAGGTATTGTTGAAAGAATTCTGTATACCACTTTGGCATCTGTAGTCAGGTTTGAAATATTTATTATGTATGTATTTACTTGTGTGTTTTCTGAGGTAGTGGAGTTCTTAAAGATTCTTGGTATAATATTTGGGGAGAAGAAACATCCAGTTCCAAAATATTTTCTCTTTTGGGAGAAGCGAAGTTGGCAGGGCATGGACTATGTAACACTCTACATCTGGCCCATGGTGAGGGCTGCCATCGCACTTACCAGTCTTTGTGTGATTCACCTGAAGGAAATAGAATTAGGAAAACAAAAGATCTCATTTTCTATTGTTATCTTTTTAGAGTCTGGGGGACAGAGAGGGATTGTGGAATGAGGGCAAAGAGAAGGGAGGGAGGGAGGAGAGAAAGACAAGATATATTTGACACCAATTTCATCATGAACCATCATGAACACCAACTTCATCTTAGAAATGAAGGGAGCAGAGTGCATCTTGTTCAACCCTTTTCCAATATGGAAATCCCTTTTTCAGCTTCTCTGACAGAATAGTTTAAATACTTTCATTGGCAGGGAGCTCATTTCTCTGTAGGTTGTCATTTACATTTCAGAGTCTAACAGTTAGAGCTGGGAAAAATCTGCCTCCTCTTAGTTACTTGTCTTCTGGAATAATATAAAATAATGCTGCTGCCACACTGATTTTTGAGGATAGCTTTCATTTTTTTCTTTCACATTTTCTGGCCTTTTTAAGTTAACTTTTTTATTTCCTTCCATCACTCTTTATTTAAACATTCAGTATTCCGATTTTTTTCTTGAAACTCCCTAATTTTCAGTGTCCCTCAACAAACTTCTTAAAATTAAATTATAACATACATATAAAAGTACACAACTTGTAAATGTGCCGCTTCATAGATTGCCATAAATGAACAAACCCTTTGATCAATACCCCGAATAAGAAAAAGAACATTATAGATATCAAAAAAGCCCCCTCTGTGCCCATTTATTCACTACTCTCCTACCCCCAAATATAATCATATTCTAATTTCTAACACCATTGAACAGTTCTGTCATTTTTGAAATTTTATGTAAATAAAACCGGATTGTCTGAGGTCTTTCACTCAGTATGTTGTTTGTGAGACTCATCCATGTTGTTGTGTGTAGTTGTAGTATATAGTATTTCATTTCTGTGGTTTTTCACTGTATAATTACACAATTTATTTTTCTATTTTACTGTTATGGACTGTGGATTGTTTACAGTTTAGGACTGCTAAGAATTATGGGGCTATGAACATTCTTGCACACGCCTTTGTGTGCATATGTACATGAATATTTCTATATCTATTGGATATATACTTATAAATGAAGTTGTCAGGTAATAAGTTATATATATGTTTAGCTTTAGTAGATAATGCCAAACACTTTCCAAAGTGATTGAGCCAATTTACATTCCCAGCAATCATGTATGAGAGTCCCTATTGCCTCGGTCTCATTAACATTCATTTATTTTAATTTTTGATTTTAGAAATTCTAATAAGTGTGTGATGTTATCTCATTGTGGTTTAAATTTGCATTTCTTTGATTATTGATGAGGTCTTCCATGTGTTCATTGGTCATTTGGATATCCTCTTCCGAGAAGTGTCTGTTCAAGACTCTTCCATTTCTCTGCTGTATTTTTTTGCCTTTTTCTAATTGATTTAAGGCATTTTCCATATATTCAGGATAAAAAGTCTTTGTTGATTGTTTGTGCTGGAAATACCTTCTCCCACTCAGTACCTTGACTTTTTGCTCTCTTAATGAAAGTTCCTAGTTTTAATGTAGTCTAATTTATTAATCATTTCCTTTATGGCTAGAGCTTTTTTTTTTATCCTGTTTAAGATATCTATGCTATTCCAAGATCATAAATATATATTCCTATGTTATCTTCTAGTAGTTTTATTGTTTAATGTTTACGTTAGATGTATATTTTACCTGCAATTACTTTTTCAAATATGGTGTGAAGTAGAGGTCAAGTTCCACTGAGATACCTATTGTACATCCTAACAAAGACGCCAAGCAGGCATAGATATAAAAATTTGGATTTCCAAGTGGAGGTCAGCATTGAAGTTAAAGTTTTAGGAGTGTTCAGCGTACAAGATGCTGCTTAAAGTTATGTGATTGATTGCTATTGCTAGAGAAATGAGCATAGATTGAGAAGAAGCCTGAAGACAGAGCCCAGGGGCATGCCAACACGTCACATGAAATTACATTCAGTGCTCTGTTACATGTTAGTGTGGAGTACAGCATACTAACATAGGGCAGAGTGTACTATAGATTCTAGCCATCTGGATACCACCTTCAGTAGTGTATCCCATGATTGTGTTGGCTTATGCCACAGTCAAGGCAGAACATAAACTTAGTTCAATGTTATGGCAAGCCAGAATGTCATATTTTTTAATATGATTTGTTAAGCCAAATGCTTCATTCTGCACTAATGGAGTTAATTAGTTGGCATATAAAAGCAATAATTTATATTTTTTTCTTGAGCATTTTATGAGGTTTTCATGTTATTTGGGTTATTTGTCTCAACCTATCAGGATACTTTGGAATTCTAAATAATTAATCCAACATGTTAGCTATCTGTCATACATACAGACATTCAACATTTATAGATTTGATAAGCAAGGGACTAATAGGGAATATTGGATACTATAGGATCATATCTTGAAATCTTTGGTACACTAGAAACCTTCCTCCTCTAGCTGACATTGCTCCCAAGCTCAAACCTTGTTTGAGCAAAACTGTTCAACTATGTCTAACTTACTGTCATCCAGATCATATTTCCTCAGCTTTTCTAGGAAGGAAATCTTGAGAGAAGCCATCTTTGTTTGAATTCTCACTTTAGGTAGTCTTGAGTGGGGCACCTAATGCTGAAATATTGCCTACATTCTTGTCAGAGTAAATTACTTCCAGTGTCAATTTATTTCACCTCTGCGAGAAGGAATATCCACAAGATGGTATGATGCATGCCCAAATGTCACATTTGGCCTCCAGCCACCTCCAACAGTGTGAAAGTAAAAACTGTGCAGAGTAGCTTTTATTCAGCCAAATTCAAGAAGAAAAAGTCCCTGAGCATGCATTCATTTCAGTTGCAACATTTACGAAGTGCCTGTTTTATGCAATGCACTGTTTCAGATGTTATGAAGAGTGTAACATGAATTATGGATCCCTGCCATCACACCATATACCTAACTTAGAGGTCTGTCACTTATATTGCTAGTGAGTCCACAACTCTGTAATTTTCTTCATTTTCCACGTAATTTGTTCCCAGATCGTTTCCTGTGATATTGCTTCTTTGAGACACCTCTTTGTTACAAGGTGCTTTTCTAAGTTCTTTCCAGCAGTGACAGTATTTGACTCTTTACAGCCACATGCCTAATATTCCTATCCTGTGAACCACCTTTGATTCTCTACTGTCATACAGAGGTTTGGTAATGAGAAACAAGGACACTGAGTCTTTTAGAGGTTAAGTCATGTAGTTTGTGGCCAGCGGGGTCTAGAAAATAAATGCCCTCATGTCCAGTTCTATTCTTTTTTCACTAGTCCACAAAGTGGGACTTCAGAATTGCAGAGGCATTGAATTTAAGGACCCTTATTAACAATGAATACAGACTCAAAACTCTCTTGGGTGTACCTCATGACCATGTTGTTGTGAATTTCATGTAAAATGAGGTATTGCCGCTCCTGATCTTGCAAGCTACTACTGTTACACTCCTAGGAAATCTTTGAGGTCTGAAAACTTGTGTTTAGATTACAAGGGATCATTTATTCCTGAAACATTTACAGTAGTGTTTTTATAAGGCATGTGACCAAATCATAATATGTGCCTTTAGTGATGAAGGAATAAAGGTTGTTGATTATCAGTTGGAAACTTGGATGTTATACACTTGAAATTGGGATACAAAACAAAACAAAAAGCTAAAGATGACCAGATCTCAAAGAGAAAAATTAGTAATCCATGAATAATAAACAGAGAAAATATTTTTAAAAGGTAGGGTGTCAGAATACCTCTGAGATCAGTTTAACATATATGATCCGCACTTATATATAGCAGATTACCTAAATTCAAACTGACCTTGGCCACTGTATGGGAGCAGTATTTTTGAAAGAATGAGCTGTACTAAAACAGTTTCTGCAGTATATTAGGCACAAATATGCTTTCCTTCCATGTTAGGCATGCAGAACTTTTTCCCACCTGTTTATTTTTCCTTAAACAAACATATTATCTGATATAACTAGTCCAAAGAAAATTTTCTCTTCCTCTATGTGAATGAACTCCCCTCTTACCCTTTTGCTAATTCCTGGAGTTCTGATGTAGTTCAGGATCTTATATTACATCCATGTCACTTTTTGGAATCACTTCAGTGGTATAGTGACTTGAATTATTTTCAAGTATTTAATCAGCTTCTGTTTGTCGGTTTTCTCCTTTGACAGTGTAAATTTATTTTCCAAATGCAAATGTATGATAATACAGACTGGCCTCCCTGTGCTGTTATGAGGTTTGAAACAAAAAATAAGTTTTTGTCTTAAAGTCTTTTATAGCTGCAAAAAGTGGCAAAATTAAGACTGCTTCATCAAGTCTGTACTGTAGCTCTCATGACAGTTATTAAATACTGTGGCTGTTTATTTTCTTTTCATCATTGAAAACTTAAGATGTTTTTCCATGGAAATGGACAGCTCCTAAAGGAATGGTTCTGGCTTTCCAAAATATAAGGAAGAACTTTTCTAATAAATGGATTTAGACTTATTCTGTGATTAAAAAAAATAGTAGTTGCCGGATTCAGGGTTTTAGATTTATAGCTGAGCTCTGATATTTACTAGTTTGAGCACTTTGGGAAAAATGATATGCCCTTTCTGTACCTCAGTTTCCTCAGTTATGGAATAAGGATGATAGTGGCTCTCAGTCATTGGATTATGGAATGCTTTAAATGAGACAGAGTGTGTGATGTACTTAGTGAGTGCTCAATAAATATTAATTATTAAGATTTACACACAAGATTATTATATAAAGTAGTGACCTTCCCAGAGGGTTGAAGAATGGCATCACTAGGAAAGATTAATAACGTTCAGTTACCTTTTGTATACAGGTGATGAAATTGAGACTCAGAGGTGACAGGTTATTATAGCTATCTTAATTACCTAACAAGGTAAATTGAAGAGGTTAAGCTTTAAATCTCACTGTTTTATCATACAGCATTATTTAAAGTGGAAATTTGTGCTAGTATAACTTAACTTTTGCCTAAATTTTGAGTTTATCTGATTTGGATATTTAAAATTTTTCATTTGATGAAATTTCCTTAATGGAAAATATACCATAGTTTGTGCATTTTGAGATGTAAGTTGTATGAATAAATAAACAATAAATACTGTTGGAGTTTGAGGACATTATATATGATTTCTCTGTTCCTCACCTAAATTTGGATTTGATTTAGAGAAGATCCTAAAATCAGACAGAATGGGAAAATGATATTGATCTTCAAACAGATAAATAAATGTATATTGAATGGGTGGCTTAGGATGAAAGCAAATGGGCTTGCCATTGCTATTCTTTTTCCCAGGATAGATTTTGGAACAACTAGTCTAAAGGGAAAGTTCGCTCTACAGAGTGGAGTTTTCATTTACCTAGGATCACTACACCACTTCACAGTTACAGCTTTTTTAGCTCTACCTAGTTGAGAGAAGCAAGGATTACTAACTTGTCCATTTCTGTAGGGAGGAGTAAGAGGTAGAACAGGCAGTTTTCTTAAAAATCAAGAGGTTCCAAGTGAGTGTAGATGAGGAGAATGCAGGGATGAGACACTAGATGCAGACCTGTTAAAGTTGGCCTACCTGGCAAGAATGTTGGCAATCACTGCAGTTGCGTACGATTATCATTATCCTAAAGGCTCTAGCTTAAGAAATAACCTAATGAAATAAAAAACATATATGTAAACATGGAAAGGAAGAATTCCAAGAATCAATAGTGGACGATGATGTCATTTTTTTCAAAGTTCAATAGAACTAAATGAAAAATTATTGGAACTACTAGGTGAGAAGACCAAATATCAGATCTTTGCCTTCTGCCAGAGAATTCCAGGATAAAAATTTAAATATAAAAAGTAATTAATCATTAGATTTAGGTTGATGAGAGACAAATCCAGCAGCCCTGGTGACTAACCTCTTTTCCTTTCTTGGTTGCTTAGCAGAGAACTGGCTCAGAAGGTGTAAGTTAGTTCAACAGAAGAACAGTCACTGGGGTCCAGAGGCAGCCCCTTTCTAACAGGGCCATCCCCTGATGAGGAGGTTTCTACTGATACAGATCTCATAGATTTCCCTGACCCTTAGCCTTACAAATATGTGGGGTGTTACTGACGCGAACTTCCTCTCTGCTGGAACATTGGCCATGTGCACATGGATATGAGCAGTGGATGATGAGAGTTGAGGGTTGGGAATGCTGTGTGTTCTGCTGCTTCTCTGCTTGTCAGTTTTCTCTTGATAACCCCCATGTTCTATCTGGACTGTAAAGTGTTGGTGGTGTTTGCCCATGACTGGCAACTAGGAAGCAAAGAGGGACACCCATGTTTCAAGATGAACACAGGAAAACAATCAATAATCAAAGTATGAGTCGTACAAAAGTATGAATTGCACATCACATCAGAAAGGCAGAATGGGTGGATGTCAGTGACCTTGGATTGGACACGTGTTCCCCGAGGCCAGTGTGATACCAGGAGGAAAAATTTAACCCTGGGAGGATCAAAAAGAGAACAGGGAGGAGGAGAATTCTGAGCCATCAGAATATTTTCTCAGAGAAAGTGTTTAAAGTAACTGAGTTTATTTTACACTGGCACGATTACATATTTTGCCACCAGTTAAAATGGGGACTCACGAGGTAAGTTCAGTTATACAGAAAAAAACTTAAAGCTCCATTTTTCATGGCTGAGTTATATAAAATTCATACCTCAATTAAAAGAGAAATTGTTATTTGTATCCTACTTGAGGTCATGTTAAGATAATTTATTCATATTTTAAAAAGTGGGAGTTAGATGATTTTCATTGAAGAGATACTTCTGTACAAATACATTTTCTTTTGAACAACATTTACTTTTCAACCAAATGCTTAATAAGTATGTCTGTGACTTTATTTTCCAAGGGTAAAAAGTGGCCTAATGGGAGAAGAAAAATACCAAAATGATTTTCCTAATGTGTTTCCATAATAATAATTTTTCCTTAAACATAAAAGAAGTTACACTAATACATCTAACTCTAGATACAGACTGGAAAACTGAAAAACTAGATTATATAGCCAAGAGGAAATAACATTATGAAATACTCCTACTGATTTACTACATTACCTTTTAAATAAAAGAAATAGAAACAAATGTTAGGAATGTTCTTTCAAGAATAGCTTTTTGCTTGTGGTATTTCATTCTGGCTCTAAACATAACCTACAAATGAAATGAAAAGAGGACATTTATTTGTTTTTATAGAAAACCAAAAAAAGTTTGTTTTGTCACCTACTTGTTAACACTTCATTATGCCAGCTTTCTTTTTTTGTTTTTGAATCTTTTTCTTGAGAAATAATTTTAAACTATAGAAAAGACACAAGAAAAATATAGACAGCATCTGTATACCTTTTACCCAGATTCACCTATTGTTACCTATCATTTTTAAGGACACTTTTCAAAATTTTAATATATTGAGTACTTAAACAAAAGTTAGTCATGCTGCATTGTTTTGTGTGTTTCATGGGCAACATCCCTGCTTCCAGGGAAGGACAGCTGTAGCCAGTCCACACAAGTCCTCTTAGGGCAACAGGAACCAAATTGCCTTTCTTTTGTAATTCTAAGAGGGGCCACTCCACTTGTTGAAAAAAGAGTCAGTGAAGCTCCCAACTCTTCTACCTAATGAATAAATTAAAAAACAATAAATAAATAAATGTGTTAGCAAGTAAATAAGTCTTAACAATAGGTATACCTTTTAAAAGTGAAAGTCCCAATTTCCAATCTCACTACTCCTTCTGCAACTAACAGTATCTCATAAAACTTTCCAGAAAAATTCTACAGATGTACAAAGATGTATGGCCATCACTATAGAAACAGGTGTATATTGGGTTGGCCAAAAAGTTAGTTTGGGTTTTTCCATAAGATGTTATGGAAAAACTCAAACTAACCTTTTGGCAAACCCAATAGTTATAGACATATATAGAATTATAAATACACTTGTAAGTGGAATTACAGATACAGATTTAGAAATCCTTTTCCATATATAGTCTAATGAGATTATACTGTATATACTCTTCTGCAGCTTGCTCTTTCCACGTAGCAAAATATGTTAATTAGCTTGTGATATTAGGTCATATAGATCTACCTCAATCTTTTTAAAAGCTGCATAATATTTCATTGTGTGTATATGCCATAATTTTTTAATCCATACTACAAATGATAAGTATTTAATTTTTTTCTTTTTACCTCTTGCTGTTACAGAACTAACAAATATCCTTATCTTAACTGAGTTTCTGTAAAATAAACTTCTAGCAGGGTATTTGTGCATTTAAATGGTGATAATAATTGTTAAATAATTTTGATAATGGTCATTTGATATTTCTTGTGTTTGGAACACAGTATGCATTCAGAAAATATTTGTAGAAGGAAGGGAGGGAAGGAGGTAGAAAGGGAGGGAAAGAAGTAAAGAAGGCTAGTCTCTTGGGGACAGTTTCCTTTACCTAAGTGGAGAAGAAGAGGGACCTTTCAGACAAGATTATGATTGCCTTTACTTACAAGTTTTCTACTATGCTTTATATCTTTGTATTTGCATACTTTTAAAATATTATGTAATTTTTATATCTTTCAGAGGCCAGCTTGACTCTTACTTCCTCAGAAAGAATATAAGAAATAGAATGTTAAATATTTTTATTGTATGGTCCTGTCATACCCTAAACTTCTTTATCACACTTGCATTTTCCTTCAATGTCTGTTTCCTTAGATCAGAAGCAAGAAGCACCCTAAGGATCGTGTCTGTCTTGTTTGTCAGTGTATTCTCTACATGAGGATGTCTAGGTGTTCAGCATTTGTTAAAAGCAAAAAGGTGGTGGAGAGGAGAGAATTAGAGAGAGGGAGACAGAGAGATAGGGAGATATAGACACAGAGAGAGAGAAATAGAAAGAGAGAGAGAAAAGAAGGAAGGGAAGGAGTGATTGAGGGAGGGAGGAGAGGAGGGAGATGAGAAGGTTGATGATGCCAGGAGTTAGAGCTGTAAATATGGGAGAAATAGGTAAAAATGAATGGTGAGAAAGAAAAAACTCACAGATACAAGAATCTCAGTATTTTCTGACTAGAATAGGGAAACACTGGGTCATTTTTCAGCAAACCAGAGGAGTTGACCATAGCTTGGTTTCTGACTGCAGAGTGAAAGCTATGAGTGTTGGAAGGTCAAGAATGAGGATTGTTTGGAGGACTTGTTTTTCCATGAAGTGGTGCAAAGAGAACTGGGAAAGGTAACACTGTAAAGGTGAAATATCTGCTTTGTATTCCTAACACTGTGGGAATAGGAATATAATTACGATCATGAATCCATCATAGAGGGGCCACTTGGAAATTGCACTGGACTCAAAGCTCATGTAACATAAGAGTGTGAAGGTTACATGAGATAGTTTTGCTTATTTTTATTTTACATTAGAATGTAATGTAGACATTTATAAAACATTTCCTAGCTAAAATTTCTTTTTGAATCTACTACATTATAATTATATAACTCTTTATCTATATTTCTATATGTCTCTATATACATACAAAATATAATTATAATGCATAGAGACATTCACATTCACAAATGAACCATCTTAAATTTAATACCATTCATAAGTGTTGTTAAACCTAAAAAATTAAGAAGTAGATTATTCAATTTATAAGCTTCTTGCTTTTTCTGTTTCACTCTCCTTTTTTGGGCCATATGTCTGTTTTCACCAACATTGGAAAGTGGGTTCTTGAAAGGAAAGTAAGTGAAATATTTAAATGATTAATAGCAGGTTGCACATTTTTGGTTCATTTTACTTATCAATATTCTCATATTATCAATATACCTGATTGATGATTGATGTCAACAATAACAGAAGGTGGGATTCAAATTATACTCTAATAGGACCATTTGTTAACCTGTGGAATATGTCTCATTTGGATTTCCTCTCAATTTATTGGAGTTAAATCAACAGGAGGCTGATGCTGCTCATACCTTGAAGAAGCAACTGGCAGAAAGTAGTGCTCGTGGAAAAGTTTCCTTTACAAGTTAAAAAAACATTTTGGCTTCATCCTACATATACTACACTCCAAGGTCTACTGCTACCGTTTTCCAAATTACTCACTGGCTTGATGAATGGCAGTTACAAGTAGTGCTTTTATTGCAATACACAGATGTTGTTGTTTTCCAATTTTTATGAAGTAAATGGAGGGCTTTCATATAGAAAAACTCATTTTGGATGTAATAAAAGAACCTAGATTTCTGCTTTTTAAAGATCCATACAACGCCTACATTTTATTCTTATTTTGTAAAGAAAGTTTATTTAAAGAACCTGTCTTTCTTGGCATTGATAGAAAGCAGGTGTTACCTAATGGGATGAAGCCAGGAGGTTTAATGAGGAATGATAGAGAGTTAGAATAATCATGTTGAGGGTCAGAAAAGGGTTAGAATTCTTATATACAACTGAGTAAAGCTAACAGTGTGTGTGTGTGTGTGTGTGTGTATCTGTGGGCATGTATGCAGAAAGAGAGAGAAAGAAAGAGAGGTTGAGAGGGAGTGGATGATGAAAAGGAGGTGAAAATAAGGAAACGTGTGAAAATATTTCCTGATAAAATTTAATTCTACAAATGATTTGGGATTACCTACATTTAAGTTTATTTCAATTGT
Organism: Delphinus delphis; assembly: GCF_949987515.2. Lineage (NCBI taxonomy): Eukaryota > Metazoa > Chordata > Mammalia > Artiodactyla > Delphinidae > Delphinus > Delphinus delphis. The sequence continues at coordinate 42,902,072 of NC_082687.1, read as the reverse complement.
TTGAGGTTCACAAAGTGTGTGAGACTTTTAAATTAGGGCTTATAACTCAATATAAAGAAATGTAGGGATGAATTTCTTGGAAAAGTTTCTGAGGGCTTTTTGTATAACTATACTATTTGCTATTTGAGCACCTTACTATATCCAGAAACTTAAGGTTGTTTTGGGGGAAAAAAACGTTTACATTTTGTTAAATAACATGACTTTGTAAATCAGTAGGACTCTTGCCTTGTCTATAATTATTTATACTAGCAAAATTTTACAGTGCTTTGTGACTGCCTGGAGGGGTGGGATAGGGAGGGTGGGAGGGAGGGAGACGCAAGAGGGAAGAGATATGGGAACATATGTATATATATAACTGATTCATTTTGTTGTAAAGCAGAAACTAACACACCATTGTAAAGCAATTATACTCCAATAAAGATGTTAAAAAAAAAAAAAAAGGAAGCCCTGGTTTGGGGACTGGTTTTACTTTTATCTAAAAGCATTTTACCTACTTGGGTAGCATATAGTTAAAAATGTATACCAGAAACACAAATCTCTGTTGAGATAATAAAAGATTTGCATTCACCCCCCAAAAAAAAAGAAATCTGAATAATATTCATAGTTATTACTTTCTCCCCATACGTCCCCTTCCTCCACACATGCATGGCCTTCCCCATTATCAATATCCCTCAACAGAGTGGTTCATTTGTTACAATTGATGAACCTCATTGACACACTGTGATTACCCAAAGTCTATACTTTGCATTATAGTTAACTCTTGGTGGTGTGCATTCTATGGGTTTCTAAAAGTCCTCTGTTCTCTGCCTTTCCATCACTCCCCACTGTCCCCCAGCCTCTGGCAACTACTGATCTTTATACTGTTTCCATAGTTTTGCCTCTTCCAGAATGTCATATAGTTGGTATTATATAGTATGTAGACTTTTCAGATTGGCTTTTTTCACTTAGCAATATGCAGTTAAGTTTCTTCCACATCTTTTCATGGCATGATAGCTCATTTCTTTTTAGTATTGATTAATATCCCACAGTTCATTTATCCATTTACCTACCGGAGGATATCTTGGTTGCTTCCAAGTTTTAGTAGTTGTGAATAAAGCTGCTGCAAGCATCTGTGTGAAGGTTTTTCTGTGGATGTGAGCATTCAGTTCTTTGGGTAAATATCAAGGAGTGGTCTGACGATTTTTTAATGGTGCTTTGAATGTTTACAACTCTCCCTGTCTTTTTGTTTATATGGCATTAGTGAATTTTTTTTATAATTTCTATTTTATGTATAACAGTATGTATTGGTAACTTTTCAGTGGTACCTAGCTGGCCTATATATTTGCCTGTTTGTATGCTACATTCTGTGACTTTTGTGACCATATCCCTGTGCCCACTAGTGGATTTTTGTCTGGTAAAATAATGATTTTGTTTTAATAGTTCATAAATGACCCTCAAAATGATAAAGTGAAAAGAAGCCAAAAATTCTAAACTGTCTTTGAACAAACCAAATGCATTTTAGTCAAACCAAATGCATTTTAGTAGTTATTTCCTTCTTTGAATCATATCCAGCCAACATTTTACCCATGGGAAGTTTCTTGAAACTTTACAAAAGGCAGAATAATACTCATTAATATCTGTGGATTTTCAGGTAATTTGCATATTTATTTAATCTTTATATTTTATGAGGTAGATCTAATTTATTAATTGAAGAGATTTCAGTTCCCCTTTGTAGTGCCTCTTTCTGATCACATTAACTTCTTTAATTTAATAGAAGCTCTAATAAAAATAAATAACATCAGCAAGATGCAGAGGGAAATGAGAGTCTGCTCTCTGTTCACAGAAGACATTACACTGGTTTCACGGGAATGAATACCTCTGAATTCATCTGAACCCCCAATCCACCCCAAATGGACATAGTGCTGAAGTAGTAAAAAGATGCACATTTAAGGAAAAGAGAGCAATTTTTTCCAGCTTTATTGAGATATAATTGACAAATAAAAATCATATCTATTTAAATGTAAAATATGATGATTTGAGCTACATATATATTATGAAATCATTAACACAATCAAGCTAGTTACCATGTCCATCACCTCACATACATTTTTTGATGAGAGCACAAGATCTATTCTCATAGCAAATTTCAAGTATACTATACAGTATTGTTAACTATAGTCATCATGCTGTACATTAGATCCCCAGAATCTATACATCTTATAACTATTTATCTTATACTCTATGGCTAATATCTCCCCATTCCTCCCTCACCCCACCACTCCGCAGCCCCTAGCAACCACGATTCTACTCTTTGCTTCTGTGAGTTTGGCTATTTTAATTAAGATTTCACATATAACTGAGATCATACAGTACTTGTTTTTCTGTGTCTGGCTCATTTCTTTTAGTGTAATGTTCCCAGGGTTCATCCATATTGTTGCACATGGCAGAATTTCCTTCTATTTTATGGCTTAATAATATTTCATAATTATAATTTTATGGCTGAATATATATATATATATATATACTGCAGTCCCATCAGCAGTGTAGAAGGGTTCCCTTTTTTCCATATCCTCTCCAACACTTATCTCTTAATTTTTTGATAGTAGCCATTTGAACAGGTGTGAGGTGATATCTTATTGTGGTTTTGATTTGCATTTCCTGATGGTTAGTGATGTTCAGCAGCTTTTCATATACCTGTTGGCCATTTTATGTTTGCTTTAAAAAATGTCTGTTCAGATTGTTTGCACATTTTTTTAACAGGATTATTTGTTTTTTCGCTATTGAGTTGCATGAGCTCCTCATATAATTTGGGTATGAACTTCTTATCAGATATATGGTTTGCAATTATTTTTCTCCCCAAAGAGTAAATTCTAACAAAATGGTATGCTAATTTGATATCTAAAGAGAAATAGCCACTTCCTGTTTTTGTCTCCCATTCTATCCCATGTCTTTTCTGTGACACTCATTACATTCTTCCTTATATTATAGTAATTTGCACTTACATCTTCTCTCCTTCACATTTAAAATTTTTCTTAAACCCACTGTTGCTAAGCCCAGTTCCTTAATGATAATAGTATGTTGGTTTAATTAATCAATACAATTTAAAGACCTTTTATCAGAATGGACTTAAAGCTAAAAAGTCCTTTGGGACCTTATTCTCAATACTATACAATCTAAAAAAGTGACATAAGATCCTTTCTAAATGTAAATCCGTGGTTTGTGTTCAGTGATAATTATAAAAACTTTTTATCCCCAGGTCCCTGTCTTTTTTTTTTTTTTTTTTTTTTTTCGGTATTCGGGCCTCTCACTGTTGTGGCCTCTCTCATTGCGGAGCACAGGCTCCGCACGCGCAGGCTCAGCGGCCATGGCTCACGGGCCCAGCTGCTCCGCGGCATGTGGGATCTTCCCGGAGCGGGGCACGAACCCATGTTCCCTGCATCGGCAGGCGGACTCTCAACCACTGCGCCACCAGGGGAGCCCCAGGTCCCTATCTTAAATCTTGTGATTAGCCCAGAAACTTGCTGGCAGGAGGGTTTCATCAGTCATGGTTCAATTGCTCTGGGTGGCCTATAAGCATTATGTCATTATCAGCTGCAGGATGAGCTGGTCACACTGTTTGTAGGTTCACTAAGTTGTTCTATCAGCTCTCCAGAAGTAAATGCAAATAACCAGGTTCCAAACCCCTTCAGAGCACACTGTAAATCTTTGTAACTTCATGGCCAAATGGTAAACCGCAGGACCACATGACTCAATTCCCTTGAGACAGTCGTGTTATTCCTGTCAGACTTTTCTTCCCCCATTCATCAGCTGGAGGCTTTCATCTCCTTTTAAAGTCATGGCCTTTCAAGTAGGGGTGAAATTACACCTGTCAGTAATAAATGTGCCCAGTACTCTCTATCATTCTGTCATTTCACAAAAGGTATTAAAAGGAAGCATAGCTTATTCCAAATTCAGTAGCAACACTTTTTTCTTTTCTCCACAGTACTTTTCAGTACCTTCCAGTTATGTAATTGTTGAGAGAATTTAAAACATTCTCACGTAAGATGGTTTTAAAAATATTCCCCTAAATCAGGGAACCTTGAGGAAATTAGCTTCCATGTGAGCTATACATTATATTCAGTAACTGCATTAAACTTATTTGACAGAAAGATTTAACTGTATACATAATCTACAACGGCAATCTAAATATGTCCCTTAGCACACTTGTTCTGTTTATTTTTTCTACCTTACCCTCTGATAACTTTGTGTTTGCCTGTAATACCATACAGCAGGTGCACCTGGACAGCCACCATTTTATTTACATAGAGAACAAAGTTAATGTTTTATCAAATGCAGGTCACACCTGGGTTGAGGCATTAGTAGGAAGCAGGGTTCAAGTCAAAATTGCAACTTGCTTTCAGCCTGATATTTGAACTCCATTGAGCAAACTCTCTTGAGTTCTCTTGAAAGTTCTGAGGACTTGGTCTCTTAACTCCCCATTTACTGAAGGATGAAAGGGAAGCCAGGAGACTGAATACATTACTGGTAGTGCTACCACTCTCTATGGTAGTTCTGGATCTAAGCAATGAGAAAAAATGAATTGTGTCATTATTGCCCATACCATGAACTCCATACACTGTCCCAGGTAGAGAATTCTTGAAATACAAATCAATTTGGCCTGATGTACATGAGGGTGAGGGAAAAAGTTTGGGTCAATATCCTAAAAGTCAACTAGGTAAATGAATGAATACTGTGTGAACATCACAAATCACTGATAATGGTCGTAGTGTAAAGAGTTTTTGTTGTAGTTGTTGTCATCCCTCAAGGAGAAAGTATGTGCCATTTGTTCTTAGGTTAGTGATACTGTGAAGAAGACACGAATACAGTTATCCACCACAATTATTAGCAAAAAACTGTATTTTACTTTTTTCAGAACACAAAGGAAATATATAATTCTTCTGTCTCTGTACCTTGTTTCTTACCCTGTGTTGTCCATTTTCTTATTTCCCCTAAGGAGAAAAAAAAACAAAAAACAGTAAACTAAAAAAACAGAGCCTAAAACTTAGTGAAAAGGGTGGATTGACCCAGCGTGTTACTAAACTAAAAAATTTATGTCAAAAACACAATGCAAATTTAATTTGTCTGGAAATGATTACATTAGAGTCTGATGAGAAGACATCTGAAGTATCTATTTGAAGCTTTATCAACTAATATCCTATTTATAGAAACCTCAACCATATATAAGGCTAAAAATGAATTACTATTTTTTAATGTGTTGTGTTTTTTGATCCTTCTTTAAATTTTTAATCTCTATTGGAGTATAGCTGACTTACAGTATTGTGTTAGTTTTAGGTGTACAGCAAAGTGATTCAGTTATACATATACGTGTATCTATTCTCTTTCAGATTCTTTTCCCATATAGGTTATTACAGAATATTGAGTAGAGTTCCTTGTGCTATTCAGTAGGTCCTTGTTGATTATCTATTTTATATAAGTAGCATATATATGTTAATCCCAAACTCCTAATTTATCCCTCTCCCTGATGTTTCCCCTTCAGTAACCATAAGTTTGTTTTCTAAGTCTGTGTGTCTATTTCTGTTTTGTAAATAAGTTCATTTGTATCATTTTTCTAGATTCCACATATAAATGATAGCATATGATATTTGTCTTTTTCTCTCTGACTTACTTCAGTTAGTATGGTAATCTCTGGGTCCATGCATGTTGCTGCAAATGGCATTATTTCATTCTTTTTTATGGCTGAGTAATATTCCACTGTATATATGTACTGCATCATTTTTATCCACTCATCTATCAATTGCTTCTGTTTATCTGTAGGCTATTGTAAATAGTGCAACAATGAACACTGTGGTGCATGTATCTTTTTGAATTATGGTTTTCTCTGGATATATGCCCAGGAGTGGGATTTCTGGATCGTACGGTAGCAGTATTTTTATTTTTTTAAGGAACCTACATACTGTTCTCGATAGTGGCTGTACCAATTTACATTCCCACCAATAGTGTAGGAGGGATCCCTTTTCTCCACATGCTCTCCAGCATTTGTTGTTTGTAGACTTTTTGATGATGGCCATCCTGACCCATGTGAGGTGATACCTCATAGTAGTTTTGATTTGCATTTCTCTAATAATTTGCAATGTTGAACATCTTTTCATGTGCTTTTTGGCCATCTATAAGTCTTCTTTGGAGAAATGTCTATTTAGATTTCTGCTCACTTTTTTTAATTGGGTTGTTTCTTGTTTTGATATAGAGCTGCATGCGCTGTTTGTATATCTTGGAGGTTAATCCCTTGTTGGGTGCTTCGTTTGCAAATATTTTCTCCCATTCTGTAGGTTGTCTTTTCATTTTGTTTATGGTTTCCTTTGCTGTGCAAAAGCTTTTAAGTTTAATTAGTCCCATTTGTTTATTTTTGATTTTATTTTCACTACTCTAGGAGGTGGATCCAAAAAGACATTGCTGCGATTTATGTCAAAGAGTGTTCTGCCTATGTTTTCCTCTAAGAGTTTTATAGTATCTGGTCTTACATTTAGATCTTTAATCCATTTTGAGTTTATTTTTGTGTATGGTATTAAAGAATGTTCTAATTTCATTCTTTTACATGTAGCAGTCCAGTTTTTCCAGCACCACTTAATGAAGAGACTGTCTTTTCTCCATTGTATATTCTTTTCTCCTTTGTAGATTAGTTGACCATAAGTATGTGGGTTTACTTCTGGGCTTTCTATCTTGTTCCATTGATCTATAAATCTGTCTTTGTGCCAGTACCATACTGTTTTGATTAGTGTAGTTTTATAGTATAGTCTGAAGTCAGGGACCCTGATTTCTCCAGCTTTGTTTTTCTTTGTCATGGTTGCTTTGGCTCTTCGGGTTCTTTTGTGTTTCCACACAAATTTTAAGATTTTTTGTTCTAGATCTGCAAAAAAATACCATTGGTAATTTGATAGTGATTGCATTGAATCTGTAGTTTGCTTTGGGTAGTATAGTCATTTTCACACTATTGATTCTTCAAATCCAAGAACATGTTATATCTCTCCATCTGTTTGTGTCATCTCTGATTTCTTTCATCAGTATCTTATAGTTTTCTGAGTACAGGGCTTTTGCCTTCTAAGGTAGGTTTATTCCTAGGTATCTTATTCTTTTTGATGCTATGGTAAATGGGATTGTTTCCTTAATTTATTTTTATTGTCTTTCATTGTTAGTGTATAGAAATGCAACAGATTTCCATGTATTAATTTTGTATCCTGCAATATTACTGAATTCATTGATGAGCTCTAGTAGTTTTCTGGTAGCATATGTAGGATTTTCTGTATACAGTATCATGTCATCTGCCAACAGTGACAGTTTTACTTCTTCTTTTCCAATTGGATTCCTTTTATTTCTTTTTCTTTTCTGATTGCTGTGGCTAGGACTTCCAAAAAAATGTATTGTGTTTTGTGGAATCTCTTTATCTATATAAATGATTTGTGAAAATTGAGTTATTCCTATTTCTTTACCTAGATAATCCTTATACTAAATAATTTTCTGTGGTTTAAAGTGTTCTAATACTATTTCCACTTAAATAGCTTTTGAACAATCCTCTCAATTAGGTGCAAAATGCCTCTGAACACCCCAAACCCTAACATTGCAGCCTTGGGCTATCACTCCAAGTCTTCTTCCATTTAATGCATGGTTCTTAAGAAACTTGTTTTTCTGTTTTATTCACCTTTAGAAGATAAGAAGCACGAACACAAAACAATTAAGTACCATAGCGAGAAGGTAAAAACTAACAGGGAAGGAGAGAAAGGAAAATAACAATGACGTGCTGGACATTTTATTAGGCTCTTTCACATTTAATGCTCACAACCTTACATGAGGTACATTACTTATTTCACAAATAAGTACATGAGGTACATTACTTATTTCACGAATAAGTAGGCTATGGCATAAGGCATGCAATTTTCCTCAAGGATAGTAAGCAACAGAATTGGGATATTAACTCAGGATATTTTACCTTAATCCAGTGGGGAAAAGTCAGAAGGATGACATAAGTCACCTATACAGTGAGTGTAAATGTTGTCTAGTGTGTTTGTCAGAGCAAGAAGTAGAGAATTCATTTTAGGGAGATCCATAGAAATGTTTAAAATATACAGAGCTTTGAAGTCATTGGTATCATGTCTTTTGTGGAACCTCTCATTTTCTAAAGATAACTAATACATTATTTTACATATTTTTGTTGTCACTGCCTGAATCATTTAACTCTAAAACTGATGTGGCCCCTCGGCTGTCTCAAATAAATTTAAATAACTCAGTTCCTTAAACTCAATTCATTATAATCCCAAATTACATTATTTCCTTCACTCTCTCCCCAAAACTCAGTCATATACATAATGCCAATCAGGATAAACAGAAGCACTTGTCTCCTGCCCCATTTCAGCTGGCTTTTATGTTTTACTGATATGCACCCCTACCATGTAGCAGTATTTTACAAGATGCAATCCACAGGTCACCTCCATGAGAATCACCTATGTTGCTCTTTGTAGAAAGCTGAATTAGGTCATCAGGGACTGGGGCTTAGGCACTTAAATCTGAGAACCACTGTCTTTCAGTTCAACATCATTTCCCTTTGTACATATGATGGTGGTGTTTTGCACTGACTGCATTTTACAATCCATCTACACTACAAAGACTAACGCTTGCCCAAAACACTGTTAACTGAGACCGAAGTGATGGGGAAAACAAATGTCTGTCTTTGGTTTATAACTCTGAACACTGTTGGCCATGCTCTTCCTGTTCCTTTGCCAAAAAAAGCAGGCCGGAACATATTTGATTCATTCTCTCCAATTATTTTAAGTTATTACTGTTGTTTCCCAATTAGTATGGAATTGGGTTTTGTTAATTGATGCTATTATTCATGGACCCCTGTCTTATTCGTTAAGTACATTTGTAATCTGTATTCCATTTTTTCTGTCTGTATATATAACAAATCATCCATTTACAAGTTAGGTTTACGCCAACAGATTGTTAATGTCAGTTTACACTGAAATTATGATATTCTTCCTATCTTAATGAGAAGAGTTTTGATTAAAATTAACTGTTATCTTAGAATATTTTGTCTCAAGGGGTGATTCAAAACACATAGAGTGTTCCTGACAGAAAGTGTCCTAGGAAGTGCATTTGTACGACTAATAGTGACCAGGTCCCTGTAGCTCTATATCTAATACAGATGACAGAGGTACATGGCAGTGGGGAGGCATTGTCTCTAAATTAAAGGCACTTTTACTGAAAAAGGAGATCTTGATGTAGCAGATGTCACAGATACTCTAATTAGAGAAGATGGCTCTGATTTGATGTGGGTGATGGGGAAGAACTGGGTCAGGTCTTCTGCTGGAAAAGCATGTGTCACTGTGTCCTTGGAAGCCTAGCGGCACTCCTGAAAGGTTAGGAGTCAAAGTTCATGTAGTTTGTTTGACAGAGAAGTTAGGTAATATGGGACAATGCTTTTTTTTTTTTTTTTTTTTAACTTGTAAGAATAAATGCTGTCAATTTCTGGCAATGTGGCTCTTTTTAACATTAGGGGTTTGGGATTAAGAGATACAAACTGCTATCTATAAAATAGGTAAGCAACAAGGATATATTGCATAGCACAGGGAATTATGGCCATTATCTTGTAATAAGTTTTAATGGAGCATAGTCTGTAAAAATACTGAATCACTATGCTGTACACCTAAAACTAATGTAATATTGTAACTCAACTATACTTCAGTAATGTGTTATCTTATTGCATTGAATGTCAGTTACCTGGATTTCAGCGTTAATAGATCTTTACTTCAAAACTAAATAATAAAATTTCTAGTTATCCCTGCCTATAAAAAAGTAGATGAGTTAGTCCCATTTACCAAAAGTTTTGAAAAAGTATTGCATACACATGCTATTAAAATGTTGTTTGACGTTGACATGTTTTGAAAGGTTTTCTGATCAGAAGAGAAAAACATGATTTTAATGTCAACAAGAAGAAGACACCTTTGCGTGAACTTGTACCAAAATTTTATGAACTATTTTTAACTATAGGCTCAAGTTTCCCATATCTTTATGGATATACTTAAATGTTTATCAACTAATTATATTTTAAATACCATATTCTATTATGGATTTCCTCAATGGTAAAGAGTATTAAAAGTTCATTTGTATTTTAATAGTATACTTTACTTGAAAATCTCTGTATTTTTATTTCATTAACTCTTTCCTTCTCTCTGTGTAGTCAAATTTTGGCTAATACTGAGAACTGAAATTGCTAATATTTACTAATATGAACAAATTAGTGTACTAGGCTTTAGAAATCCTGATTTGAGCTTAGGGAACTGTAAACAGTGCAGAATTTAGAAATCATTGGCTATTTACTGGTCAAACATTGTTCATTGGCTAGGTAAATAATGATATGGAAGCAAACTTGTACAAGTGCAAAGTAAATAACAATGTGTTTACTTTTTTCTACTATTTCAATCTATTTATAACAAAGTATTATGGGTTATTGGAAGTCAAACTTCTTTACAAAGTAAATCTTTAGGAATACTTTAATGCCTAACTGCAATGTGTCTACTTTAGAATAGAAAACTGACACCACTGATTCACCCTAGGTGGGCATGCATCTTGGTATTTTCAACAATGTTAGCTTAGAATTAATTTCTGTCTCCCCTGTTTCACTCAGCAACCTTTACAAGACCTGAAGGGCATTATTGAAAAAAACACATTATTGCTTGTGGGCATGGAGTAGAGTAGGTATAGTTGGGTGGGTATCTGGGCCCTCACTATCTCCTTCAAAGTAGAGCAGTCTGGGGGTTACTCTCAACGCCATTCCTTCAGCTGCTTGGGAGCTGGTAATTAACCGTAATTATCCACAGCTTAGTTACTAACCCTCTCCAGGAAAGGGGAGCTATTTCCTCTGATTGGTTAATACAACCTCAGATGTCTAAGAGTTAACCTCAAGTAAAATTATAACAAGTATCACAGTGTTGTATTGTATTATGTTGTATCATATTCTATTTTCATGTAAATTTTGTTTGTGTGTCTTCCCAGGTAAACTGTTAACTTCATTTTGGGTGTCAAGACTGGAACCAGGCCAAAGTAGCTCTTTTTTGTGAGCCCTAGCCTTCTGGCTGCCCCCAAACATATAAAATTACAATGAAGGGTTAAGAATCCATTATAACCTATAAGCATCTTATGGTTATATTAATGAAGGTCAAGCCTGGAAAGAATAAGCTTTTACTCTTTAGGTTTTTGAAGAAAAAATAAGAGGTCGAGCAAGGTTTACTCTTGGAATTAAGAGGTAGGAGGTATTGTATGAAGTCAAGTTATATTTAAAGAAAAAGGTATTATCTGCAACATTTAAGATTTTTATCTCATGAGCATGTAAGTAAAGAGAGTAAACAGCTTTTCTTAAACAGACACAGGACTGAAGGACAACCAAGCAAATACGTAATTTGATAATAATTAAATATTAAGTCTTTCAAGTTTGTGATCAAGTATTCTTATATTCAAAATTGTACCATGGATACAAAAAAGTTAAGGACCTCTACTGTGTTAGAAAAGAATTAGAGGGCTTCCCTGGTGGCGCAGTGGTTGAGAGTCTGCCTGCTAATGCAGGGGACACGGGTTCGAGCCCTGGTCTGGGAGGATCCCACATGCCGCGGAGCAACTGGGCCCGTGAGCCACAACTACTGAGGCTGCGCATCTGGAGCCTGTGCTCTGCAATGAGAGAGGCCACAACAGTGAGAGGCACGTGCACCGCGATGAGGAGTGGCCCCCCACTTGCCGCAACTGGAGAGGGCCCTCGCACAGAAACGAAGACCCAACACAGCAAAAATAAATAATTAATTAATAAACTCCTACCCCCAACATCTTCTTTAAAAAAAAAAAAGACAAGAATTAGAGATATATAAAAGTAATTTAGAGGTGAAATCATATTAGGTAAATATCGATGAAGTCTTAGAAGATAAAATGGAAGCACAAACTAAAATCATATAAAAATAGTTGAGGTAGCAGGAAGGGATTTCTTTCTGAAGGGTCTTGCAGCCAGATCAGTCACATGAACTCTGATTATTAACACGATTTTTATTACTAATAAACTAAAATATATATATCAATTTTTCCCAATTCAATTGAAGAGGAGATAGCTAATAACAAGTGGATTTTTACTTATTGTAGTTAGAGTAGGGCTTACTATATTATAAATAGAACAAACTACTAGTTAAGGGCTTAAAATAAGTACCTTCTAATAGCAGGAATGAAATAAAATTTTTATTTAAAGCACAGGTGAAACTCATAATAAAAATTATTTTTTAAAAATAGAGGAAGTGTGATATCTATATATGTAATACTTATTACTCTTTTGGGGGACCCAATTTATTATTCCAGGAGGACCCAATTCCAGCATGTGTGTATGTGTGTGTGTGTGTGTGTGTGTGTGTGTGTGTGTCTGTGTGTGTGTCTGTGTGTGTGTGTAGGCTTCCTCACACCAATGAGCAATTCTTGGACGCCAGTACATGTCCAAGAATTTGAATTAATTCTGACCTATCTACTTGGAGATAGCATCAGATTACACAGGTAAAGGGCTTGGTCACACAAGACCACTCCTTACTTCAGATGCCAATTACAAGTCCAGTTTGTTACCTGTACTTCTGACCCACTGACTATATAAATCAGTGGTTCACATGACCCCTTCCTTGGGTTTGGTTAATTTACTGGAACAGCTCACAGAATTCAGGAAAACCCGTTTACTCACTAGAGTCCTGATTTATTACAAAGGATATTACAGGATATGGATCAACAGTCAGATGAAGAGATATATAGGGTGAGGTCTCAAGCAAAAGAGTTTCCATACTCGTGGAGCTTGGGGCCTGGCATAGTGGCACCTGGAAGTGATCTGGTTCCCCAGCCTGAAGGCTCTCTGAACCCCCTCCTTTTGGGTTTTTATGAAAGCTTCATTACATAGGCATGACTGATTAACTCATTGGCCATTGGTGATTGATTCAACCTCCAGCTCCTCTCTCCTCCCTGGAAATCATGAGGGGGGGGGGGAACTGAAATTTTCAGCCCTCTAATCACATGGCTGGTTCTCCTGGCTACCAGCCCTCATCCTTAGTACTTTCCAAAAGTCACCTTCCATAATATGAATGTAGACTCAATAGTGATGGAAAGGGGTTTGTCAAGAATAACAAAACACCCATTTCATCTTTCTGGCTCTGAGGCACTTTCAGAGACTGAGGATAGGAGACCAAATATTGTCATAAAAGCTGTTCTTATTCTTCTTATTGCTTAGGAAATTCCAGGTGTTTTGGGAGCTGTGAGCCAGGAAACGTGGATGAAGATCAAATATATATGAGAAATATATTTTGGTCATCTGAATGACCAAGTCTATATTTATTTCTTATAAATCATGATATCACAATTACTAAAGTGATCTTTGGTTACCTTTCAGTTTTGCAAAGACATTCAGAGCTCAGGGACAATTTTAAGTTGTTGAATATTTTATTAGAAGGTAATTGACTGACTTGTCTGAACCTGTGAAAATACAAACTAGATATGAAAAGAATTACCTATACAGCATTAAAATCCAGGGAGAATCAGTTTACCACCAAAGGAAATAATTGGGAAAGATCCCTACTCCAGTTTACACTTCATTGTGATATGTTAGGGATACATTGTTTATCAAAACTTGTTGAATCAAAATGCCACGAGGTCGCAGTGGCCTGCTCAAGGCAGTGGCCTTTCAGAGGGCACTGAAGGCCCTTTAGAGTTGACATTCTATTTCTATCTTGTATTTTTCGATAATTGAACTTCCTATTTAGACACATGGCGTTTTCTGAATACATTTAATGTTGGAAAACATTTAATTACTTATTTCCTTAACCTTTATTATCTTCTTCAATCCTAAAAGAAGGAAAGAAGAAAATATTATATTTAATGTGCCAGCCACCCAACTAGATGCCTTACACATATTATGTATCTAGAATGTAGTTAAATATTCAGCAGATATTTAGTACTCTTGAAGGACTGAAATAAAGTATATTTTCCTTCATCTCAAAACACAGTGCAAACAGATCTTCACTAAGCACCTATTAAACCTCTCACTCTCTAAGCTCCTATCACTCTCTGTGACAGTTGATTTGATTTGCCTACGTAAAATATCTGTCCACATATGCATTTTATGTTTAGGGATATATTCCAGGGTGATTGCATCTAATACAATGATTTTGTAATATTTTTTCTCTATTGCAATGGGCTAAGCTGAGGTTGAGAGAATTTGTCATGATGCTGTTAGCAGTCCATTTTCTACTATAAAAATGACTAAATGATCTGTAAACTTATTGTTTTCCAATTTCCATATAAACATTTTGATATATTAATGAAAAATGCCATTAGTAGTCAAAAGCATTGAGAGAATGAGATAATACAGAGTTGTGGAAACAATTTTAAAATATGTGATATAAAATACAAAGCATTTTGTTATTGTTATTGTTCTTAGGTTGAATGCATATATTTTCACAAGTTACATTTATGAAAAAAGATACAAAAAAATCCATGCAACAGTACACACTTGTCTCAACACCTGTAGGCAGATTACAGTGGTCAAGGCTGTGCAGTGAATTTAGAGATAAGAATCTTTGGAGTTGAATGTTTGCCATTACCCTTGCTTATTGATAAGGGCAGTAATACAATGTGTAACTTTATTTATGGGTGGCTTATCAGTGGATGACTCCAGAGAAGAATGAAAAGAGCAATTTGTTGAAAAGGAGGTGACTACAGAGGTGCCAGGGATGTCTTGGTAATGAAGGAGGTGTAGTTCTACTCTCAGAGATAGCACAGGAAGATTTCTGAAAGGGCTTTGTGATTGAGAGCTATTGTGACTTTATTCAAGATGTTCATAAAACAGTTTTGAAATGAATTTAATAAATCTTTCATTTGTATTTTCTGTTTGATCTACGATTGAGTGAACTTAGACTACGTTACTATTGCTTCAGGGGAATGGCTTTATTCCTGATGATAAATTCAGGATGGACTCCTCATTCCTGTCATCATTCTCATCCCTTGATTTAATTAGTTCTTTGAGGTCATGTTTAATCAACTTTACACTGACTGACTGATAGTCTCTCCTGTCTCTTTTGTATCCTTAAATCTGTGCCCTGTAGAAAGTCAGAGCCCTGGCTTTACAGCACAGTAGATCTGGGTTCAAATTTTGGCCTAGCTACTTTCTAGCTATGGGATTTTTGGCCATTTATCCTCTATAAACCTTACTTTCCTAGTATATAAAATAAGAAAAATGATGTCTGCCTTTGGGGGTTGGTTTGTGATGAAGACTAAATGACACAAGTATTTAGAGCACTTGGCCTACATTATTTAGGTAAATTGGAGCTATTTCTGTGACTGCTACTTCCAGGCTCTGGAACTGTCTCAACAGCTCTATCTACTTCATCAAGTGAGTGACCTTTAGTAAAGTCACTGACACCCTTTTCTAGTGGTCCCTGTGAGTATTTCCAGTGGAGAGCTTCCCTCCTTCAATTATTGCCTTAAATATTTGGTATATTATGAAAAATTTTTTTTTTCTGGGATCCAGTTATGGGTGTGAAGCCACATCAGTTTTATACAAGATGCTTTGAAATGTGTGCTGCGAATGTTGCCACTTGAAGAGGACTTCTTCCCTTTTCCCAAGGAGTAAGCTTGGAACCTATTTAAGAGAGTAGTTAACATTATGAAGACTTATGAAAGATTAAATACCAGATTCTAAAAATACTGCTTTTGGACTCACTGAGTAAAAAGCTCAACTAATAGTTAGACAAACATTGGAGATCCTGGGGTGAAGGAGATAAGAACTCTTTCTAGAAGATCTTAGTTGTAATTATTTGCTTATAAATAATTAATACAGTATGATAAGTGCTTCAAATGAGGTGTCAACCCAGTGCTGGGGCATGCAGAAAAGGCAGATATTTGGCCTGGATCTTTAAGGAAGTGAGAATTTTCTAGGACATTGGGGGAAGTGTGGGCTGCTGAGGGGAATGTATTAAGGAAAAAGACTTTTATAGTCTTAGAGTGAAGCATTGTGTTAGGAATGTTTAGTGGACAAAGAAGGCACTTAAAGTTCAATACAACAAGCTGAGCATGAAGAAGCAAGTTGGGGCCAGATGCTAAAGGCCTTGAGTGTCATGCTTAGAAAGTCAGTCTCTTTTCTGTAAGGTTGGGGAACAATTGGATTCTTTAATACAAAGATCTGCCATGATCATTTTTATTAGAATAGTAATTCTTCTGGTCATGGAAGAGGAGAAACTGATAGTGGGGGACTAATTGGGAGACTGTGGCAATAGTCAGGTGAGAGGGGATGTAAGATGAAGAAGGGCATTGAATAGGAATACAACAGTCCAGGTGTACTGTGACCTATACGGGGGAGCTTCTGTTTTCTTCTTCACATCAACATGGAATGATTTTGCCTGCACCATGGCCCTACTGTCTGGATCAGGCCATCCTCAGATGAGTTAGATCAGAGAATGTTGATCAGCGCTCTGTTTCAAATCTCAGTATGCCAAAATGTTCTTTCTTAGATAAAGACTTTTACATAGGCATCTTTTCTAAAACCATCTTTTCTCGTAATATGTTAACTTTACCAGTCTTTATAATTTTTCTTATACATATGTTTTTAACAATAACTTGCATTACAGGTTGGGATAACACAGTGGATTCATATTTAAAGCACCACCTCTGCTTCAAAAAATAGCAGTGAAAGATGAAAATAAAGACTATCTAAAAGATATAGCTGGGCTCAAAAGCAAGATTAGGATCTCTATAGACCCAAAACATGGTTTGAGTCACATGGTCCAAAAGTCTCTATGTAATACTTGAAACTAGAGAGAGTAGGCTTACTGCTTCATGTCTGGGATGGGAATGACTCTTGCTTATTCTGGTGCCACTCAGGAAAGGAGGTTAGAATTATGGTTGTGATTGTGAGCTTGGGACTATGGCATTATAAGACACTGTAGGTCAAAGTAGGCAAGACTACCAATACATCACTTTTTTTTTTTAATTGAAAATGAGTCAAGTTGCTCATTGGCTTAGTGGTTAAAGCCTGTGTTATCACTGATATACCACAAAGAAGGACCTATTTTATTGTCTGATTCTGGACTTAATTCATTAGGAGCCTAAGTGGATACAACTAAAATACAGAAGAATAAGAAGGGCTTATAATAGTTGAGAGAGAGAGAAGTGAGAAGGAAAAGGTGGAGGAGAGAGGGGATTCCTTTCATTCAAATGAACTTGCAAACCAAGATTCCAAAGTATATGAGCAAACTTAATGTTAAGAAACACAGCCAACAAACTAGGTAAATGTTCACAAGAATGCACCCAAGATTAAATTAATTTTAGGGAATAGTCTGATAATAATATTCATGACAAAAATTAAGAAACAAAACAGGCAGAAAAGAAATAAAAATAATTAGATATGAATAGAGCCAAGTTACACTTTTGGAAATACAACTATTTTTATTGAAGTTAATAAAAGTATTAGATGGAATAAATTCTAGATTGAACATCATCTAAGAGTAAATTAGTGAACTGGATGATTGGACTCAGGATCTCACCCAGAATGTAGCACAGAGAGGCAGAGAGATGGGAAATATAAAACAACCAAGAGATACGGAGGGTAGATTGAGAGGCTCGACATATTTCAATAGGACTTCCAGCAGTTAATGGAAGTAATGGAATAAAAGCAATATTTGTTATTTGTCTGTTTATTTATATTTTTTTTCTGACAGAGAAAAGGAAAACACTGACTAATGGTAGAGTAAAATTATTTCAAATACAACCTCATCACTCTGCGTCTGTGAAAGTTGCATATGCCAGACATTATAGCAGTTATCAGAAAAGTCCTGTCTTTAAAGATATCTTAAAAGGAAAATTTGGAGTCTGCTCTAAATTTGTCTTCTACTTTGTAAATTGGTGAATACCATTGTTTTAAAAACTGTAGCTTGAGTGATAACTAAATTTAGAAGAGTGCAATTTTTAAATAAATTATGAGATAATAAACTTAAGAAGTATTATGTTTTGGAATGCTTTAGAAAAGACCTTATTGGCAACTATAACGCTGATATTATTCTAGGCATATTTTGTTCAAGGCAAATGAAAGACATAAGCTTATTTTTTAATAGCAAAACTTTGATTACCGCCACTTCAGTAGATCTACAGTTCAGTGATAGTTGGTGATCATAATCCTGACTCTAAACACATTCCAAATTACACAATTTCTTAGAAAATTAAAAAAACAAACCACCAAATTAGGTGATGCAATATGTTGAAATTTTGAGACCATATTAATAATTCAATTGTAAAAGTTCCAGTTTTGCTAAGATATATGATCTACACAAACACACTACATCACAACTATAAATCAATATCTCAGGATTCTTATTTTCTTTTAAGGGCTTGCTTATAAATGTATCTTCAATAGTTTCCTAAAACTTTACAACTTATAAAGTAGTTTCCTTGGTATAGTATTGGAAAATATCAATTGTCTTCATATTTTGGAAACAGAAATAGTTCTGTATTTTGATTTTCTTCCTTGAAAATCTTTCATTTTTCTTCTACTTGGATAAACTTGTCAAAAGTTTGAAATAACCCAGGGGCCTGGAAAATGCATTGCTTTAGGGCCATGGGACTCATTCAAAGAAGAACAAAGTTATGATGATAAAGTTTTCAGCATATACACTTAATTACTTAGTACACGGCATCTAAATTATTTATTCATTACATGTTAGTACTATGGATGGAAATTAATGATCCATTTATTATTAAGTAATATATTGACCATAACTGCATGATATTTTTTTATAAGAACTTAAATGATATTACTTGATTCATGGTAGATTTTCCATGAAATCAATGCCAAGTATAGGCAGACTTGTAAATTATTTTTTTCACTCAAGCATACGTAAGAGTTATGTTAACATATTACTTTAGCACAACATATTTTGGAGATTAATTAGGTCTAATATGAGAATAGACCCTCACCAAATCCCCTTAATGACAGGAAGATGCCATTTAGACTGTTAAAATATTAAAATTAGAAAGTATAAGAGAAGTATGATCAGTTGTAGGGATATTCATAAAATATAGTTACTTCCTGTATTAGAGAATAGTGTTGTTTAAATTAATTATAAACTAACATTGTGTTCACATCAATTGGCCCAGTCTTTGATATGTTAAACTGGTACAGTCACTAGGATTATCTTTTTAACTTTAATAAAAGATACAACGGTACTTTAATAAAAAACACAATAAAAGTGTGGATTTTGTGATTATTGAATGTTACCAGATTAGTAGATATGAATAGTAAACTGCATTATTATTTTATAATTGATTTTATATGAAATATCTGTTGATATTATATTATATAATATATGCTTTGTTAATTATATTTAAATATACATTATTAAGTAATAAATTATATAAACATCATAAGATTTAATGCAAATACTTAAAATAGATGCTCATATAAGTATGAAGCACAAATTATGAATTAAACACTAGGGCTGGAAATTAGTAGTTGATAAGATTAAACATTAAAAAAGAAAAATATATATGGTGGGATTCCTGGCCATATGCATTTCTTCCCTTTCAATAATTTTCCATTAAGTTAGCATCCTTTCCTTTATGCTTTTTGGTATATTATAATCCTAGTAGCTCAGATGTTCAAGTATTTATCTGTTTCATTTTGAAAATGAGAAGGCACTTCATTTTGCCTCTTGCAATGTTCAAATACTAGCATAATTCTGACTGTATGAACATATTGTTTTCAAATCAATTTGCATAAATTTATTTCAAATTTTTTTCTTTTTAATCCATATCATCATGAACTATGATTGCTTTTGTCATGTTAACAATAGTAAAAGCATTTTGGAAAATTAGAGTTATTCAGAACATTCTATCTGAGGTTTCATTTTGTAGTCCACTTTATTGATTTATTTCATTATGATATGAACACTTCGTAATAAAAAAACATTTTCTTGTATCAAAATTGTTTTTATGGGCCTTCCCTGGTGGCGCAGTGGTTGAGAATCTGCCTGCCAATGCAGGGGACACGGGTTTGAGCCCTGGTCTGGAAAGATCCCACATGCTGCGGAGCAACTAAGCCCGTGAGCCACAATTACTGAGCCTGCGCGTCTGGAGCCTGTGCTCCGCAACAAGAGAGGCCGCGATAGTGAGAGGCCCACGCACCACGATGAGGGGTGGCCCCCGCTTGCCGCAACTGGAGAAGGCCCTCGCACAGAGACGAGGACCCAACACAGCCATAAATAAATAAATAAAATTAAAAAAAAAAAAAGAATGATTCCCCTCTTTAAAAAAAAAATTGTTTTTATAACAATATGACTTTCTTTTCACAAAGACCAAATACTCCTGGTTATTATTAACACTGAGTTATTTATTTATTCTTTTCTCCATATTAGTTAATCCATTTATTCATTCATTCAATGAATCTATGTTTATTCAGCATCTTTTATGTGCTTAGCAAATGCTAGCTGCTGGTGATAAAACTTGACAAGTCCCTGGATATCGTGGAAATTAATGCTCCCTAAGAGAGATAAACAGTAAACAATAAGTAAATGTAGAGTGGTAACTACAATACTATGAAGAAAACAAAGAACAAGAATAATGACTTGTGTGGGGCAGACTAATTTACATATACATGCTTATGAGAATACATACACTTACCACTTTTCATGTGTATAATGAGAAGTAAAATCATTTTTTGGTGAGGAGGTACCTTTTTGCAAGTTTCTTTGTATATATTCAACACAATGATAATTGAACTAGAGAAAAAATATTATCAAGTAAATAGAAATTTAAATATCTCCTAAGATCTCACTAGTGGAAATTTTTTAAACCCATTTACCTGATTTGTAAAAGAAGAGAAAAAAGAGAGTAAAAATAATCTATGTGAACAATGTAATTTTAATAAGCACAATCCATATTGTGTTGAAAACTCACAATATGATGAATAAAAAATTTTATATGAGTGACTTTTATTTGATACAACAATTAAGACATAAAAATGTGCTGAAAGGGCATATATTAAACATGATTATCTTTCATCTCTTTAAAATGCCATTTTTGAAAAAAATTAAATGTTTATCTTAACACTTCTTAAAATTGAGAAACTTGTAAATCATATACATTATGGTAATAGAATCTTCTTTTTTTAAAATGTGAACATTACTACTAAACTTTTTAAATTAGAGTTTAAAAATTACCTTGGTAATTTTAATAGACCTTATTACTTGGTTTAATTTTTTGTTCTTAGGACACATTTTATTAGATTATGCCATGGCTTTAGGGTTTTATATATGGGAGGATACTATCAGGAATGTAGATACTTTCTTTCTTGAATTTTCTTTGAGTCTAATTAAGATTATAACTACCATTAAAATATTAAATCTTGCTCCTTTGTTTCTGAATTTCATGGGAGAATAATTTATTTTGAACTGTACTGATTGTTTACTTTGCTCAAATTTGTACACTAATACCAACTGCATTAATGTATGAGAAGCAATGTTTCCTGAAAATAATTAGTCTTAATTACAGATTTTTTTCTTCATGGTTTAATATTTCTTCCCCCTTTAAACATTTTTAATATGCAGAGAATGAGAACCATGAAACTATTAAAACAAAAATCTGAGTGTAAATTCTTCCTCACTGAGAGGAAAACTCATGAGATAGCACAGAATAATGGTGAAGAGTAGAGGTGAAGGGGCTAGAGTCAGATTAAGCTCACTTCAAATGAGCTCTGCTGTCAACTTCTTGGGCAAGATCATCTCTGTGGTTCTCAGTTCCCTCATGTGTAAAATAGAGAAGACAATATCTTTTTTAGACTGTCATTTTCATTATATATATAGGTATATATACGTAGGCACATTTAAAAGAGTATGCCTGCTATTTTATAAACACTCTATTAACGTTTGCTATTCTTTTTTAACATTTTCACTTAGCTGTTTAAACATTCTACCTTGATTGCAATGATTGTAAAGTAGTGTGATCTTAGAGCATAGAGGTTGAACATGGGCGACAAAACACACTTTTTTGGTAGGCTACTATAATTGAATTATTAAATTGTACTCAAAAGCACAACCACATTGGATCTACTAATCTGAATTTTGTAAGCTTCTAAAAGCACTTAGGGTTTTTGTTTTTAAGTTCTTTGGAGACATCATTATGAACATCTACTATCATTTAATTGTAGTTGTATTAAAGTTATGTTGACAAAGAGTTCCATTTAGTGAATGCCTGTTAAACTTGAATTGCTAAAATATAAAAGCTGTAGGCTATGCATTCTCTAACTTGAAATCATCAAAATGTGAATAGTGAAATACAATTAACATTATGTATTCCACTGAGGTCATTGTAAATCATTTTGTATTATGCTGTCTCCCAAAGGAATTTAATATATGAAATAATTAATTGTACAAAAATTGTACTTTCTTAATATAGGCACCCTTAGAGTAATCTAGCTTTATAAAATTCTGTAATTCTTATAATTATAAAGTAGGAAATGAATTTCATGCATGTTTATGGAAACTTTTCATTTATAACATTTTAGCTCATGTTGACATTTAACATACATGGAACTAAGCTGGAAATAGCTGAAATAGTGATTGTCATATATGCAGCTTTCCCCACAGGAAGTGTGTTTCATGAGAGAGAACTACCCCCCCCCCCAGAATATTGAATCTGGAATACAATCTCCCTACCATGAAGTACAGATCTAGAATCTGCTTTTCCTTCTCCTTTTTTCTTCCTGCTGCAAACAGCCATCCTATAACTAACAGCCACTTTCACTTTCCTACTTTACTTCCATTACGTTTAGACAAAATAAATAATACTCAAAGAAAATAGATTTACATTTTTAAATTTTGTTAAAATACAGCATTTTATTAAAAGCTAAGATAAATTCTCTGAAACAAAATTGCTCATAAATTTAATGTATGTTAGTGACTGCTATTTACTCTTTATCTGTAACTTATTCTTAGAATTGAAATTAATAAAAGAGAAATGTAAAGGTAAAATAAGCAGGTCATTTCATTATTTTACATGCTCACTTACGTTTTCACAGCTGCCCTCAGATTCCCCTCAGGTAATACAGCAGTAATTTGCTAGGAAGTGGATTTTTATGACCCATGTTAGTATTGAAAGTAGCAACAGGCATTCATCTATCAATTTGTAGTGTTCTAACAATCATGGGCCCTCACTTATTCAACTTTACTACCTTAGGTAACTGCAGAAAATTTGGAGATCTTAGATCTTTGGTTAAATATGGCCCACTGATAATTGGATAATTTTACATTCTGATAGAATTATAAATTATATGTTTCTTGGAAGAAACTTTACATAAATTCACTAATACCCAAAGTAAATGTACTATGAATAGCAAATCTTATCAGCATTTCAGTTCCTTCTCAGACCCTTCCTTTTCAATATTAAAAGTTCAGTTATGGCTGAATGGAGTGTTTCATTTATAACCACTCAGAAATTTTATTGAGGGGTTCTAAAAGTTTACTTTTCAAAGGAAAGCAATAAAAAATAAAATATTTTGCAAAAAGGAATTTTTTTAAGATTTAAAAAAACCTGTTCACAAGTTGTAGCATTTAGCTTCTTTAGCATTTGTCCACCAGTAGTGAAGGGGATGCTCAAGTGACTATTGAAATGTTAGGATTTGTTAACATTCACCTAGACCAGACACCTTCACATTACAAATAAGGGAGCTCAGAGAGGCTAAGAGATGTGCCCAAAGTGACATAGTTGATGAAAAAGCTTGTTCTAAATGAACATATCTTGGCATCCTATATTTATGATTTGCACAACACCATATATAGAATAAGATAGAGCAGGAGTCAGCAACTATGGCCTGTGGGCCAAATGCAGCCTGTTTTATTTTTGTAAATAAAATTTTATTGAAGCACATTTATGCTCGTTCAATAACATATTGTTTATGGCTGCTTTTGTGCTAGATGACAAAGTTAACTAATTATAACACAGACTGTATGATTCCCAAAGTATAGAGTACATACTATTTGGCTCATTACAGAAAAAGTTCACCAACCCCTGGTGTAGAGAACTAAGGTATGAGTGTGTGCTAGAAAAGAACAATGGCAGTGTTTTAAAAAGTGTTGTTCAAGGTGCCTATCAAAAAATAGTTTGAAACTTTACTCTGAATCTCCAATCAAAAATAAAGATTATAGCCATCCATGGATGTTATAAAGCCTGGGTCTTTCATAAATTACTTTTGTTCCTTTTTTAGAGATCAAGAATCTAAAACCCATTGTATTATGTTTAATGAACATAAAATCTTAGTATGGAAAGGCTATATAAAAGGTATGGATAATATTCTCTAAATTGTATTCCAACAAAATAGAGGGTAAATGAGAAAAAAAGTCATTGTCAGCAAGGTATAATAGATATAATATAATGTACAGTAAAAAGGAGAAGTGATAGACATGCATTTTCATTCTTGTAAAACTCCCTTACTTTGGAAAGAAATGGTTGTCAATGCCTGTGCATTTCCTTGACAGATTATACCGTGGTGCACAATGGCAGCATTTGTCTTTGGTCTGTGGACCTAAGACATTCAGTATTGATGGGACCTTTTTCAGTACAGGTAATAATAAGGTGGTCAGTCATGCAACCGAAAGATCGAGTTTAAAGTTAAAATTAAAGAAGAATTCCCAGCACTATAGCATTTCGTTTTATGTAAAGCTCTTCACCAGCCAAGCTCGTTTACTTGTCATAGGTCCCCAAATGAGAATATAAGGTTGACATGAAAGATACAAGCAAGTAAGCTAGTCTCATTCCATAGAAAAGGAGCTAACAGAAACACTAGAACGAGCCGATTAGATGACTTAAAAGAATGGCAAAAGAGTAATTAACAAAAGTCTGTAATCTCTATCATGTCCTTTAAAAAAACAACATGTCCAAGCAGCAGTTCAACCAAAGGTCATGGTGCCTGACTTCCCAGTCTTCACTGGAGAAGCCACTGGTAAAGAGTCAGTACAATGTGTTTCTTTTGTCACACACAGTTGACTCTCTTAAAATAATATTTAATTTATAGTATCAGGGTTGATTTCTAGCAATAAAGACAATGCTTCTTTAACTTTCTACTTGCACTTATAGAGATGGGAGGGAAACTGGCGACTTTTGTAGTGTTTAGAGTTCAGGGAGAGATTCACCTCACCAAACCCTCTTGTGTTGACAGATAAGGAAACTGAGGCTCAGAGAGCCTTATTTCCAGAGCTACACAATGTGTAAGAGTGTGGCTGTTCCAGAGCTACACAATATGTAAGGGTGTGGCTGATAGACTAGAAACAAATAACACCAACCTTCTGTCGTAGACTCTGCACAGTACTACTTTAATTCCCTACTTGGAGAACTTTTATTCAGTTTATTTGTTGAGGTGTGGCAAGGAGTTAAGGTATGCCAAAGGGATCCAATTTGAGGACATTTCCTTCAACATTTATATATTATCATGCACTATACTGATATAAGCTTTGAAACCTATTTAGCCATCCTTCTTAGGTCTAGTCATAGGTCCCCAGATGAGAATACAAGGTGGACATGAAAGGTACAAACAAGTAAGGTAGCCTTATTCTTATTTTTTATTCCAAAAAAAGGGATCTAGAGACTTCCAGAATCAGAAACACTAGGGCACGCCTATTGGATGACTAACACATGGAGTCTAAGACTTGGGTCACGCTTTCCTGAGAATATAAGTGCTAGGTTACAGCTCACAGTTTCAGTGATTAGACCAAGTCCCTGACTAGAGTTTCTGGACACCAAAGCTATCACATTTCCCAGTGTTCTATCGTTTCCCCATCAGTTCTTACTAAATTTAAAGTCCTATAAAAATGCCAATTGTGATCCACTATGGGAGCATGCAGCCATTCTTATATTCAGTGAACATGTTAGAGCACTCAGTTTGTATCAGATTGTCTTAGTCTGCTTGAGCTTCCATAAGAAAATATCATGGAGTAATAGTAACTAAACAACAGAACTCAGTAACTAAACAACAGAAATTTATTTTCTCACATTTTCTGGAGACTGGAAGTCTGAGATTAGGGTGGTGGCATGGTCGCTTTCTGATAAGGACTCTCTTCCTGACTTGCATATGTCCACTTTCTGAAGGTGTCTTCACACAACAGAAAGAACAAGGACAAGCTCTCTGGTTTCTTTTCTCATAAGGATAGTATTCCCATCATGAGTGCAGTAACCCCCTACCATGACTTCATCTAAACCTGATTACCTCCCAAGGGCCCCATCTCCAAATATTATCATACTGGGGATTAGGGCTTCGACATACACATTTTTGTGGGGGGAGAACAATTCAGGAACTATGCCAGGCATGAAGGATACAAGGATAAGTAAGACATTTCCTCTAGCAGGGAAGACAGATTTAAGAAGAAAGGATCACAATACAATGTGAAGAGTGCCATCAGTGAGTAAATACAAACACTCTAAGGAGTGTAGTGGGCTGTATCATCTGTTATTCATCTCATAGAAGAGATGAAATTTAAGTCAAGCTTAGAAGGACATGGAGATGATTTTGGTGTGGAGAAGATGGAGGTAATCACAATTATTCACAGAAGGACTAGCTACATAACTTGTGAGAGGACCAGTGCAAAATGAAACTGGAGAGGCTCTTGTTCTAAAATTATTAAGAATTTCAAGGCAGTGACAGTGGAGTATTCAAGTATGGGCAAAAGGACAAGTACTGTATGATTCCATTTATACGGGAGTACCTAGAGTAGACAAATTCAAAGAGACAAAGTAGACAAGTGGCTATAGGGGTTGGAGAAGGGGAGAATGGGAAGCTACTTTTTAAGTGATACGGAGTTTCTGTTTGGAATGATGAAAAAGTTTTGGCAGTGGATGGCAGTGACAGTTGCACAACAATGTAAATGTACTTAATGCCACTGGACTGTACACTTAAAAATGATTAAAATGGTAAATTTTATGTTATGTCTATTTTATCACAATAAAAAAATAAATAAACCAAGTGTGGGGCTCTTCTGAGTCCAGGACACTATGTGACAGCTGGGAGGTATGCCCATGAATCCAGCTCTGATATGCAGCAGCTAGGAAAATGCTGAGTCCTTAGATCTGCTCGAATGCCAGAGGCATATGTGTGGGTGTGTCAGGGCTGAGAGGAGATGAGAGCTGGAACAGTAGACTGAGACCAGGTCATTTTGGCCCGTAGCATTGCTTGCCTACCCAATGAGGTTTACCCTTCTTTCCTCTTAATTAGCCACCTGTTTTGTTCAGGTCTTGTGCCCTTGGGCACAGTAACCCTATCTCAAGTTCAGAGCTTAATACTGATTAGCCTGTGAAAACAGAGCAGTACTCAGAGTATTCCCATTGCCAATGGTTAGTTAAGCAGCAGCCCCAAATTCATCTTCACATATTTTCCTCCACGGAGTGCTAAGAAACACATGTAATCATGTTTCACGATTAATCCTGGGAATTTTATAATTCCCCCAAAGTGAACTCCAGTAGTGACACTAGATACCACCTGTAATACTCATTGTATTTGTTTAAATGTAGTCTGTTTTTAATCTGTGTCTATTTTCTGGTGAATTATTGTTCTTCTCCTGTGTGCACATTGCTTACATTCTGTGTCTCAGAGGGTTACTCAAGATTAATTAGTGGTCCCCTGTATATAGAAAGTGACAACCTCTGCAGTTAATCATTAGGGAATATCATCCATACTTTGCTCAACAAAATCTAGATAAAAATATTTTACATTTCCATGCAGGTATTAATGGGTTATGTAAATAAATATGCTATGTCCATTAGCTAAATTTTCTGGGTAAGTCTGTCACTATAGATAGAAAAATTTAATAACTGCTAAATATGATATCAGATGAATTACATGAATTTGAAAAATTTTATTATACAGAGTATTATTTTGAAAGACTTGATTTTTTGATCATCAAAGCATTTTAAAAACTAAATCAGTATAGTTATGCAGATATAACATCATCATATCTATAACTTAAAAGTCATTTCTGCAAATTTAATATATTCATCATAGCATATTTGGCTACATAAAGTTTCTCTTTTAAATCCAATATCACAGTGGTATTTATCCAGAGATTGCACAGCATTTTGCCCTATTTATCACCTTAGTTTAATTACTTTTAAAATTAACTATATACTTTGTACAAGGTATTGTGCTAGGTGCTATACAGAATTTAATCATGAATAAGAAATCTACCCACAGCTTACATTTCATATGAAAGTACAAATGATTGTAACAAGAAAGAGTAGAAAGCGCATCACATGGATATGGCCACACAGTGGGGGACATTCACATATCATTGAGCTGAACAGGAAAAGGTATCATATGAGTTAAGCAAATGGGATAGGGAGAATCTGTGTAAGCTGAAATCAAGCAAAGTACAATCGGCAAATACTTAATGAAGGGGTCATTTGGGGTAGCGAGGAACTTGTAAAATCAATGACAGGTACCTACTTCAGGAAAAAGGGATGGTTCTGTTTCATGGATATTTAGGGGTAACTAAATGAAGCTAATGGAGGGGGGATGGGTTTGCATTTAATAGGGCCTTTAAAGGCCAGTCTAAGGAGTTTGTGCTTAATCTGTTGTATTTAGGGAGTTAAAAAATTTATAAATTGCAAATTATCATTCTAAATCTTCTGTCTAGGAGAATTAATCTGTTAACAGTGTGAAGAGTAATTTAAACTATGGAAGGATAGAGGCCAAGGGATGCAGTTGGAAGGGATACAGTAAACATAAAACCTCACAGGAGTTGGCAACTGATTAAATTTGGATTTAAGTACTATTCTGAATAATCTAGCCAGGCAGGGAAATGAATGTTGGCATTATTAACTGAACTAGGAAAGTCAGGAGAAAAGTTGATTTATGAGAGAATATAATCAATTGTTTAGACATTTTACAAATTAGTAGGAACTCTTGAGGTTCACTGTGCCAAAATTACCAGTATCTACCTCGGTAATTTGGTGAAAAGTCAATAGTTGTGCAAGCATACCATAGACCTACTACATGGGCTACAACATGCCAGACCCTACTTTAAGTGCTGGGATATTAAGCAGTTAATAAAAGGGACAGAAACTAAGACCCTCCTGTCATGGAGCTTACATTTTAGTGGTAGAAAAACAGCTAAGGACACTTGAATGAAATAGGAGGAAAATCCAGAGAGATGCTAAACTGGAGCAGAAGTAAAGGAATTGTTTAAAGAAGGAGAGAGTGACCTACTGGGTCAAATGCTGCTGGTAGAGGAAGGAGAAGACAAACAAGTGGTCATTATATTTGGCAAGATGAAAGTTGTTGGTGACTTCATGAAGAGCTGCTTTGAAGAGAAGGGTGAGGCTAGACACCTGAGTGGAGTGGGACCAATAAAAAAAAGAAGAAGAGGGAATAAGTGTGAAAGACCCTACCATTTATCAGAAGACTTTGCCATAATGAAGAGTATAGAAAGAGGCCAGTGGCTAGAGAGGAAAGAGGGGTCATGGAGTCATTGGCTTGTAATTGAAATTGTAGGATATTTGTTTATTGATGTTTATTTGTTTATTGATGTTTATTTGTTTATTGATGGAAAAATCCACTAGAGAAGGAAACGTGATGATAAAGTAAGTAAAGGGAAGAATTCTAGAGCAATGTCTTTGAATAGGTGAGAGGCAATGGCATCCAGCATGCAAGTTGGAGAGTTGGCTCTTGGATAGGAAGATGGATGATTCATCCTGTATGATAAGGGAAAACAGAGTTTTGGGGTCCAGATGAAGGGATTGGTAGGTATGATTGAGGGAACATATGGAAGTTCTGTTCTTACTGCTTCAGTTCTCTTTGCTTCAGAAAAATAAGAATCAAGGAAATTAGCTGAGAATGAGTTTTTTGTGTAACTCTCATCAATAATCAGAAAGATATTATTTTATAATAGATTTAAAGGAAAAAAGAGAAAATTTTCATGTTACAATGTAATATGTCTTTTGAAAGATATTTGTAACATTAGGCAGTACAGTCTGCTTTAGTATCTGTATGAGATATTGATTTTTGCATCATGCAAATTCTAAGATATAGTGTCAATGGCTCTAATGTCCATCAATAGGGAAGTAGTTGAATTCATTATGGTACATCCACACTGGAGAATACTATGTAGTTATTTGAAAATAAATTTGTTAGCTCTATAGCTACTGGACTAGAGGTATTTCCAATATATCTTTGTCAGGTGAGAAAAGCCAGTTACAGGGTAATGTAGTTATTATGATCCCAGATTTTATAAAAACAAAGCATGTGTCTTGTGTATATTTTTGTATATCATGTTATTAATATGAAAAATCAATGCAAAAGGATACATCGTAAGCTATTAGCATTAACTGACTTTTGAGGAATGAGAATGAAAGAGTGATGGAGGGATTAATAGCTTTGTTTTTACATATCTTTTCACTGTTTCACTGATGATAATGAATATACTTTTATTTAATTAAAAATTAAAGAGAAAACAGGTATAGAGACTGAATTATTCAATATCATCCTTCAGTAACACACCCAACACCAGAAACCAGACTTAACAATTCAATTTTATGGTTCTTTTTATAAAAAAACTATATTGACTTTTTTCATATTTTGGACTTTTCATACTACTATCCTATTTTCTTCTTCCTGTATCCCCATGGAATTACAGATCAGTTGGTAATTGGGTTGAAGGAAACAATAATAAGTATTTGTCTAAGTGTTCTATGAATCCTAATTCAGAAGTTTAGAGAATGCCAACTTCTGTTCCTTAAGTGGATTTTGCAACCTATTTGGAAGAATTTTATGCCTGAGGCAGCCGCTGCCCCTGTAATGGGCTTATGTATGACTCTGGGCCTGTTGCCTAACTTCATAGGGCAATATTTCTCATGCTTCATTATGAAATGAAATAATTTTTAAAATGCCTAATTCATAGCAAAACTGTGAGCAAAAAAAGAAAAAAGGATATTAGACGCAGAAGTATTTTTCACCTCCACTCTCACTGATCTTTCATCAGTGTTTGTTGCTTTCCTTCTTGAAAGACTTTATTAATCTAGCTTCTCTGACACAACGTTCTCCCACAGAAATCTTACCCCATTTATGTCTTCCAGCTCAGACTTCCTCCCTGAGTTCCAGAGTACCTACTTTACATACAGATGCTCTTCATTAGATCAAAACTGGAAACCTGACATTGCTCAAGCTGAATTGCGCATCTTTCCCAACACTGTTCTCCAATGTTTGCCATCTCAACAAATGTTGAGGGTCTTTAAAATACTTATAGTTCTTATAACTGTAACACACAGAGGCAGAAGAGGGGGAACCAGAGAGATGTCTATCATTTATCCAGATGTAGAGTTGTACTTCAACGGCAAGCAAAGAGGTGAGGCCCACAGTCCAATAGCCCATGAATTACTTCATCTCATCCTGCCAGAAGCTGTGAGAATGAACTTGGAAGTGGATTCTCCCCAGTTTGAGCCTTCAGAAAGTCCGATATTTAGCATCTTTTATCCACTTTGGTTTTTTCTATTTCCCTGTATTAGTTTCCTTTTGCTGCTGTAACAAATTACCACAAACTTAGTGAGTTAAAACAACACAAATTCATGATTCTAAAACACTGGAGGTGAGAAGCTTGAAACAGGTATCACTGGGGTAAAATGAAGGTGTTGGCTGGGCTACATTCCTTCTAGAGTTTCAAGGGTAGAATCTGTTTCCTTGCCATTTCCAGCTTAGAGTGGCCACCTGCATTCCTTGGTTTGTGATCCCTCTCCGAATGTTGGGCTGCATGTTTCCCATGCTGCATCTCTTGTGTTTACTTTCTTCTGCCTCTCTCTTCTACTTATAAAGACCCTTATGATTACATTGGACTCACCCAGATAACCCAGGCTAATCTTCCCATCTCAAAGTCAGTGATTAGCAAACTTAATTCCATCTCTAACCTTAATTCCCCCTTGCCAAGTAACCAACATATTCTTGAGTTCTATAGATCAGGATGTGAGTGTCTCTTGGGGCCACTATTCTACCTAACACATGGGTTCACCCTAGAAAATGTGTGCAAATTAGATGCACACACAACAAAAGGAGAGTAGAGTGGGGTGTCAAATATTTATAAAGTAATTGGAGTGAGAGAATGTCAAAGCAAACATGATATGAGTAGCATGAGGCTACGGGGTCAGGAATATCCTTTCTTCTGATGTGTTCTTAGGTGTTCCAATAACATCACACTTGTACAGTAAGAGTTTAGTGTATGAGTTTGGAAACACAGGAGAATTAAAAGAATAAAATCAATTGGTTATGGGACATAATTAGGGCTTATTTTTTCCCCTATGTCTAGCCCACGTGTGACGGTGAATCTCCTGATGCCACACTTGTTCAGTGTGACTGGAGCTATGCAGTTGGGAAGCATCCCACAGCAGAGTGGTGGTGCTGGGTCCCTGCCTTTAATTAGCTCCCTTTCTTGGGCAAAGTATGACCTGTGTCCCCAACTAGAAAATGAAAAATTATCTTCCACTTCCCAAACCCTGTGATTTTTATGGTCCATACTAGTCAAAAATCATATTGCCAGGGAAAACTCCCCTCTATATGGTAGAGGTAGTCTGACTTTTATTTTGCCTTGAAAGATTAGAATGCCATTATCCAAGTAGACGACATTGAGAGCAAGAGGTTTGACTTTATATAATGCAAGTAACTGCCTAGAATTATAGCTGATTTAAATTAATGTTATATTCAGAAGCTGAATTAATTACTTCTTTAGGTCACCCTGCAACAGTCAGTTGCAAGTCATCTAACTTATGAAATGTAAAATAACTAGGAAAAATGGGAGAACTAATAGCTCTCTGGGTGCTTGAAATGTCTTCCCATCACTTGGATTATTTTTGAGGTGGGGAAGAGACATTTGGCTTCTATTGTGTGGGTTTCTTTCTATTACTTGGCATATTTTCCAAGGCCTTCATGACTCGGAAGGTTAAGTGCTGGCTGTGCCTTTTCTCACAAACAATATCAAGTAAAACTGAGGAAAGTGCTTGGTAGACATTATCTGCAAAGAATGTTTGTTTAGAACCTGTGTTTTTACTGTGGTTGAATTGCTTTCAGTCCGAAATATTTGAAATTTAGCATGATCTCCAAACATGTGGTTGTTTCACTCTTTAGCTTTTAGGACTGAGCTTTTAACACACAGTCACCGAAAAGGCAGCATCCTTTCCTAAACGCGGTTGTATCTTTGAACCACAAGTTAATGAAAATGGATGATTTCAACTGCCAAACCACAACAGTGCCTCCAGTGTCTGTAATCTTGCTTTGAGCTGGCACAAATGCATGTGTTCTGCATCTGTATTAGAAAGTTTCGCCTTGACATTCCTTCATCCCATGCAATATTTGTTAAAAAAAAGAAAAAGAAAGGAGTGGACATGCTTCACCCAGATGTGATATTTAGTCAGCCTGGAAATTCTCCCATGATGTCTTTCCTGTCACCAAACAGCACCATGCCAATGCTGGCTTCCTGCATCCAATTTAAATTGTTGATTGCTGGTGACTTATTATCCTAATTTCTCATCAGCTGATTACAATAGATCTACTGCCCAGAATATGAGTGCTGCAGTTTATTCCAGAAAAAGTCTTATTCTCAGTTTCATGTTTACAAACTCTACATTTAATTAATTATCTCCTGTGTGAGCCACTTTAATTTCTGAGTGTTTTGAAAGGTTAGAAAAAAAGCAATCCAAATCATTTTGAAAGTTTTATCAGAAAACAAGGTCATGTGTCACAGTTTTATCATATTCATTCCTGGAAAACAATGCATTTTGACTGGTGATATTCACTGTCTTCTCTAAATCTTAGACTCCAGATAACGTGGAAATTCTTGATATTGTTTTGTTCTTCTTTCCACCTTCCCTTTTCTCCCTGCCCCTGTCTCTTCCCTCTCCCTCTTTTTTCTCCTTCCAAACTATAAGCCATATTTTGTGTGCTAATAAAGTAACATAAATGCAGAATGGGTTAATAACATTTAAAAATATAATTAATAATATTTAATAATATTAAATATTCTTAATTATTTAATAATATTTAATAATGTTTTGGTTTTATATTATATTCTCCAATCTGACACTGTGCTTTTGAAATATATAGAGTGAAAAAAAAAGACTTGAAATTGGATTTCAATTAGGTTTTTCAGTTTTTTAAATATATAAATATTTCCAAGCACTGGAAAATGAAGTGTAGGAGTAGTTTATTGTTAAAGTATATGAACAATTCTCCTTAAAATAACGTGTCAAATAATAAATATTATGGAGAGAGCGTCTGTGCCAGTGGACCTACATGCCCCAGACCAGAGAGCAGTGTCCTTCAAACCATGTGCTAGTGAATGCTAGGGCTTCACAGAAACTCTGTGAACATTCCCTAAAATATAATTTAAAAAACTCTCACGTGCATTGTAAAATTTTTTAGGTCCACCAGTTTGTTTACTTATGAAGACAGGTGTATTTATTTCTGGTGTAGACCAGCAGTCCCCCACCTTTTTTGGCACCAGGGACCAGTCTCGTGGAAGACAATTTTTCCACGGACGGGGTGGGGAGGGGGGATGGTTCAGGCAGTAATGCGAGCGATGGGGGGCGGCAGGTGGGCAGATGAACCTTTGCTCGCTTGCCCACCGCTCACCTCCTGCTGTGTGCCAGGTTCCTAATAGGTTGTGGACCAGTACTGCTCCATGGCCCTGGAGGTGGGGACCCCTGGTGTAGACCATGGAATAAACTCTCAATCATGGTGCAGTTGACTCATCTGATAAATTTTTTATCAAATGGATGACTGTATCTTTGCACTGGTCATGTTAAAAAGAAAAAGTCACTTCTGTGCATGTCCCCTTATGTAAAATGGTGGAAGTAACAAATAATTTTCCTACATTCAGAACCATGGAATCCAAAGTTGACTGTGAATATTTCATAAAGCATAATATGTACAGATGTACATCATATAATTTATAAATATACATATATAAACATGCATATATGTGTATATATGCATATATGTACATAGATGATTATATAGATAAGCATATATTTATAAATAAAGAGATGTATATAATCCTCAAATATTTTTACTGGTAGAGATGTGTGAACAATAAGTTTAGAGACTACAACTCTAAAGAATATAGGTTCTATAAAGGAATGGATCTTTTTATCAGTATATTTCTTGAACTGAGCACAGTTTATTGCATGTTTTGGGAGTCAATGAACATTAATTAATCAATTCAACTTACTCGCATAGAATTCAATTAAAAATCAGTCAAGTCTCAGATACATTTGTTTGGTGGATGCTCTTATCTTTGTTGTCAGTTGAATAACATGAAATAATGTTTTAACGGCAAGTACTAAAATGGCATTACAGATAGATTTCACATGTATTTTATGTTTACTCTCCAGTTTATATTTCTAACAGGGATTCCAAATATCGTTAAGTAATTAGTACAGTAGAAAGCCTCCAAATCTACATTTCATGACTCACTGGACTATGAAATGATCCATTTCCTCTGAAAGCCCATGGTAGGATGGGTGTTCAAAGTTAGTGAAATACTCCGCTGCAGCCCTGTGCACTCCTGCTCCCTCTAGCTGTGCTGTATCCTAATCATGAGCCATTTATTTTATTACTTTTTTATTATTTTTTTACATCTTTATTGGAGTATAATTGCTTTACAATGGTGTGTTAGTTTCTGCTGTATAACAAAGTGAATCAGTTATACATATACATATGTTCCCATATCTCTTCCCTCTTGCATCTCCCTCCCTCCCACCCTCCCTATGCCACCCCTCTAGGTGGTCACAAAGCACCGAGTTGATCTCCCTCTGCTATGTGGCTGCTTCCCACTAGCTATCTATTTTACGTTTGTTACTGTATATATGTCCATGCCACTCAAGAGCCGTTTATTTTTGTTTCCTTACCTGTGTATGCTAGTTGTTCTCTTATTTACCATTACATTAAATTTAATATTTAATTGTTCACGTAATTGAGTATTACGTAAGGAGATGAAATACGGGAGCAAAAGAAATGTTGTTTCTAAGAAAAGTAAGGTAAATGCTTTGGAAAGTTTTGGTTAAAATCAGTTAAATTAGGTGTAGAAAAAATAATTATAAATTATTAGAAAAATAATCATAAAAATCTAGATGATTTTCATGTGCCAGTTGCTTCTAAATATCTTTGAGTTCCTGTCATGTTTTAAAGAAACAGATACTAGACTTTATAGATGATGCATAAGGAGCTCTGAGGAGCAGCTGCTTACTTAGAAAAGGCTTATCCATAATTTTAAAATGGGATAAATTGAAAGATTGGGATTGACACATACACACTACTATATATAAAATAAGTAACTGATAAGGACCTACTGTATAGCACAGGGGACTCTACTCAATACTCTGTAATGGGAAAAGGATCTAAAAGAATCTAAAATAGAGTGGATATATGTATATGTATAACAGATTCACTTTGCTGTACACCTGAAACTAATACGACATTGTAAATCAACTATACCGCAATAAAAAAATTTTTTAAACGGCCACAATATGGACCTTTGTATGTTTTACGTGAAAAATTAAATTGTTTGTATCCTTTCATAATCCTCTCCTTAACTGTTTTTTTGACACACAGACTACTTACCAGTCTGTCAGTGAAGAGACCTTCTACCATAATTCAACTTTGACATTTCCTTTTATTCCTCTTTCATGCTTCTGGGGCAATGTTATTGAAAGATCTTGAGACTGAAAAATAAGGAGTTAAAAATCTATTACCATTTGCAACTTAATTATGTGAGTCATGATTTTTTGATATTGTACAACCTAGAGAAAATTCAGAAATAAGTGAAAAAGTACAGCTGTTAGGCATGAAAATAAATGTTACTCAGATTCTCTTTTCAAAGGTCTCTCAAAACAGCCTCATTGTTTTCACTGATTAACTACAAAATAAGTAAAGATCATAAATGCAAACATAAACAAGAAATTCTAAGGCACATTTTAATATATTGGGAGATTTATATAAGTTTTCATCAAAAAACTATTTCTTTATCAAAATATGCTTCAAATACTCTATTTTAGAATGTTCAAAAGTGATTCAGATCCTGCCTGGGCTCTCTAGAAAGAAGAGTAGGAACAAGACAATATCAGATTGATACAAAGGAAATCAGTGGATGGTGGGCTTCCTTCCCAGTAAGGGAATAGGGGAGACTTCACATAGGAAGTAAGTTTAAACTCAGTCTTAAAATTTTCTGGCAGATAGAGGGAAAGGTAATTGCAGAGAGGAAACTCAGCAAAGGATGGTACAAGAGAAGTGGAAAGTACTTATAAAGAAGGGTAGAAGCGATTGGTCCTGGAATCAGGGGAGGGAGGGAGCTGCCTGAAGGCCAAGGCATTGGACCTTTTAAGTAAGTGTCTTTTTTGAGCCACTGACGTTGCCTGAGTCTGCAAATGACACTGATTGTTAATTTATGGAACATCTGTTAAGAAGGGTATGAAGTATTATGGGAGAACCTATGAAACAATGACTAATTCTGCCTGTAGGGAAGCTTCTTCATAGGGGAGATGACACTTAAATTTAACTTTAATTTAATTCATTTTGATGGATCCATATTTCGGATCTGCTTACTGGGCATAATTTGAAGGAGGTAGAGACCAGAGGCAGAGACAGTGATACTGATATGGTGCAATGGAAAATAATTTATGACTTTAGTCAAACAATTTCCCTTCATTTTAAGGTAATTACTGTTGAAGTTTAAAAATAAATTCCAAATTAGTGGAATTTAAATTAAGAAATTATCATTTCCTCCTGCTTTATTTGTCCTTTTCTCTTAGATTCAGAAAGTCCACCACTAACTATCTTGGAGGCATTTGACTGAAGTTAAAAATTAATTT
Organism: Delphinus delphis; assembly: GCF_949987515.2. Taxonomy (NCBI): domain Eukaryota; kingdom Metazoa; phylum Chordata; class Mammalia; order Artiodactyla; family Delphinidae; genus Delphinus; species Delphinus delphis. The sequence goes on along the minus strand of NC_082687.1, from coordinate 42,864,170 downwards.
AAAAAACCTTTAGATGAAAACTGATCATTATTTCTAAATAAAATGAAAATACAAGTTTATTTTGTAGAAAAATAAAATGTTTGCTCAAATTGTATTATTATTAAAAGACCACTAAAATTGGATTTTAAATGTTTTTGAAAGATTCCTAATTGTTGTCATACGGTTCAGTTTCATGTATGTTTAGTCATTAAGGAGTTTCCTTTCATAAATCACTGAAAAATATGTTCCTTGTGAAATGGACTTTCAGTTTTATTCATGATTAATAAGGGAAAGAAGTACAATTGTGTCTTTTTTTTCTCAGTGCTGTACGGGCTTTCATTTGAGAGGTTAGCTTGTAAATAAGCAAAATAGTGACAAAATAGCTTAATAATACAGAAATGCCTTATATAATACATGTGGTATGAGAAATATGAATACAGTTCATATATAGAATCATTTAAAAATATGTTGGGAAGGTCAATATTTGCAAGCGTTTGCAGAATTCATAGTATTCACATATTGAGAGCTGTAATTTTTGTGTATTAGGTATTTATTTTTTAAATTAATACTTAACGAAAAACTTTTTAGAAACATCAGTAAGACAAAAAAATTACTTTTTATCCTACCATCCCCCCAAAATAATTTGTAAGATATATCTTTTATGGATACATAAAACTATGTAACCTATTTTTTTTTACTGTTTTCTTACAAAAATTATATTGATATATCATTTTTTAAACTTAATTCTTTACTTAGCATATCCCATTAACATCTTTTTAATATTCTAAATCTTTTTTTTTTTTTTTTTTGGGCCTCTTACTGTTGTGGCCTCTCCCGTTGCTGAGCACAGGCTCCGGACGTGCAGGCTCAGTGGCCATGGCTCACGGGCCCAGCCACTCTGCGGCATGTGGGATCTTCCCACACCGGGGCACAAACCCGTGTCCCCTGTATCGGCAGGCGGACTCTCAACCACTGCGCCATTAGGGAAGTCCTCTAAATCAGTTTTTAAGAACGAGATCTTAAGGCTTACACAAATGTTATCATATTGATATATCATATTTTATTTAGTCATCTGTGGTGGGCATTTACACTGTTCATGTTGCCTCTAATGTAACCATGAAGGTGAACTACCTGAGACCTAAATATTTGTGCCCATCTCTTAGAGGACAGTACAAGGATGTAGGCAGTAAGTGTCTTAAGGCTTTTGATTCATAGTGTGGAAGGGCTATCCAATTTAAATGCCTACTTTCTCTAAACTCTCCCATCCTAGGTAGCATCATTATTTCATCATTGTTTTTGTTATTTTTATTCTTTGTAGTTTTCTGCTTAAAAATCATTTCTTTGGTGTTGAACATATTTTACATTTATTGGCTATTTATATTTTTGTGAATTGCACATTAATGTACTTTTCTGTGAATTTATACGGTACCTTTTGTCATTTAAGTTGCCAATATTTTCCTCATCCTGTCCCTTGCTTTGATATTTTGTTTATGGCATTTTTGAAATGCAGATATTTATAATTTGATTTGTCTAGTCTAAATATCTTGCTTCTTTGTTTAGGCTGTTAGGTGCATGCACGTGTGTGTGTGTGTGGGGGGGGTCTGTGTGTGGTATGGGGCTGTAAATGGGCACATAAAAGGAAAAAGCACTCAGATAAATTTTGAAATATTAATCCACTACATATTATTCAATTTCATTCAGGACAAAGTCAAAGCCTATTTAAACAGTCCATATATTTATGAATTTGAGGATTCACTTAAGTTGCAAGGTTAAGGCCTTAAAAATGTTCTGGGGCTAATGAATTCTCTCTAAAAGAAAGATAATGCTCTTAAAATCTAGGACATACTCTACTCAGAATTAGTGTATTTGGGTGGTTTTGAGAATAGAACAGAAGAGAGAATTCCTATGAAGATGAAAATCTACACTTATGCTAGGAGATAAAAAGTCAGTGGTATGACTAAGTCTCTCAAAACACTCAAGACAAATTAGGCTGTGATTGTCACAATGAAATTTTCATCTGATGAAAACTTGAAACTCCGTGCATGGTTGTCATTAAATGTTTCCCATTAGAAGGGACACTGTACATTTTAGATGATGAAATACTGTTGTTAATGGATATAGAACTTCAACAGTGCCAAAAATACTTCATCAAGTGAATTCTCTGCATGCGGTGAAATTTCACCAAGTACAAAAATTTTATGAACAATATTTTAGAAAATATGTATTTATATATTTGGCAAAACTATAGAGAAAAGTAAAAAATGAAAAACATAAATTTTAGGTTAGTAGTTACCTTTGGGAGAGAGGAAAGGGAGTGTGAATAGGGTAAATAGGGGCAACAAGTTACTGAGAATGTTCAAAGTGGTGGTGGTTACACAAGTTGTTATTATCATTATTATCCCTTATGTATACATTATGCCTAGGCTTTGTTTGAAGAAGCTATTAAAATATTTTAATAATTTTTGAAATCATAAAAGTATCTAAAATAAATACAGTGATAGTCAATACTTCTGAATGTGTCCTGTGTGCCAGGTACTTCCTTCATGTCTGGTTCCCCTTCCCCCATCACGTTTCCACACTGTATTGACCTCCTTCCTAGTCTTGTGTTTCTGTTCTGCCTCTGGTGCTCTCTCACTGCTCTCTCGTGGATGCCTTCCTGATATGGCTGTTCAGTTTTCTCTGCCAAAATACCTTGGGTAAGTTCTCTCCAAGAAGCATATTAATGAGCTTGAGCTTCTAAACCTGACTCACTCCCAAGTTACTTATCTTACATGTGCCCTATTGCCATAGAGTCTCAGATTCAGGCCCCCATGTTTTCCAAATGGTGAATAGACAAGTCTAAAACATTAATACTATATGAAAATTGTTAATAAAAGACAGAGCCTCTTCTCTCCTTTGTCTCTTGTTATCGATGGCCTTCAGAGACAATGGCCCACGCTTCTGCTGTCCACTTAAAACTTTGAAATGATGTCTAATTTTTATCCCAAACCTCTTTTCTCAGCTCCACGTTTCTATATTCAGCTGCATGCCTTACTTGTATAGCAAACATATACTAAAGTGGATGCATAATTCCTCACACTTACCCTAAACCTCCTCTTCCTGTGCTATGTGTTGATGAATTGCAGGGCTACTGCCAAATGGTGCAGATAAGAGTCATAGGAGGCACCCTGAACTTGTCCCCCCATTCATTTCCAGTGACTCCACCCTGGCCATCTGTTTCCTTTCCTCCTTCCCTCTCACTGCTATAGTTTTAGGGCTTCATTTTTACTCAGCTAGATTATGTATGTAGTAACAAATTAAAAATTATAAATGACCTTATTGACCTATCATATTGCCTACTCAAATTTATTCTCTACACAGAGTGAACATCCTAGAACATCGATCTATCAATATCATCCTCCTGTTCAAAAAGCATTTCTCCTCAATGTCTATATCAGTGGTCTCCAAAGTGCAAATCTTAAGGGTGGGCAAGACAAACCAGTGTAGTGCAGGAAGAAAACATTAACACTTATATTTATATTTGGTTTTTTAATTTATTTTTTATTGAGGTATAATTGACAATATAACATTGTGTAAGTTTAAGGTGTACCACAAGTCGATTTGATACGTTTATATATTTCAATATGATTAAGACTGTAGCTTTAGCTACTGCTTCTATCACATCACATAATTATAATTTCTTTTTTGTGCTGAGAACATTTTGTGTTTGTTGTGAATATATAAAATTAGGAAGAAATTAATCTTTATTAGTATTAAAATATGTATTGGCTGGATTGGCACTGTTTTTTTTTTTCATTCAATCTATATAGTCCATGGCCATTGGTTATGAACAGTAACAAGATATATTGAGGAGCAAGTTGGAATTTAAAAACTCTAGCAATTGGCTAGTGGTACCTTTACTTATTTTCTTCCTTTCAGCATATATTAACGTATTGCAGTTCATGTGTGACAAGTTAATTGGATTTACTGATTATAATATCTAGTTTTAATTAAACTAACCTTCAGAAAATGGACAAGAAACTAACAAATATTTCTGCAAAATGAAAGAAAAGGAGAGAGGGAGAAAGGGAGAGGGGAGAGGAAGGCAGGAAGGAAGGGAGGGAGGGAGAGAGGGAGGGAGGATGGAAGAAAGGAGAAAGTGAGGGTGGGAAAGAAAGAAAGCCTGCTGATTAGGAATGATACTAATGATGAATACATTGAATAAATTTTCTAAGTGAGGAAAATCTTCCTTTAGGGAGACTAGATTAAATAAAAGACATTTAAAAAGTAGATAAAAGCTCTAATATCTAATATCTTTCAATTAATTTGTCTGGAAAAAAATTAACATTAGAGAAGATGAAAATTTGCTAGCTGAATTTTAACCAAAAAAATTGTGTAATTTATGGATGTAATTGAAAAATGAGTGTCATGATTTAGTGAGTGCATCTTGGTTTGTAACTTTTCTACTTGCATCTAAGTAAGTTTGTGGGTTATCTTTTTTCAGTTCTGACAGACATCAAGAGCAAGTGGGCAGCTAATCCAAATTTAGAACCAGATTTTTAAAGCACTATTTTACAAAGTGTTAGATGTAAATTTGGGGGGGAGGGGAAATGAAGCATGTTTATTTAAAAAATATTCTAAACTAAAAATAGAACTACCATATGACCCAGCAATCCCACTACTGGGCATATACCCTGAGAACACCATAATTCAAAAAGAGTCATGTACCACAATGTTCATTGCAGCCCTATTTACAATAGCCAGGACATGGAAGCAACCTAAGCGTCCATCAACAGATGAATGGATAAAGAAGATGTGGCACATATATATATATATTACTCAGCCATAAAAAGAAATGAAATTGAGTTTTATGTAGTGAGGTGGATGGACCTAGAGTCGGTCATACAGAGTGAAGTAAGTCAGAAAGAGAAAGACAAATACCATATGCTAACACATATATATGGAATCTAAAAAAAAAAAAAAAGGTTATGAAGAACCTAGGGGCAGGACAGGAATAAAGACGCAGACCTACTAGAGAATGGACTTGAGGACATGGAGAGTAAGAAGGGTAAGCTGGGACGAAGTGAGAGAGTGGCATGGACATATATACACTACGAAATTATACTCCAATAAAGATGTTAAAAAATAATTCTATATTTCATCTCTATTGCATCCTTTAAAAATATATTTGATTTGTGTTTAAACATACATCCATGTTAGTAAAGTAATAAATATATATGCATATATTTATCTATAATAAACAAAAATGACACAAACTTAAAATACTTCTGTGTTTTAATTTTACTTATAGTGCATATTCTTTAAAAGGTTAATAAAATAGCATAAATTTAGGATAGTTATGGAATATATGCTATTTAGGAAAGGCAGAATAAAATTAAAAGTTTTGACAATATAAAAAGGGCTATTCATAATCCTGACCATCTAATTTAAATATAGTGTATAATAAATTTCACTATCTGGTTTCCCAGTTCTCCTAGAGGAAAGTACTTGTGAGGTAGGCACAGACAAAAAAATGTGAGGAGACAGCTGACATCCTGAAAGCAAAGGGAAAATTAAGAACTATCTCAAAAGTGGTTACTCAGTTGTATAATACTTTACATGATACAAGGTGGATATTCATGATGGCATCAAGAAACACTTCGTTTTTATATTTGATTTTCACTATAATTATTTGAAGTTTATCACTTGAATTATTACACTCCAATATTGAAATTTTTTCATAGTCTAAGATATTTTTTTCTCAATAAATTGGACAGCCATGTAGTGTTCTTTTCTTGCTGAACATTTCATGTGAGTGTTTTATGAAATTATTCACTGCCATGAAGTCTGTGTCCAATTTGCTCACATACTAGTAATGTCTGTTATGTAGATGTGGGTATGCATAGTGTGCTAATTAGGGAGAATTCATTTTTATATACGAATGCAATAGGCAAGCATTAAGCTGATTTTTTTTTCCCAGATACTCACTCGTTGCAGTTACTCCATTTCAGGTATAAGATTTGCTTCAAATTGTGGCTAACCTGATTATAAAGCTCCATAATGTTGGAGTACTGGGGAATGATAGACATCTTCTGAAAGCTGATTAAGAAGATCAACAATACTAATACATTATTGGGTTCATGTGTATCTAATTGCTGATGTTCAAGGAAGATGAAGCATATTTAGTGATTCATTATGTTCTTAGGATAAAGAGAGGCACGAAACGAAAGGCATAAAGTTAGATGGCAGGTATTTAGGTGGTATTTACTGGTCAGTGTAGATGGCTCATGGAATTTTCTTAAATTCTGCGGTGCTCCAAAGACCTGATAGTTCTTATTAGGTCTTGTCAAACCCTATACTAAATAATGTGTTTATGGTTCTTGGTTTCTTTCCTTTTTTCAGCTTTTTGGTCACGCTGTGTTTCAGGTCTGGTTAATCTTACTGTGAAGTTTTCTGACGTAAATGAATGATTATCTGGGGATAAAATGTCAATAGAAATTTAAAGTAAGCACACAAATGTAAGAGTGTCCACAGATACACCACCTATATTGCACTAATTTATTAATTTGTGCAATTTTATATTCATTATTCTAAATATTGGTTTTAAAAAATAATAGATATTTCCACTTATATAAGTAAGAAATATTCCAAGACTTCTGTTTCCTAGTCCCTTTAGTCAGAGCCCCCCCGACCAAGGGAATATTTTCATAAAAGACATTAAGGGTGAATTCTAGGCAATGCCACCTAATTATCAATATTAACTTATTACTTTTATTTCTAAAAATAATGTCCTAGGAGTTTGTATTCTGCACAGAATTAATGAAAGACAGTGAAGATTTTCAGTGAAACTGATTAACTTGAATAGGTTTTTTCCATTAAATTATTGATAACATATCAGTTGTCCATTTATTATTTCCAGTAATTATTTGCTAAACAGTCTCTCTAGCATAGTGGATAGAAAGAAAGGATTTACTATGAAGTAAAGGTGACACTGAAAAGTACTAAGATAAGCTATCTTCCATTGGTACCTGATACAATATCACTGAAATACTTATTTTAAAAACCAATATATTCTGGAATCATGGCAGGAAATACATTTCATGTGTCTTAAATCTGAATCTATATAAAAGCTAGAAAGGATAGTGGGTAGACAGACTTGGTAAGGTAAGTGGGTCCTGCAGCTGTGTTGGCTTCACAAATGCTTTGCATGTATCATTCTTGAAGAGCGAATAATAAAGCAGTCCCCTCATCTTCCAAGGGCATGAGAATATTTTTTTCCTTTTAATAGTAGTCCCAAATATTATCTTCATTTTATTTCCTTAAAATGTTTGAAACAGTGAGTAGACACTTCAACTTGAAGACAGCTGTTCAGTTGATCAGGCACAAAAGAAGACCAACAATATCCTCAAACTGAAATTGAAATTGTAATTATGTGGATTTTAGCTACTGAAATTATAAACGTGGGGACCCTTCAAGGAAAGCTGGAAAGCTGCCAGCTGCGTTTTATGAAAACATTCGCAGATATCACAAAGAAATTTACATTTTGTCACCCTCTTCCCTTTGTTGACATGTAAACCATCTCCCTGCTCTCTGCCACGTACTTCTTCTATTTGAAGGTGGAAGTCAGGTGGTTTGAAGTTGCTTTAATGATTTCCTCTCATCTGCTCAAAATGAGCAGCTGCAGTAAATTGTGCAGCATCATTTTGAATATGCATAGACCAATGCTCAGCTCCGATTAAAAAGAAAGTGTGACTTTATCTTCTTGGCTATTTCAGTTTGCGTTGAACATTTTTAAGGCAGAACTATTATTGTTGCATTTTGATACTGTACAAAATGGACTATTATTGTTATGGGGCCTTTGAGATATATTTTAAGTTACTTAATGTACACTTTGAAAATTTTTAGAAAATTCTTTGACAAAAGGTAGAGAAATTTTTCCTTTTCACAGTTTCCAAAAAATTCTATTTAGTTTTTTTATGATTACCCCTCAAAATTATTAATACAATTTTGGGTTATTGAAGATAGTCATTTGCTTTTATCAAAGCCATGTGAAATAATTAATATGCTCCCTGCCATATATTTCTTGTTATTAGGACAAAGCTAGAACTTTGTGACTTTTCATTAGCTTTCATGTTTTTATTCAATTCTTGTGTCTGTCCAGCCATACATTTCTTCTATTTTTAAATTATTTCTTTTTAATTTTTTTTAAATTTTTAACGTTTTGAAAATGTTACCTCTCTGAGCGTACCTTATTATTAACTTAAATTTTAATTTATTATTTAAAAAAAGCTTTGGATTTTTTCATAAAAAATCTCCAAACAAAAAGAAAAATGTTGATTATCATTTGTATTTGGGGTCAGCATCTACTATTTAAACTACTGCTGAAAACATGTAACTTTCATCTATAGTAATCTTGTTTATTCCATGAAGATTCTAAATGCTAAAGGATTCCTTGGAAGGAAAGTTAACACTTAAAGTATAAAAATAGTTTTGATACCCATTATTATGAATTTTGAAGTGAAAAATGATTTTGAATTATTATCAATATTTTAAAAATATTTTCTAAATATTGATAATGCAAAAGTATCATTAAAATATTTTTTAATATACTACTTGTATGTCTCAAAATTATGAGACATCTGGGGTTAGAATTGTTTACCGTGGCTAAATCTATTGCTCACTTCTAAGACTTGATTGAATTCTCTTTGTAGCATTTGATAGTATTAGCCATTTAAGTTTTTGCCTTTTTCTAACTCTCCCTCCTACTCCAGACCTGGTACTTTTTCATAGCAGCATCTCATGTCACTGCTAGCCTCTTAAATATATCTGAATTTTATTTGTGTTTGTATGTTCCTTTCTTATTAAACTTACTCTACCCTGGGTACTTCTTTTTTTCCCCAAGTTTTCACCTCATGCTCAAGGCTAACAGATCTTTCTTCATCTCAGCTCTCTCCTATGAACTCCAGAACCATATCATCAAGTGCTGCTGGAAATCTCCACTGAGTTGTTCTACAGACACTTTAAACTCAGCTTCTCCAAAACAGAACTTATTATTTTTCATTTACCCCTATTCCAAGCCCCATGTTTCCCCACTACTACTTGAAAAGGCCGGGAACATGGACATCATCCTATAGATAATATCTTCCTTCTAACCTAATCTCCCACAATATTCATCAAGGCTTATCACTTTTAGCTTTTCAATACTGATAGCAGAGTATCTCATTCAACAGCCATTCCAGCCCCTTTCTATTTTGACTTCTCAAATTCTAGATGCCGGAAAATAATAAAATTACATATTTCTAGACTGTCTTGCAACTAGATTTCTACATGTGACATAGATACCTCCAAATAGGGAGGAGCTAAGCAAGAAGATGCAGTAGTCACACTCACCAAGCACCATATCTTCTATCAAACTTTGATGGTACCATCTGATATTTTGGACAGCTGAAGCAGAAAGCCTAACATCAAAATTCCCAAGGGATGAAGAGTGATTGAACATTTCTTATGACTGGCTTGCCTTCAATTTCCATAGTCTGGCATTCAAGGCTCTCCAAGATCAGCTCATCTACTTTTATTTTCTTTTTATCCTTCCATTACTCTGTACTACAGACAAACAGGACTGCTTTTGTTATTCATACCTAAACCAGAATTTCCTGTGGTCAAGCCTTTATTCTGCATTTTCTTCCCATAATCGGCCCTAACCTCACCCTTACAAATGTAATCTTCCAGTTCCTAGATCACTCAAATTCTATTACTTCTCTTATCGTTTTATACATTGGAATTCATTTATTTACATGATGATTTTTTTCTGTTCTACTCTTTTGTAATTTTCTTTAAGAAATAGTTTATGTTTTTTTCTTTGTATCCCCACAGTTTTTAGCTTTCAGTTTTTGGACCTTGAATATTTAAATATTTTGAACGTATGCATGGTTTTGATTAAGGATTACTGAGATATGAATGGAATTATTGACCAACATTTTATATTGTGGTAAAATACACATAGCATAAATTTTGCTATTTTACTTTTTTTAAACAGTACAGTCAAATGGCATTAAGTATATTCAGATGGTTATGCAACTATTAGCACCATCCATCTCCGGACTTTTTCATCTTCCCGAACAGTAACTTTGTACCCATTAAACCATAAGTTCCCATTCTAAAATAGCGAGCCCCTGCCCCACGGAACCACCCTTCTGCTTTCTGCCTCTATGAATTTGACTACTCTAGGTACCTCATGCAAGTAAAATCACACGATATTTTTCCTTTCGTGACTGTTTATTTCACTTAGCATACCATCCTTAAGGTTAATCCAGGTTGTCACATGGTCAGAATTTCATCCCTTTTTAAAACTGAGTAGTGTTCCATGGTATATATATATATATATATACCACATTTTGTTTATCCATTCATCTGTCAATGTACATTTGGGTTGCTTCCACCTTTTGGCTGTTGTGAATATGCTGCTGTGAACATGGGTGTAAACATATCTGTTCAAGTCCTTGCTTTTAATTATCTTGAGCATATATCCAGAAGTGGAATTGCTGGATCATATGGCAATTCTATATATAACTTTTTTCGCACTGCTCTACTGTTTTTCATTGTGACTATACCATTTTAAATTCCCACAAGCAATGCTCTAATTTCTCCATATCTTTGCCAATGCTTGTTATTTTCTGTTTGTTTGTTTGTTTTTGATAGTAGCCATCCTAGTGGGTGTGAAGTGGTGTCTCTTTGTGGTTTTGATTTAATTGCCCTAATGATTAGGGATGTTGAGCATCTTTTCATGTGCTTATTGGCCATTTGTATGTCTTCCTTGGAATAATGTTTATTCAAGTCCTTTGCCTTATTTGTTAATAGGGTTGTTTGTTTTTTTGCTGTTGAGTTATAGAAGTTCTTTTATATATTCTGGATATTAAACCCTTATCAGATGTATAGTTTGAAAATATTTTCCATTTTGTGGACTGTCTTTTCACTCTGTTGATAATATCCTTTGATGCATAAAAATTTGTAATTCTGATAAAGTCCAATTTATCTACATTTCTTTTTGTGTCTGTGCTTTTAATGTCATAGTTAAGAAATAATTGCCAAAAACAGTGTCATGAAGATTTTCCCCTTTTGTTTCTTCTAAGAATTCTATAGTTTTAGATCTTATGTTTAGGTCTTTGATCCATTTTGAGTTCATTTTTTGATTATGCTCTAAGGTAAGAGTCTAACTTTGTTCTTCTACATGTGGATATCCAGTTTTCTCAACACCATTTGAAAAGACTATTCTTTCTCTGTTGAAAGGTCTTGGCACCCTTGTTGAAAATCATTTGAGAATACATGTGAGGGTTTATTTCTGGGTTCTATATTCCATTCTCTTGGTCTATACTTCTCTTTATGCTGGTACCACACTGATTACTTTGTAGTAAGTTTTGAAATCAGGAAATGTGAGACCTCCAACTTTGTTCTTTTTCAAGGTTGTTTTGACTATTTGGGGTGCCTTGAAATTTCATATGAATTTTAGTTATCAACCACATTTTTTTGTCCTCTTTTTACTCAGCCACACAAATGGGCATAGAATCAAAGCAATTAGTATTCCATCTGTTTTTTTAGTGCAGGAGAATATTGCATATTTTTGGATATTAATAATACCTGAACCATTAGAATACAAAGAAGACATTATTGTGTAATGGAAACAACCTTGAATAACTGTTGAGAAGTTTAGAGATTCTGGTTCTAGTCTCTAACTAGCTATGTGGTCATCAGCAAGCTATTTAATCCATCTTGGCCTCAGTTTCTTTATCCTTATACTGAGGGTATTGAAATGGATTATGTCTAGATGTGTTCTAACTCTGAAGTTTTTATGAAAAATACAATCTTTGGAAATTCTGCATGATAGCATTTTAGTTCCTTTCCCTACCTACTCCTAGCTAATATTATGATTATGAAAAGTAGTCCTTCTCTCTATCGAATATATGTGTAGCCCTTCCTGTGGCAAAGGGAAATCTCTTGTGAATTCTGTACATGCATATGTTTGTTAATGCCCCATCAATCAGGAGGTTGACCAGGTGGAAGTTTAACAAAGGATGAAAGACAACTTGTACCCAGGTGTGCAGAAAGAAGTAAGTTGGGTAAACAAGAAAAATCACAAGGGGTTAGCACCAGAAGCAAACAATTAGGAGAGGCCAGTGGAGGAAAGGCGGTGGGAAGCTTGTAGAACTGGAAAGTTTGGGGCTAGAATGCTGGAAACTGGGGCAGTAGAGGACATTTCCACTTATGCATCTGAACTAGAATTAGGACTACCCACATCTTTAGTTGCCCAGGGACCTAGAGGTATAGAAGCAGAGAAAAGGAGAGAACTCTTCCTGACGTGTTGAAAGGGAAGGGTGAAGCATAAAAACTGGATGAAATTAGAAAGAGAATGTAATGTAGCATAGCATTAGCCAAAGGTAATTTAACAGATGGCAAGATGTATAAGATGCATAATTGTGATCCTGACCAGTAACTACGAAATATTCAATAAAGTCCCCTAAGCTCATGAATGCTTTGTGTGAGAAACATTTTGGTGTGTTTAAACTGCCAAAGGGCTAATTCTCATGCCTGCATCCATGTAGCCCAATGCAAAGGCAGCCCTTGAATTCAAGAACTTGCAGAATATTAGACCACCAAAAGTTCCCAGAACTTTGGGGAAGGCCTTGGAAACTTACAACTTTAGAAAGTGGTAGAGAAAAGAGATACAAGGTGATATTGGAATATAAGTGAAAGAGAAAAGGGAGAAATTAGCTGTTGAACGGGCTGATTTCAGTGGGATATACAAAAAAGGTCAATTTTATTCTTCTCCAACCGCTGCTTTTAGATTTGTCCTGTGGAATCTGCCTTCCTTTTCCCTGGACAATATCACAGGCTTAGTTTTCTATTTTTTTTTTTCCCACTAAAGATAGTCTTACGGTTAATTCAAATTCACTTTCAGTTTTTAAAAGTCCAGTCCAGTCTAAATCAAACTTTTAGTCTAATGCACAATTATTATTATCAGATAAGTTCTCACCTTACATTTGGGGTAGGAGACTGTGATCTGTTTTGTTGTTTATTTCATATTCTTTTGAATAAGAAGAACAATAGCTAAGATTTGAGTGCTAAGCTGTACATTCTATGTGCATAGCACATTTATTCTTTGTGACAACCATATTACTGCCTCCATCACATAAATGAGGGAACTGAGCCTGAGAAGGTGAAGTCCCTTTCTCAAAGGTCATATTTTCACTGCTTTTAGGCTAGATCTTCCCCACTAAGCCAGTATTTTATGCATATCACTTAGATTTCATTTTTCAAGTTTCACTCTATCAAATCTGGCCCATTGAGATCCTTCCAATGTTTCTGACATCCTACCCCTTTCTCCTAGCTCTTGAAGGCTGCCAATGGATAAAACCTTCCCTGTCATCATCCCAATTGTTGATAAGACGGTTGAAAAGATTGGTACCAAGAGCAGAGCCCTGAGGTCATCTGCCAGAGAGCAGTTCTTACATTGTATCAATTCATCCTTCAACGTTCTATGCAGGCTGCTGATTTACAGGTTGTGAATTAACTCTCATTCAGCCCATTTTTAAAAACCTGGTCCACAGATTTTTGTCAAATTCTTTTTCCTTCTCTAGTATAACACCTTTATCTTAAAGATAATACGAGAATAAATTTGCTGTTCTATGGGCTGATGTGGTGATGGTGGTGGGCAGAATACAGTGTAAATACGAAGACTATAAACTATTATTTTTAAGTTCACAAAGTGAAAATATCTCAACGGGTCTCCCAATACATTCTGCTCCATGCCAATACATTAATAATTATATTATTTATTTCTTAAATATCTATAAGTCCTCATGCTTCTTAGTAACAAAACCTAGTGGCTGATGTCTAAATTTTCATAAACTCAAAAAGTCTTGCAGAAGTTCCCCTTGAACATTCTATCTCATATTGTCTTATTTTATCATTACCAAAAGATGTTTAATAGAGGAGACTGGTATTTATTTTATAACATAAAACCTACAGGATTACCTGGAAAATCTCCATTTTCTTTTAACTAACCTAATGTGGATCTATCCACATTGAATTTAATGAAATATCTCTTGAACATATTTGTATTTTTAGCTTTGCTCTTAAGGTTAATGAGTTCCATATGTTTACTACTGAACTGCCTAAAATAAATATTTTAGAACGTTTTTATAATTTTAGTTTTGAAAAATAGGAATAGCACAAAATTTATGAGATATTTATTGAGTACATACTATTTACACAGTGCCTTATCCATAACAGATGCTCAATAAGTATTTATTTAAAGAGCTTTTGTGTTGTGGAAATCTTGTGTATTTTCTTTTCTGTATTATAAAATGTCTTTCTTTGAGTGTCAAGGAGTGCACATTAGTTCTAGTCTTAACATTTGGGGGAGTAGTCCATTTTTATAAGTTTTAGGATTTTATAGACTTTAATCATATCTATTTTTAAATTTCACTTTCCAAACTGGAGTCCCAGTTGTTTCTAATATAATCTTGTAGGAGAGCTACATACCATCCTTGCTAATTGCAGTTGTCCATTTCTGAATCTTTGCCAGAGTAGTTGTATCTTTTCTGTTCCATAACTGATTAATCAGAATGTAAGCTTCTAGGTATGAGTGACCATTATTTGTTGTTCCAGGGCATCTTAAGATGTTTTTCTTTGTTTTATTTCTGCCATTTATCCTGAGATATCTATTTTTTAATCTTTCTAACTATTATATGCTGGTTTAATTTTTTAGAATCAGGAAGTCATTAATATTATCTAAACTAGACCCCTTCTCTTTGAAATGAATTCCATTTTTCTTGTTCTTCACCCAATGCATAAGGTTTAGCCACTCCTACCCAGGACTACTAGGCTTTACATCATTAAAAACTCTTATTACAATTACCTTCACACTTTTTCTGAGTAAAAGTACATCTTTCTGTAGGTTCTATTATGTCTGTTTACACAGTCTCAAAACTGTTTCTCAGGGTTTCCCTGGTGGCGCAGTGGTTGAGAGTCCGCCTGCCGATGCAGGGGACTCGGGTTTGTGCCCCCGTCCGGGAAGATCCCACATGCCGCGGAGCGGCTGGGCCCGTAAGCCATGGCCGCTGAGCCTGCGCGTCCGGAGCCTGTGCTCCGCAATGGGAGAGGCCACAACAGTGAGAGGCCCGCATACTGCAAAAAAAAAAGACAAAAAAAACAAAAAACAAAACTGTTTCTCTTCCATTGAAGCCTAGGCACTTCAGACATACATGTATATTATGTCTGTCCCAGTAACATCTCAGAAAAAATTTTAAAAATAGAAATGGTAAAATACTTAAGTTCATATAAACAGTACAATGATATCGATAGTATTATTTGTATAATTATACACAATTTAAATGATATTAGAAAATTATTTAACATTTGTATCTGGATGTTGTTTTATCAAGACGACACAAATAGGAAACTTATCCACAAAGCCAGAATTGAATACTCTATACAATGCTATTGTCCTTTAAAATTTTCAGATAAAAGAGACTTTGGGGCTGGCCTCACACATTCAGCTAACATTTCTCTGTAGTTTTCATCACTTATTCTAAGAAGCTCTTGTTCAGCGAATGAATTTTCAGAATTTTATTAAATTTAGGTTACTAGTTTCTTAGATTTGGTTTGAGATCTCTGAGGGGAAAACTGCAGAGCGTCACCATTAGCTACCCAACACATAATGTCTGCTTTCAAAACAATGAGCAGGGAAATGTGACCCCGTGCTTGGGAATTGAAATCTTGCCAATTGCACTGAAGTGTTACATTCATTATGTCATACCACACACATCTGATAAGGGAAGACATAATGCTGTTGGATAGGTTCTTGTATACAAGAACTCTCTAGGTCAAGTAAAGGGCTGTTTTTCATTTAATAACTGAACTATGCAGGTGCTAATTTGGACCATATGTAGGACAATGAAGAAATATCTTACTCTACAGTGGAATGGTAGCATGTGTGTGAATTGATATTAAGGGGGATTTTTTTGATTAATTAAGGTGCCTATGCTCTGGTTAATTTAAACCATGGAAATCAATTAGCATAACTTTGTAAAAAATAAAGCTTGCAGAAAACTGTCATAATGCTGAAATTTTTCCTGTTCCTTCTCTTCATACACCCTGACTTTTTGAAGCTCTCAGTGGACCAGTTCATCTGAGAGAAACATATTGGACACTGGGAAAGGCCAAATTAGAACTGAGGCAGCAACTGACTCCCTCATTAAGTATGCCTGCCATGGGATCTACATAGTATATCTGGCACAAGTATTACTGAGTGATTCAGGTTCTTAATATTTTTCATCTTCTTGTGGGAACTAAGTTAGAAAAAAGGACCCCAGAGGTAACATGCTAAGAACCATTTTCACAATTTAATTGCAAATTTGCCCTAACCAACCAAATATAGACTACGTATTGAGGATTAAATAAATCCATGAGAACTTTGGTGAAAATTTCATTTGGATGCTATTAGGATCAACTCCTAAGAGAACTTTTTAGATTGTTGACCTATCTAGTGAAATCCACATTTTGCAGCCTTCTGCCCTCCAGTTGCTCATATGCCTCTCTAGCTTTTTTGTACTTTCTTCTTGCTCCTTTTTGAGATTATGTTATAAAAATCCTTTTATTTGAATTACAAATATTATTCTCTTCCTAAAAGAAACATTAGAGCTGAGTAATTTTTTAGTTCATTATGATCATACAAATGCATGTGAAGAAAAATTTTGTCACCCTACTGGATACAGAAATGCTGCCCCAGGTCTCCCTGTTTCATGGGTCTTATTGCTATTGCACAATGGCAGGGTTTATGGTGCAGTGGCAGCACATAGATGCCATTCTTAATTCTGAGGAGCAAGAAGATTTCCAAAGAATATAATTTTTGATCATATCTTTGGCACTTAACCAGGATATGGCCTTTCCTGAGCCTAGATTTCTACCGCGATGTGAAACATCTGCCCTATCAAATGAAGATATGGATTAATTTCCTCCAAAGTTGCATGTAAAACTCATCTCCACTCTACAGTGCAGTGATTTGGAGACCATGTGCATGGTATAACATTTTTGTTTTTCCCTTTACACATCTAGCTGAAACCCCCTGAGTTATGCTCCTTATATACTTGTTCCTATATCCCTATAGCTTGCTAATTGGACTTATCACCTCTAAAATACCCACACGTATCAGTTTCATAAATCTCTATAAAACGTACTTTGCAAAAGTTACCCCTTCTCCTTAGAAAACACTCTTGCTTCTAAAATAAATCCTGAACCCTGAGCTGGGTAATTAAGTCACTATGCCATCTGGCCCAACTTACCAGTCAACTTTCTCTCCTGCCACCCTCCAATGTGTCTTCACTTGAACAAATCTGACCCATCACTGGACTTTTGAAACTATTATGTCAACTCTCCTCTAATCTGTGCTCTCCCAATTCCATTTCCCTGGAATATGCTCCTCCCTCCTCTCTATTTATTAAACCTCCATATTTCACATTCTTATCTCAAACTCCAGCTCTACCAACCTGGATCTCCTCAGCCTCAAAACTCTTGAAATTAGTTATTGTAGGATCTCAGAATTTTCATACCTAAAGGGAGCTTTATAAGTGACCTATTTTAATAAGCTCATTTTATAAGTAAGAAAACTGAGAGCCATGGAAGATAAAATTAATAGCTTGCTATTGAAGAAAGCTTTAAAGATACATAGAGGAAGGATTTATCCCTGGGGAAGGGGGTGGGTGGTGGGTGGGCATCACAATTGTAAATTCTTTGAGATCAGAGTTTGGGTCTCATACTCATCACCTAGCAAGTATGTAACGGGTGCTTTGTAAATAATTTGATGATGACATCCTGATCAGATTTACATGATGGAAAATGGTGACCATTTTTCGTCATCTAAAGGCTATCCAAAATGTAGAGTACTAGCTTCCATCATTAGAAACTTTGCAACAGAAATATTAGGTTGGCCAAAAAGTTCGTTCAGGTTTTTCTGTAACATCTTATGGAAAAATCCAAATGACCTTTTTGGCCAACACAATAATTTGTAAAAATCATTCTTTCATCTCAGCAGATTAATGCCCTTATAGCTGTCATAAACAGCTAAATTTAATCATAGAGGGAGTCATTCCTAGTATTTACTATTTATACATAAAAATTATTTTAAAACTTCCATTTTAAAGTTTACTATGAATAAAATTGTCACTGCCCTAAGAACTGGTGTTTCTGCCTCACCACTTAATATTGGAAATACAACAGTTGAGTTCTGAAAGTCACACGTGGAGTACATTCTTTGGAATCTTCTTTGTTTGATCACTGCTGAACAACACGCAAAGCTTTGTATTTTTTCACCTGAATAAATAGTGCCCTGCATTTCACCCTTTGAGGTCAATACATATGTCTCACAAGACAGGCGTTCTTCAGCTCTTTCCTGCAGATTCTAATGAAAAGCAAAAAGCTCAGCACTCATGCCACCTGACTGAGAGTGGAGGAGTCTGTGTTTTTTATTCTTATTTTGCAAGACCAGATGCTGGTCACCAGTAGTTTTATATATGGTAATGTTTTCTCAGTAGGAAGGAACAGGGTACATCTCTATACTGCTCTCAACTTTATCTACCAACATAGCTTCAAAGTAGATGACTTGCCAAATACACTGAATATTTAAATTTCATTGTAATTTGTAATAACAGGTGTGCAAAAGAGTTGCCAATATCTGTGTAGTGTTTGTGAATTTAATTATTACTTGCCAGAATAATTAATATTTAATTGATATTTTGAATTCTAACTTGGCAATAGCTCTTTAAAAAGTTTTACTTTCATTAGAAATTGTTGTTTATTATTCATAAATGTCAATTGTGGGTGGAAAACATTTTTACTATTTTTAAGAAATCTCAGATTATTTACAACATGTTTTTAGTTGAAATTTTTTTCATTGTGTCTTGAATCTGACACTTTTTAAAGTAACGTAAAGAAAAACTACTGTGATTTAATTGTGCAGAACAAATGCATTATAAGGTTTAGAGTCCAAAGCAGAAACCAAGGCTTCATTTGTGTAACTTCCATGAGTCTCCATAACTTGACCTATTTTTAGATGCAGGGGCCAAATTTGGGGTGCTAAAGTTGTTCTAGTGGTTATCAGACCATTTAGGTTTGCTAACAAACCCTATACACTCTATAGTGTTTGGAAATGTCTCAAAATAGCATCATTAAACAAACTAAGTATACACATATATGTGATGAGAGCCACATTAATATGAATGTGCACATGGTTTTCTTATTTAGGCACAGGATAATATTTCGATAGCACATCCGTACCTCATCATTCATTTGGGGAAATATTTGCTGTGTTGTTAACTAATAGGCAGTGTGGACTATTCTGGATAATCCTAGATATATTGTAAAATTGATTTCATTAGCATATCTTACTAGTTAAGTCTAGTGATAATATATGGACTGCTAGAACCTTCTTGGGCTTTTTTGGTTGTTGTTTTTTGCTTTTTACCACCTAGCTTCTTCCCACTTACCTTATTCCAGGGACAGCTTCCTCACATGCATTGAGGTCCAGTTGCCGTCCTTGGCAGGTACCTTCACTACCCAGATGGGGCAAGCTGTATTTTATCCATCCACATGTTTTGTTTTGTTTTTTTCAGAATGAAAATATGACCCAAATGGATGTGAGCACCTGTATAAATTTTGTTTGTGTTACTCCCCACCACCACATCCTCAAATGTTCCTCTCCTTTCATAGAGCTAGAGTTGACTGTATCAGAAATCCACCAATGCAAACCACATTTTTATCACCTTAAATGATACAAAAACTTGGGCATAAATAGACAAAAGCCTCATGTATATAGTATTTTTAAAACTATAGAAGAGGGCTTCCCTGGTGGCACAGTGGTTGAGAGTCCGCCTGCCGATGCAGGGGACACGGGTTCGTGCCCGGTCTGGGAAGATCCCACATGCCCCAGAGCGGCTGGGCCCGTGAGCCATGGCCGCTGAGCCTGCGCGTCCGGAGCCTGTGCTCCGTAATGGAAAAGGCCACAACAGTGAGAGACCCGTGTACCACAAAAAAAAAAAAAAAAAAAATTTATAGAAGAAAAATATGAGTCACTATGACTTAAATTTACTAATTTAAAACGAGTCATTTGTTCAGTGGACATATAGGAAAGAGGAGAAGCTGGATTATGCAGAATAGTATGGTTTTCCTGCACCATGGTGAGAGGAGAACCTCCTGACAGCAGTTAAAAGTGACAAATGACAATCAAATACCAAGATAAGAGACAGAAAAATAAAGAAAGCAGCACATGATCTGTGAAAGTACAGTAAATCTACAGACTTCATCACCTGTTCTCTAAAATGCTTCTTTCTTTAATAATTACTGTCTTCTGTGTTCTATATAGTAAGGATACAGAATGGCGAATAAGGATATAGAACAGTGAGTAAGGATATGGACACTGAAAATGTAGAACAGAGGATAAAACAGGCAAAGCTCCTCTTTCTATGTAATTTACATTCTATGTGGGGACACACATAAATAAAAATAAACTTGATCATTTCATGGGAAAAATACAAAAGGGAATGAAAACAAGGCATGATAAAGACTTTCAAAGGTGGTTATGAAAGGCTTATCTGAGAAAGTGACATTTGAGAGGAGGGCTGAATGGCTGGAAGAGCAAAGGGAAGAACTGATGAAAGTGTTCCAGGCAGAAGGAGTAGTAAATGTGAATACTCTGAGGCATAAATGAATTTAAGGTGCATGAAGAACAGTAAGAAGGCCAATATACTTGGACTATGTAAGCACTGGGAAGAGTGGTATGAGATGAGGGTGGGAGGAGGTAGCCAGACACAAATCACATGTGACCTTTTGTGAAGAGAAGCAATTTGGATTATATTCTGTTGTGTCAGTGGAAAAAAATGAAGTTCAGTATATTTGAGACCATATAAGGACTGATGCTTTTAAAAAGATTTTAATCAAAGTACTTAAATCTTTAAAAATTAAACATTCCTTAAAGCAGTTATTTCTAGTTACCAAGAAAATGATCTATCTCAGAAATGGAGATCCTGGTTAAAGGGGACCTTGAGGAGGATGAATTTCTTTATAGGATAGCCTAAGGTTTGGGGGTAATTTTAGAAGCAAATTGTGTTTGTGCAATCACTGTTTTTGTTGTCTTTTTAATTGCTGTCACTCTCATAATAGAACCCTATTGCCTCAGCTTTCCAAGTCTATTCAAGCAAGTACAGGAGCCACGACTAGCCTCATCTCCAAACAAATGAATACATAAACAGAATAAACCACAACTACAAAGGACAGACTGAAACAAGAATCAAGTGGCTCCTGGCCTTTTGGACTTGGTGTTATGAACCTACACAATTTAGGCTAAACCTCAGCAGTGACATTGGGTGACAGTAGTAGGGGCCACTCCCTGGGAAGGGTCATGAAAACCTCTTAGATTTGTAGAATTGTGGCTTTGGACCAGGGTGAAAAGTAAGCGTGATCATAACATTTAGATTTCTCACAATGGAAGTGGACAAGAGCAAGATTTATGGATGCTACTACTCAGCTTCACTTTAGCCCTCCAATTTACCATGCGTGACATGGGGCGGTATGTCTCAAGATCTGTCCATACAAAGTGGCAGTCAAGATAACTTGTGGTTGCATGAGGGCAAACTTTTAATTTTGTTAGATTAATATTTATTTTAATGAATATTATGAAGAAAAGAACTATAACAAATCAAACTAAGGGTTTTGTAGACAGTATTGCTTTAGACAGGTAATATTTAAATGGAAATAGTACCTTATATGACAAAAATTGTCAACTTCATAGCTGAACGATGGAAGATTGAGGAATGGGAGCCTTGACCTAACATAGATACCAAAATTGAACTTCTGGTGCTTTGACTTCCTAAATGTATGACTTTGGCAAATCACTTTAATCTTTGAGGGACCACTTCTTATAAAATGGGGGGAACATTCCAAATTTCATCATTATTTTTGTGAGAATTAAATGAAATAATTCATTTGCAGACACTAACAAAGTGTCTGTCCTATAGTAAATACCCCAAATTAGCAGTTGCCATTACTGTTTTCTATCACCATAGGCTCCTTGAGGACAGATATTTTCTTTAGTACATTTACATCTCTAGAATCTAGCCCAGTGACCTGGTAGTCAATGAATGTTTTTGAATAAATAAAAGAATGACTGACTCTACTGCAATTGAATTTCTTAATAAGTTAAATTAATTGGATTTCTTTCTCAACTTTCAATCCAGTGAATATTTTTTAGGTGCCTACTACATATTAAGCACTCTCTTAGTTAGATGATCATTGCCTTCAAAGATTTCACAACATATGCCGCAAAATAATTCCAACACAGATAAGAATTAGAATCCTAAGCATGTTAAGCTTATTTGGAAAATAACTAAATGTTTAATATTTCTGGCACAATTTGAATTTCCTCAGTCCTCATAAGCTTACTGGTACCAAAGAAATCACTTAACAGTGATAATTAAATTTTGCAGCTTCTTTCTCCTCTGCAGTAAGTGCCTTAAGCTCGCAGACCCCAAAGGGGTATAATTGATACATCCCTTCACCCCAGCAACTTAGTTTTGTCTGAGACTAGTCAGTATTATCTCAGACGTGTTTATAAAAAAAACTTTGTTCCAAACAGGTTCTGCATTTGCTCTGTTGGGCAGGACAGGCTGTCTGCTGGGCTATGGGTTGCCTGTCAACATTTCACTCTACAACTTCATTGCTGCTCCAACAGATACCATGTTATCTATGGCTGCTTTTCCAGACCCCATAATTCCCAGCCACCTGCCACATTTTCCCCAGATGCAGAAAGCATACTTATTATTCCACCAGGCAGTACCAGAAACAGTCTGAATCCCCATATTGCCCAAGATGGGAAGCAATCTGTGGCAAAATGGGCAATGGGAAGGTGACTTTCCTCTGACTTATACCTTATTAGAGTTGCCCGAGAAATCCTGTTAGCTAATATTTTATGGCTTCTTCAATTGTTACAGGTAGTCAAGTTCCATAGAACAGTTGAAGAGATGGTCAATGGCTATATATGAAATAACTCCTTATCTCGATAACCAGGGCTTTGTTACTAGTGCAAGTTTACACTAGTTTATTGTACATTGCCATATGGATATGCCACTGGCTCTTCAAACTCAATATTTCAAAAATTTAACTCATTATGTTACCTTTCAAACTTACCTTGAATCCTAATCTCATGTCCCATTTTTTTTCAGCTAGTTCTTGGTTTACTGGGTTTGTTTTTTTGTCCCTGGGTTTAAATTCTCCCAGAAAGTTCCTAAGTACCTGCCTCAATAGACTGCTAGGTTATCACACATGCCTGAACTTCAGCTCTGGACACAGTCTATACTCAATTTGGGATCCCTAGTTATATGTGTGGATAAAAATGACAAGAGTTGGCATTGAAGAGGTAGGCAGTATCTGCATAGTGAAACTTAGTTTTTATCCTCAAAGTTATTGGGAACCATTGAAGCAGGGAAGTAACTCATCAGGATTTAATATTAGACAGATCCTTTTGGCAGGATTAGGGTAGATGGATTGGAAAGAACTAGAAGCAAAGAATGTAGTAACCACATAGGTGAGATAACATGAGAATATGAAGCAATCTATTTGTTAGGTATATAGGAGATAAAATGTGTAGAATTTGGTATACTAGCCCAATAAAGGAGGTGAAGGAAATTGAGAAGTTAAAGGTGACTTTCATCTTTCTGTCTTCTAAGCTGAGGTCAGTATAGCAAAAGTGGTTAAATATGCAGTCTCCAAAGGCAGAATACTTGGTTTTACTACTTACTAGCTGTGTAACCTTGGGCAAGTTACTTAAGCCTGCTTTTCATCAGCTATGGTAGTAATTGCTTCCTAGGATTTTTTGGACCATTAGTGAGTTAATATTTGTAAATACTTAGAACAGTGCTTGGCACACAGTAAACATTCAGATAGCTTTAGTCATTGCTGTTATAGTTTGTAGTTAATATAATACTTATTATTTTATCAAATGGATGGTAATGGTGCCACTAATTGGAATGGGCAATAGAAGAGGCAAAGTATACTTGAAAACTAAGGTAATGTTTTAATTTAGACTTACTGAGTCTGAGGTGTCAGTCATATGTTCAGGTAGCAATGTACCACCAGAAGATGAGCCTGCAGTTCTAGCAAGGGGTCTGGCTAGAAGAATGTGAGTAGGTAAGATTGCCTTCTAAAAAAACGTGCTAGAGTTTGGGAACTAAACAGAAACCAATTTGTTCAGGAATAAATAAAATGAGAATGTGATGATAGGATGTCTAGCATATTCGTTCAAGAAGTTGTAGATGAGAGAAAAATATGTATGGCAGTAGTCAGAGAGAGGAAGAATTTTTTAATAAAGTTTTTTAAAAATAAAATCTTAAAATATTTTAAATAAAAAACTAGATTTAATATATTTATAGACTGAGTTTATACAAAGCCAGAGGATGGCAAGGAAAGGAAAATACTCAATAAAAATCAAAATAAAAACTAATATTAATTATTTACTAATGAAAAGGCATACTTATTTTGTGTCAGCCACCGTTCTAAGTACTTACATGCATTATCCCACTGGACCCTCAGAGCCAAGCAAGATGGGTACTGGATGAGAAAGCTTGGAGTTTGAGAGGCTAAGCTGGACTGTGTGGCCTTGAACCCAGGACTACCTGTTACCAAAGTTATTGTCTTTAAGCACTGTACTATTTTGCTTCCCATACTTGGAATAAAAGGGATAATGGACAGTGATCCTAAAAACAAGAGTTCGGGTTAGAACTGAGAACAAAAATGGAAAAGTCGATGTAATAACCTATAATAGAAGAGAATGTAAAAAAATGAATATATATATTTATATATGTATGTATCACTGAATCACTTTACTGTACACCTGAGACTAACACAACACTGTAAATCAACTATATTTCAATATTTTTTTAAAAGAATGGATAAATCAAGAGCATCATATAGTTGAGGATATGATTGAAGAATCTTTGGGTTGGGTTAGAAAGGAAGATATTAAACGAGTGAGAGGATATAGAGAACAGATTTCTCATACCTTGGACACTGTGAAAACAAATATTATTTATATTAAAAATGTCTAAATCCTAATATTCAGTTGTCAAACACCGGTCATCAAACAATTTTAATGAACTTACTGCTTTTTCAAGAATACCTAAATCTGTTGGTTCTCTTGAGGAAGTGCTAAGACTCCCTTGGCAAGAAGGATTTGAAAGTGATATTTACAAATAATAATCCTAGATGTGAGTCCATTTATCTAAACTGATTTTAGGCAGGAAATACAGTGAGATTTACTGGTGTGTCTATTTGTCTGTTTTTTTTCCACAATAGTTTGAATGTTGTTAATGGGGTAATTGTTAGCAGAAACCTTTTCCTTATAGCAATGTTGGTGGGCTTTAAAATCCCTTGTACTTAAATTATCTTTTTCCCCCTTATTTTATCTATGCAGTATTTACTTGAGAGGAAAAAAAATCTGTACTGATTCATACCAGGCTTATAAAACAGAATGTGTGCTTCTACTTTTAATAGGCAAATGAAATAGAATGATTATAAACAATGAACTTGCCAACGTGATACTGCTAATCAGCTTGTTTAAACAAAATCCAAATCATGTGCCAAATACCTGCCATCTTGTTAAGGAACAGTTTGTGTTCTTTGTATGTGGCCAGATTTTATTCCCCAGAGATTTGATGCTATGAGGCTGGAATTCAATTTGTATGTGGTTAGGAATGATATTAGGTTCTAGACACACTGCCAGGACATATCTTTCCAAACAGGTGGGAGAATGAGGTGGAGTGGAAAAACTCTACAGTGATGCTTGAGGAGATGCATAAATAGATTTATTTTTATAATGGCCTTTCAAAAATCTTCTCAGCCCTTTTCAGTTAATCACAAGGTTAGGACGTTCTCATTCTCATTCTCCATACTCATTACCCTGTATTTTCTTTTGCTTAATACAATGTAGAGGATGTATTTCAATGTTTGTAAATATTCATTTTCCAGAAACTCTTTTTCCATACATTTCATGAATCCATACTTGGTTTATTGCATTTTTCCCATCTGTTTAAAAGACATTTATCAATTAAAAAAACTTATGGCACAGAAAATTTCTCTTGGAAATGCTGCAGAAATAATTTATTTTTCTGCTTTAATATACAGCACTAAGCTGTTCCTTAGTGGAATGGAGATAAATATCTTACCAAATGTCTGAAATGTTGGCATCGGTACAAGCTAATCTGCATGTCTGTGATGGATATTAGGTCATTCTAGAAAACTGTACTCAGATAAGACCATGCAACTACTTTTATCTGTCCTTTTTTTAAAGTTTTTGCTATTTGGGTAAGTTCTGGAATTTCATTGAATATTTTTTTCCTGCCCATTTTGCCTCACAACATCTGCTAAGTAAGAAAGAAATGAATCTGCAAATATTTTACATTTTATATTTTTAAAAATAAACATATGAAGTCTCAATTAAGTTTGCCTATATTAAGTATTTCATGCTAGTTAACTGCTAATGGGGTTTAAAATCTTGTATCATATAACAAATAAGCCTCATCAGATAAACTGGAAACTATTCCAATTGAGTCTGTATTCTGATTCATGGAGCATTTCAGAACTAGCCTTGGAAAAATTGACATAATGGAAGAAAAAATGCTTAACTTTCTGGAAAGGTATTATGGAAATAAACTGTGCTAATGCCATCCTTCATAGTTAGATCAACCTCCAGCTCGACATAGACTCAGCTGTCTTCTTCCTACTTACGTCTGTTTCACCTTCCATGACCTGTTTTGTCTTAGTGGGACTGGAGGGGAATCTACTCCTGCCCCTTAACACAAACATAGCATATGTCTTCTTAATAAAGAAGTTAATAGGTCTTGGTTGCTTCAGGTTAACCTCAATTAACATCTGTAGTTTTCTTATTCATTAAACTGAAATCTTTGTGATCAAAGACTGTCTTTGATTGGACCTGGATCTACTGACCTACTGCTGTCTGTAGCTAACACCCTATGACCTTAGAGGAAATGTCAATTTTTGAAGACCTAAGGAAGGATCAGTCTAGCTTGCCCTATATATATATCTCCTTAAAGACAATGAAGTGTTAATATAGTCAGTTATTGAAATGATATTGATCATTGGCATATCTTTTGTCCTTCTGTACAGAATAACAGGAACTTTCTTGTGACCAAGGATGAAAATTTTAAACAGTAAGACTTGAACCCTGGAAAATTAAGACCTATAAACAAAATAGAAATATCTATAGAAATTTTTAGAAATATCTATAGAATTCTCTCTGGTCTCCACCCCTGTCTTTTCTGTTACTGCCCATTTGTCCTTCTGTAATCAACAGTGCATAAATAATCTTGGCCCTTCACTTCCATACAGAAAAATAATCAAATTTCTATTTAATTATTACAGAGCAATATCTAATCTGAAAACCAGGTAAACTGATGCACACAAGTTTGCTTGTAATTGGGAGAAAATAGAACATCTCTTTCTCAGGTCACTTTCCCTTAAATTGTGATATTTTTGTAAAAACACTCCTTGCCTTTGTTGTCTGCATGAACTGTTTTTACTGGGACTTGGGAAAGGTTGTACATAGCAGTAGCAGCTTTTGGTGCCTTAGGAAAAGTCCCAGTTATGTGATGAAAAGAGCGTGGGCCACCTACTCATCTACCTGGGCAGATCCTGTCTCTTCTACTTTAGCTCAAACCCTTGGCTTCTCCAAGCCACCTTTCTTTTTTTAAAAAAATAAATAAATAAGTTAATAAATGTAAAACATATGGAACAGTGTATGGAACACATAAAAAATCAACAAGTCAACAATCAATAAATCAATTCCTGTAGATAGTTATGCACATATCAGGTTAGCCCATGGACTTTGCTTCAGCAGGCACCCAAAACCCATTACACACCATAACTCTATGAGAAAGCTTAGAAGGAACAGTGACAATTGTATATATTCCTGAAAGAACAAATCTATTTGTAAGACTAAATTAGTTCTTCAGTAAGTTCCCCATTATAGTCACAGCAGTCTTGTGAAAGAATCATATCTCAAAAAGCCCATAAGAAATACTGGAAGTGATGGTAAACGGTTAGTTATTCCTCATTTTTTAACCAGAATATCCTGTATTAATGGCTTATTTACACACTCAGATTTCTCTTCACTGTACTTTATTTATTATGGGAAATATAAAATACGAAAATGTCAGTTCTGATAGTGGCAAAGAAAGCTGTGAATTGTTGTAATGTGATAAGGACGTAGATAGTTAGATTTGGTCTAAAGGCAGAAGAATATAATAGCAAGGAATAAGTGATAGGATGTAGCAAAATACAAGGATTTGGGACCAAGAAGAGTAGCTAAATTTCCTTACTTACCCATTTTCCTGAATTTAAAGTGTATTCTCATATTTTGGTGCTTCTAGAGGTTATGAAATATTTATTTGCTTAAAAATAACTGTAATGAAAATTCTGAATATGCTACATAGATGTTGATATTCAGGACCCTCTACACTCTATCTTAGTCTACTTCTTAGCCCTTTCTCCCTTTCTTTCTCTACAACCACCCAACAAGATAAATATATTTCCTTCCAAAAACGTTGTCTTTTTGTCTCAACTTTGCTCTTCTATTTCTGTGCCTATCTTAGTCCATCTTCAGTGGACAATATCCAGCCCACTTCCTCATACATCTAGATTAAAACTGATTAAGAAACCAGCGGCTGGGAAAGGAAAAGAAGCAGAAAATGTAGGTTATCCTTTTAAAAGTTTGTTAGTAAAAAGGAGAAAGGTGAAATAATGTTGCAAGTTCCTGAGGAAGATTTCCTTTCTCTTTTCTTTTTGTCCTTAGAATTTTGCTTTAGACTGAGAAAATTAATAGAGAAGAAGAGAAAATTGTATGTACTGGGAAAATGAGGAAGCTTGATAGAGAAAACCTGGAGGAGGTGAAAATAAACTGAATCAAGGGTAAAGATGGGGCTGTATCTAGAGTCTAGGAGGTAGTGAATGATAAAGCTTCAAAGAGATGCTGGAGAGTTATTTTATAGATAGGTGAAAGTTGAAGAATTTGAGTGAACTCATTATGATGGCCTGCATCTTCTCAGTAACATAACTGCTGAAAATGAGAAATGCAGGGTTGGAGATGATGGACACTTAAGAAGAGTAGAAAAGTTCTGGAAGGGCTATCATAGGAAATAAGATAGGTTGTCAGCTGAATTTAAGGAATGCAAAGTTAAATTGAAGACCTAGTTGAGATTAGATACATATAGAGATGATGCAAGTTGCAATTAAGGAATCTCATTTTTTGTTCATTTCTAAGAATAAGGCATGATGCTGTACAGTTACATTTTATGATTAGGTTCCTGATAGACATAGCAGATAAAAGGCATAATTACATGTCAGTGTTATTGTTGGCAAAAGATCAGACATTCCTGAAATTGCAGAAGCAGCATGCCTTTCTTCAAGCCTTTAATATTAACAAAATGGATAACTATTGGTTGCTAAAAAATAATCTAATGTAATACCAGCCTGTCCTAGATAGAACTATATCTGCAGATGTACCAAGCACTTATGGAGGTTTCAATCAATTCTAATAAATATAAAATTCTGTTTTATAGAATGTTGATATACATGGTTTTACATTACTGGAGCTGTCAGTTAAGAAGAACTAAGACTACAGGATTAAATGGTTATTTTCCCATTTTAGATACAATGATAGTAATTGGATAAGCCTCACCCAGTTTTTGTATAAACAGGAGATCATAGAACCATTGGCTTTAGACTCTAATACAGGTTCAAGTAGAAACTAGAGACAGTAATGACAATAAAGTCAGGAGTGCTTGACAGGCATTGGAGGGACAAGAGTGCTAGCAGTTTTCTTCTTTTTTTAATTTTTTTTGAAAGGAGTGCTAGCAGTTTTGTCTCAGAAAGAAGAAAGAGAAAATGTAACTTCCTCTTCACCTATATCCCCAATTACATAATAATAGGGTAATACTAACTGCTATAAAAAATGTGCCACAACATTTATAATTGCTTGAACAACTAGTTTGTTTCTTGCTCACAAAACAGTCCTGAGCTATTCCAGTTTAGTGGAAAGTAAGGAATGTTTCATTCCGCTTAGTCATGCAGGAACCCAGGTTAATGAAGCCTCTGCCATACTCAAGACATGGCTTCCAAGGTTGTATAGTTGTCTCCTCCCAATGAAAGAATGAGAAGTTTCCTGGAAATTGGCTTCTGGGAAGTTTGATGGGCCAATATAGAAGTGTAGCACGTTGATTGTGCTAAATTTTGTTCTATTATCCAGAACTTTGTCATGTGGCAAATCCTAATTGTAAGGGAAGCTAAGAATGTAATCTAGTTGTGTGCCTAGGAAAAGAGGAAAAGGGGTGTAGAATAACTCACAGTTGGTGCCATGCTAACTGCTTAGTAGGCATTGTGACAACAGTAACTGGTATATTAATCTAATATGGAAGGTTATCTCTTACCTAACCCTAAGTGCCACTTCATGTTTGGGAACATGTGGCTGGTTTCCTTCTAGTTAGACCTTGTTTGAATACATTTTTAAAATTAAGAAATCAGCAATTAAACTCATTATCCAACACTTGAAAACTGTTGAATTGTTTTAGAATTCACCTGTTCAGTGTCACAACTATACATGACCCTTGACGATGAGGCAATGTGGAAAATTCTTATTTTTCCAGGGACACAAAGTCTTATCCCCACTGTGATTGGCAACTGTAAAAATAATGAGTGCGTTGGAGAAAAGACAGCCTCTTCAATAAGTGGTGCTGGGAAAACTGGACAGGTACATGTAAAAGTATGAAATTAGAACACTCTCTAACACCATACACAAAAATAAACTCAAAATGGATTAAAGACCTAAATGTAAGGCCAGACACTATCAAACTCTTAGAGGGAAACATAGGCAGAACACTCTATGACATAAATCACAGCAAGATCCTTTTTGACCCACCTCCTAGAGAAATGGAAATAAAAACAAAAGTAAACAAATGGGACCTAATGAAACTTAAAAGCTTTTGCACAGCAAAGGAAAACATAAACAAGATAAAAAGGGAACCCTCAGAATGGAGAACATATTTGCAAATGAAGCAACTGACAAAGGATTAATCTCCAAAATTTACAAGCACCTCATGCAGCTCAATAACAACAACAACAAAAACACCCAATCCAAAAATGGGCAGAAGACCTAAATAGACATTTCTCCAAAGAAGATATACAGATTGCCAATAAACACATGAAAGAATGCTCAACATTAATCATTAGAGAAATGCAAAACTACAATGAGATATCATCTCACACCGGTCAGAATGGCCATGAACAAAAATTCTAGAAAAAATAAATACTGGAGAGGGTGTGGAGAAAAGGGAACACTCTTGCACTGTTGGTGGGAATGTAAACTGATACAGCCACTATGTAGAACAGTATGGAGGTTCCTTAAAAGCTACAAATAGAACTACCATATGACCCAGCAATCCCACTACTGGGCATATACCCTGAGAAAACCATAATTCAAAAAGAGTCATGTACCAAAATGTTCATTGCAGCTCTATTTACAATAGCCAGGACATGGAAGCAACCTAAGTGTCCATCAACAGATGAATCGATAAAGAAGAAGTGACACATATATACAATGGAATATTACTCAGCCATAAAAAGAAACGAAATTGAGTTTTTGGTAGTGAGGTGGATGGACCTAGAGTCTGTCATACAGAGTGAAGTAAGTCAGAAAGAGAAAAACAAATACTGTATGCTAACACATATATACGGAATCTAAGAAAAAAAAAAAGGTCATGAAGAACCTAGGGGTAAGATGGGAATAAAAACACAGACCTACTAGAGCATGGACTTGAGGATATGGGGAGGGGGAAGGGTAAGCTGTGACAAAGTGAGAGAGTGGCATGGACATATATACACTACCAAATGTAAAATAGACAGCTAGTGGGAAGTAGCCACAGAGCACACGGAGATCAGCTAGGTGGTTTGTGACCACCTAGAGGGGAGGGAGGGAGACGCAAGAGGGAAGAGATATGGGAACATATGTATATGTATAACTGATTCACTTTGTTATAAAGCAGAAACTAACACACAATTGTAAAGCAATTACACTCCAATAAAGATGTTTAAAAATATTCTAAAATTTAGTTATTGGCCAGTTCTGTAAATAAAGTAAAAACGATTGAATTATATATTTTAAATGGGTGAATGTTACTGTATATAAATTGTAGTGAGATAAAGCTGTTACAAAGGTACTTTTAGCTGATATGTCCTTTATGAATTTCCAGACTATTTCTTAATTAAAATTTTCACCTAACAAAAAAAAATTTAAAAAATAGTGAGTGCATTTTGACTAAAGAGGATGATAATATTCATTTGTTAAAGTAGTGGGATTTTACATATTTTTTTTCATTTAAAAAATGTCTGCTGTTGCCTCAATACTGTTTATGCAATAAATAAAAACTCTTGCTTTTTAAATGGTAAGTACAAGTTTCTCAAATGTGTTTAAGTGCCTATGTTATGTTAATGTATATGTTATGTTTAAAAGCCTACTATGGATTTTTCAAAATTCATATTATAATTCTCTTATAATCTTAACTTGACTTTGAATGTAGGCTCTCATTAGCAAGTATGCCCAGATGCATTCCTTAAAAAATTGTCATCATTATTGACCTTTGTTACTTTGTGGTCTGTGCTATGTCTTAAGAAAATATTGTTTATTTTTTCTCATATTTGGGAGTTGGGTTTGTGTGAACATATCTTAAAATGTTAAAAATTTTAATTAAAACAAATGAGAATATTCCAGAATCCCTATATTGTCTAAGGATTAAAGGAAAAATTACTTATATTAAGTCTTGGCCTCACTAGTTAGCACAAGCTTCAAAGTTTCAAAGAATAAAGGTTTTCCCAAAAAAGTAAGGTTTCTGGGAAAAACATGAATTCAAATCATATTTGAAATTATTATTCTCTTCTCTCCTAATACCCTCCCAACATGCAAATGTACAAATTCCTAATAATCATTAATGAAATCATATATGGAATTATAGCCTGAATAATTGTAAGGAGAAATTTATAAAAATTTCATAGATACATTGAATTTCTTCCTGCTATGGGACAGAGGATTGTGTGGCAATGTGTATGTCTCTGTGTGTGTACCACGTGTGTATGTTTAGCATGCATGTAAGACTGAGTTTTGCAGTTTCCCTTTGCTCTCATACCAATTCGTTAGAGTGAGATTTACTGAATAGTTTTATGCTACAGTCAGTTTTGACATTTCTATGGATAATTAGATATACATATGGGCTTCTCTGGTTTCAGTAATAAGCATGAAACATTGATTTCATCACTTAAATAATACCTACCAAAGTATCTCCATATCAAGAAAGTTGTTCTTGAACTTAAGTACACACAAAAATTAACTGGATAGCTTAATAGAAGTGTAGATTTCCAATGAAATAAAATTAGAAGGGCATGAATATGCATTTATGATCAGCACCCCCTCCAAGGTGCTTGCTCCATGGATCACATGTCAAGAAACACTGCCTTGGGTAGTGTAT
Source organism: Delphinus delphis (assembly GCF_949987515.2). Classification (NCBI taxonomy): domain Eukaryota; kingdom Metazoa; phylum Chordata; class Mammalia; order Artiodactyla; family Delphinidae; genus Delphinus; species Delphinus delphis. The sequence continues at coordinate 42,830,583 of NC_082687.1, read as the reverse complement.
ATATGTCAACGCATATGTAAAATAGATAGCAAGTGGGAAGCAACCGCATAGCACAGGGAGTTCAGCTTGGTGCTCTGTGACGACCTAGAGGGGTGAGATAGGTAGGATGGGAGGGAGACACAAGAGGGAGGGGATATGGGGATATAAGTATACGTATAGCTGATTCACTTTGTTATACAGCAGAAACTAACATAACAATGTAAAGCAATTATACTCCAATAAAGATGTTTAAAAAAAAAAACAGAAACACTGCCTTAAGGAGTGACTCAAGGAATATTTCAATGTTCAACTCCTTTATCATGCATCTTACATCAAGCCTTATGCAAAACGACGTTTCTGAAATGAATATTTTGTGCCACCCATATTTAACCTGAATTCTGTAGTGACACATGAAGTTCCTGATTAATAACCCACCCAGTTTCCCTTTGAACATGAAATATCTCAGCTGTAGAACAGGGGCTAGGAAACTATGGCCTGTGAGCCAAATCTGGCCTGTCTGTTTTTGTTGGGCCTATAAGCTGAGTGGTTTTTACAGTTTGAAATGGTTTAAAAAAATTGAAAGAATATTTCATGATACGTGAAAATTATATTCAAATTTCAATGCCCATAAAATAAAGCTTTTTTAGTTTTATTTATGCTCATCTGTTTACATATCACCTATGGCAGTTCATATGCTATAATGACAAAATTAAGTAGCAACCACTGTATGGTATGCTATCATCACTTTGCATTGCTGTTCAGTGCACTTCAAATCACAGTGACACAGTTATAATTCTATGTAGTCTTTCAAGTGCCACACGTATGGTTATATCATGTCATTGGCAAAGCAGTGGCACTGTGGTTGTGCTAAAATAATAAAATATGTCAACATCACCAAATTAAGCATGCACTAGTAATATTCCAAATTGATAAGAAAACAATAGTCAAAAAATTAGAAAATTAAAATGGAATTTCTCACCATAGCAGAATTCCTTCACAAAAATAAAAATGAGAATGAAGATGCAACCATAGTAAGTTTCTGAATCATTCATTTGTTAAACAAGGAAAGTCATTTGCTGATGTTGAGTTAAATCATGTTTGATTGCAATAGTTGAAGAAATTTATCAGGAGAAAATAAACTTGTTTAAGACTATTAGCTTTTTGGTAAGAACAGTTGCTGAAAGAATTGAGGATGTTGGGAGGAACATCAATAGTCAGTTGAAAAACAAAGCAAGTGATTTCCTTGGCTGTTGATCAGCCCACGAATGTTGCTGATACTGCTGTTAATTTGAACAGTCAATGCCAAGTGTAAAGTAACAGAAGAATTAGCCCCTATGAATAGACCATAGGCAAGAAATTTGTAAAGAACTTGAAAAAAACACTAATTCAGTACAACCTGAAGCGGAATCAGCTAAGACGTTATAATAGTGTTGAAGATATATATCAAGCAGAGAAGGATTTGTTATACAAATTTACAAAGTTTGGGAAAATGAAAAGGTGTTTAAACTATTATTCATCACCAGGGACTTTGTGGGAAATATTTGAATCTGTAGTGTATTATTGAGCTAATTGTGTTAGTGGTGAACTTCGTTCACTCTTGTGGCATTAACGACTGTCATTTCTAGGCATTTTTTTTGTCAGAAATAGAGACTGAATATGTTGAGTTGCCCCACCATGTGGCAGTTCAATGGTGTAACAGTGGTCAAGTTTTATTATAGTTTTCTTTTTTAACTCAAGGCTGAGATTGAAGTTTTTCTGAATAGGAAGAACAACCTTCAATGACTATTTTTGAATATTAAATGATTTTGGAAATTAGCTTTGCTTCAGACTTGGTAATGTTTCTTAATGGATTCAACCTAAACTTATAAGCAAAACAGTGCATATATGTGCAATTTTTATTGCAGTAAAGTCATTTCAACAATGACTTATGTTGTTTGAATTAAATATATTACTTTTCTATTGATGTGTAACAAATTATTACAAAGTAGGCAGCTTAAAGCAAAACCTATTTATTAACTCACAGTTCTGTATGCTGAAATCAAGATGTCAGCCAGGCTGAGTTCTCCTAAGGGCACTCTAGGGAAAAATCCACTTCCAAGCTCATTCGTTTTGTTGGCAGAATTCAATTCCATTTAGTCTTAGGACAAAAAAAATCGTTTCCTTGACAGCTTCATCAAAGAACCACTCTCAACATCTAGAGACTGCCCACATTTCTTTCCACATGGTACTCTCAATTTTCAAGCCAGCAAGGTGCATCAAATCCTTTTCATTCTTAGAATCTCAGACTTCCTCTATCTCTGACCTCTAGAACAGGTTTGAAGGGCTCCTGTGGTCAGGCCTAATCATGGGAGTAAATTCCATCCCCTCACAGTCTCAGAGATTATACAGGGTGTGTACACAGAGGGTGGGGATATTGGGAGTCATCTTAGAATTCTGCCTACCACACATTAGTGATGTCAAGGTGCTTTATACACTTCCATTGCTGTTGAATGGTAAAATGAAAAGCAAGATCTCCATTTCCACACAAATTTGCAATGGGTATATTTTCTGAACTCAAACTATAGATCCAGTAGTGTTTTTCAGATCTCTATGTAAGTACAAAGAAAATTTCAATAAATAAAAATCCACTTAACTGTGCCATTGAGAAGCTTTGACATAACTCTCAATTAGAAGTGATTCATCTGCAGTGTAATAACATGCTTAAGGGAAAATATAAAAAGATTAATGTAGTAGAACTAAACAGATTCCTTCCAAGGAATGAATATACTCAATTAAAATCATATTTTTATAGATTGATATCAGTAGTTGGCAATACCTGTCTTGTGAAAAGACATTCTCAAATATGAAATACATAAAATCTCATCGAAGATCAGCATTAACAGATGAGCATTTGCAATTGATTTGAACAATATATTTGAAATTTAATTAAGTAAATTATTATTTAAAAAAACAAGGAATTCAATTTTTGGTAATAGGCTTGTCTTATAAAAAGTTGAATTCTATCATTACTATTATTGTTTGAATTTCATCAATAAAATGTGTATTGTTATAAGTACATAATTTCCTCAATTTTGTGTCTTGACCACCAAAAATCTAAAATATTTACTATCTGTCCTTTTAAAGGAAAAGTTTTCTTGCTTTAGAATCGTGCAGTTATCTGTGGGTCAATGGTGATAGTGATGTCTGTTTTGATGTGTGCTTCTAAGTGATGTCATATATAGTATTGGCTATACAGCACCTTCATCAAGAATGTCTCTATGATTTACATCTTTGCAGTTACTAAACTCCTCAACCTCCTCAACTCCTTCATTTCTTTCCATTTATAAATCTAATAAATATTTAGCACCTATTAGGTGCCAGGTACTGTATTAGTCTTGGTGAGAAGGTACAGGGTGAATGACAGGCTTAATTCCTGCTTTCATGGGTTTTCACTCAAGTTTGGATAGCAGAACAAAAATAAAATAAAATTAAGTAAAATAAAGTAAAAAATAAACGTGTGAAATATTTATAAAGTGTAGCTAACGCTATTCATTCAGAATGCTTACTGAGTTCCTTTCTCTGAGCCAGACACTATTCTAGGCACTGTAGACTTACTGGAGAAAAAAAAGTCAAAAATCCTTTTACTAATGGAGTTTACATTCTAGTGGAAGAAACAAGCAAAACTGAAAAAGAATAAATGATCAGTCGCCATTATATCGAAGAATCGGGAATCCTTTTCTATGGTGAACACCGAAGTTGAACCTAAATGATAAGAAGAGTTGTTCTTACAAGAATGGACGGAAGAGTGTCCTAATTAAGGGAACAATGTGTGCAAAGATCCTGAGACAGAGCCTGTTTTGGTCATCAGCACCCCCAGCACCGAATAGGTCTCAGTAAATATGTTTCTAAATTTGTTTTTGTGGGATGTAGCATAGCATGTGAGGAAAAGAGTGGCATAGATGGAGGGAAAGACATTATTCAAGGTATTTCATACTTTAAAAGGAAGTTAGATTTATTCAAAGTGAAGGGTAAGCCATTAAAGAGTTCTACATGAAGGATAAAATCATACATGCATGTTTTGAGAAAATAATTCACTACATCATTCCCACTCACCACCACCGCATGTGATCCTCTCCTTCACTCAGTGGTCTAACCAAACTACATTTAACGTCCCTAAACATTTTGTGCCCTATCAGCATTCCATGACACAGCTTCATTACTAACTATTCTTTGAAGCCTTTCCTGATTCTCCTAGCAGATTTAGTTGTTCCCACCCCAGCAGGTTCTTTATAGCTTTGATATTATTGTATTCTATATTACATGTTAGCATTTGTCTCCAATGACTTGAACATGAATTTTCCAAATACAGCCTTCAAATCTTACTTATGTTTCTAACTTCTTCTTTCACTGTGCTTGCAACATAGTAGGTATTCAGAAAATGTTGACTGAATAAAGAAAACCATGAAACATTTTATCTCCTAATATAAGGTTTAGTTAATATTACTTTTTAATAGCGACTGTAATTTCCAGGAGGCTCTCTGGTGGATTTATAAAAATTAATCACTTTCACTGTTGTGATCATCATAATTTGGATAAGTGTATTTGGATAGAAAAAGAGGAAAATATTGAGTTTAGATTCCAATTACTGATTCCAATTCAGATTATGTTTTTAAAAATACTGAATCGGTCCAGCAATTCTGCTGTAAATAAGGTGATATTTCATAAAGGTCAAGGACTGGGGGTGGTAAATATCTGATGTATTTATTTTAAAATAAAAACATAAGAAAAATAGGTGATGTTATAAAATAAAATTCTGTATCAAATTAAGAGTTATAAGAATTAAGATTTTTATTGAAGTACATTGATTTACAATATTATGTTAGTTTCTGGTGTACAGCATAGTGATTCAGCATTTTTACAGCTTACATGCCATTAAAAATTATTACAAGATAATGGCTATAATTCCCTTTATTATACAATATATCTTTGTTACTTTTCTATTTTATTCATAGTAGTTTGTGTCCATTAATCCCATACCTCTGTCCTGCCCCTTGCCCCTTCCCTCTCCCCACTGGTAACCACTAGTTTGTTTTCTGTATTTGTGAGTCTGTTTCTATTTTGCTATATACATTCATTTGTTTCATTTTTAGATTCCACATAATATAAGTGATATCATATGGTGTTTGTCTTTCTCTGTCTGACTTATTTCACTAAGCATAAGATTTTTTAGACTCATCCACAATGCTGCAAATGGCAGACTTTTCATTCTTTTTTATGGCTGAGTAATATTCCATTATATATATATATAATATACATTTTATGTATATCCCATTATACATATATAATAATATTCCACTATATATATATATATATATATATATATATATATATATATATATACCACCTTTTCTTTATCCATTCATCTATTGATGGACACTTGGGTTGCTTCCATATCTTGGCTATTGTAAATAGTGCTGCTGTGAACATTGGGGCATGTGTATCTTTTTTGGATTAGTGTTTTCATGTTTTCCAGACATATACCCAGAAATGGAACTGCTGGATCATATGTTGTTCTGTTTTTAGTTTTTTGAGGAATCTCCATGCTGTTTTCCATAGTGGCTGCACCAATTTACATAACCACCAACAGTGTACAAGCGTTTCCTTTTCTCCACATCCTCACCAACATTTGTTATTTGTAGACTTTTGGATGATAGCCATTCTGACAGGTGTGAGGTGATACCTCATTGTGGTTTTTGATTTGCATTTCTCTAATAATTAGTGATGTTGAATATCTTTTCATGTGCCTTTTAGCTGTCTGTATGTCTTCTTTGGAAAAATGTCTATTCAGGTCTTCTGCCCACTTTTTGATTGGGTTGTTTGCTTTTTTGATATTGAGTTGTATGAACTGTTTAACTATTTTGGATATTAACCCCATGTCAGTTACATCATTTGCAAATATTTTCTCCCATTTCATAGATTGTCTTTTTGTTCTGTCAGTGGTTTCCTTTGCTGTGCAAAAGCTTTTAAGTTTGATTAGGTCCCATTGGCTTACTTTTGCTTTTACTTCTTTGGCCTTGAGAGATAAATTGAAAAATATATTGCTGTGATTTATGTCAAAGAGTGTTTGGCCTATGTTCTTTTCTAAGAGTTTTATGGTTTCAGGTCTTACATTTGGGTATTTAATCCATTTGAGTGTATTTTTGTATATGATGTGAGGAAATATTCTAATCTCACTGTTTTACATGTAGCTGTCCAGTTTGAAGAGGGTGTCTTTTCCTCATTGTATATTCTTGCCACTTTTTTCATAGACTAATTGACCATAGGTGTGTATGTTTATTTCTGGGCTCTCTATTCTGTTACATTGATCTATGTGTCTGCTTTTGTGCTCATACCATGCTGTTTGTATTTCTGTAGCTTTGTAGTATAATCTGAAGTCTGGGACGATGATAGCTCCAGCTTTTTTCTTTTTTTCAAGGTTGCTTTGGCAATTTGGGACTTTTTTGGTTCCATATGACCTTTGGGATTGTTTGTTCTAGTTCTGTGGAAAATGTCATGGGTATTTTGATAAGGATTGAATTAAATCTGTAGATTGCTTTGCGTAGTATGGACATTTAAACAATATTAATTCTTCCAGTTCAAGAACACAGGATATCTTTCCATTCTTTTGTATCAACTTCAATTTCCTTCATCAGTGTTCTGTAGTTTCCAGAATATAGGTCTTTCACTTTGTTGATTAAGTTAATTCCTAGGTATTTTACTCTTTTTTGATGCAATTTTAAACAAGATTTTTTTTTTTACTTTCTCTTTCTGATAGTTAATTATTGGTGTATAGAGAAGCAGCACATTTCTGTATGTCAGTCTTGTGTCCTGCAACTTTGCTAAATTCACTAGTTCTAATAGTTTTTCAGTGGAGACTTTAGGGTTTTCTATATAAAATATCATGTCATCTGTAACTAGTGACAGTTTTATTCTTACCTTCCAATTTGGATGTCTTTTATTTCTTTTTCTTGTCTGATTGCTGTGGCTGGGCTTCCAATTCGCTGTTAAATAGAAATGGAGAGAGTGGGCATCCTTCCCTTGTTCCTGATTTTAAAGGAGAGGCTCTCAGCTTTTCACCATTGAGTATGATGCTGGCTGTGGCTTTGTCATAAATGGCCTTTATTATGTTGAGATATGTTCCCTCTATACCCACTTTGGTGAGAATTTTTATCATGAATGGATGCTGAATTTTGTCAGATACTTTCTCTCTGTCTATTGAGATGGTAATGTAATTGTTATTCTTTCTTTGTTAATGTGATATATCACATTGATTGATTTGTGAATATTGAATCATCCTTGCCTCCTTGGAATAAATTCCAAAGATCATCATGGTGTATGATCCTTTTATATATTGCTGGATTCAGTTTTTTAATATGTTGTTGAGGATTTTTGCTTGTATATTCATCAAAGACACTGGCCTGTAATTTTCTTTTTTTGTAGTGTTTGTCTAGTTTGATTTCAGGGTGGCCTGGTAGAATGAATTTGGGAGTTTTCTGTCCTCTTCAATTTTTTGGAATAGTTTGAGGATAGGTATTAGATCCTCTTTATATGTTTGACAGAATTATCCCATGCAGCCCTCCAGTCCTGGACTTCTCTTTGCTGGGAGTGCTTTTATTACAAATTTAACTTTACTGCTAGTGATTGGTCTGTTTAAATTGTCTGTTTCTTCTTAATTCAGTCTTGTCAGGTTGAATCTTTATAGAAATTTCCTCATTTCTTCTAGGTTGTCCAATTGGTATCAGCTGTTATTTCTCCTCTTTCATTTCTTTTTTTTAAAAATTTGTGTCCTCTCTACTTTCTTGGTGAGCTGGGCTAAAGATTTTTCAATTTTGTTTATCTTTTGCTAAAAGCTGGGCTAAAGATTTTTCAATTTTGTGAGCTGGGCTAAAGATTTTTCAATTTTGTTTATCTTTTCCTAAAACCACCTCTTGGTTTTATTGATCTTTTCTTTTCTTTTCTTTTTGATGTCTATTTTATTTATTCCCTCTCTGATCTTTATTATTTCTTTCCTTCTGCTGACTTTGGGCTTTGTTCTTTTTCTAATTCCTTTAGGTGGTAGTTTAAGTTGTTTATTTGAGATTTTTCTTGTTTCTTGAGGAAGGCTTGTATTGCTATAAACTTCCTTCTTTGAACCGTTTTTGCTGCATCCCATAGATTTTGGAGTGTTGTATTTCCATTTTCATTTGTCTCAAGGTATTTTCTGATTTCCTCTTTGATTTCTTTATTCACCCATTAGTTTTATAGTAGCATGTTGTTTAGTATCACCCAATTTTTTTTTGTAGCATGTTGTTTAGTCTCCATGTGTTTGTTATTTTCCCCTTTTTCTTTCTGTAATTGATTTCTAGTTTCATATCATCGTGGTTGGAAAAAATGCTTGATATAATTTCTATCCTTTTAAATTTGTTGAGGTTTATTTTCTGGCCTATTATGTAACCTATCTTGGAGAATGTTCCATGTGCACTTGAAAAGAATGTGTATTCTGCTGTTTTGGATATAATGTCCTACAGATATCTATTAAGTACAACTGGTCTATTGCATCATTTAAGACCACTGTTGCCTTATTGATTTTCTGTCTGAATGATCTGTCCATTGATGTCAGTATGGTGTTAAAATCCCCTACTATTGTATTATTGTCAGTTTCTCCCTTCATGTCTGTTGGTATTTGCTTTGTATATTCAGATGCTCCTGTATTGGATGCATATATGTTAATGAGTTTAATGTCTCTTGTATTGATCCCTTTATCATTCTGTAATGCCCTTCTTTGTCTTTTGTTATACCCTTTGTTTTAAAGACTATTTTGTCTGATATGTGTATTGCTACCGCAACTATCTTGTTGTTTCCATTTGCATGAAACATCTCTTTCCATCCCCTTACTTTCAGTCAGTGTGTGTCTTTAGCCCTGAAGTGAGTCTCTTGCAGGCAGCATATCAAATGGTCCTGGTTTTGTTTGTTTGCTTGTTTGTTTGTTTTATCCAATCAGCCACCCTATGTCTTTTGATTGGAGTGTTTAGTCCATTGACATTTAAAGTAATTTTTGATAAATATTTACCTACTGCAAATAACAATTTTATTACTTGTTTTCTGGTTGTTTTGTAGTTCTTCATTGTTCATTTCTTTGTGTTTCTTTCCTTGGGGTTTAATGATTTTTGTTAGCATGCTTGTGTTCCTTTCTTTTTAGTATTGTACCCATTGTGGGTTTTGATTTGTGGTTAGCATGGGGTTCATATACCTTGACCTATCACTATATCTATTTGTTTTAAACTGGTAGTCATTTAAGTTCAAACACATTCTAAAAGATCTACAATTTTTTACTCCCTCCCCCTACATTTTGTGTTTTTGGTGTTATATTTTACATCTTCATGGTTATACCTTAACTGTTTATTGTAGTTATAGTTTCTTTTACACTTTTTTGTCTTTTACAATCTTTATACTGGTTTAAGTGTTTGATCCTCAGTCCTTACTATATATTTACTTTTCCTGTGGGATTTTCTCTTTCCTATAGATTTTTACTTCTTTTCCACTTAGAGAAGGCTCTTTAACATTTCTTTTAGGTTTGGTTTAGTATTGATGAAAGAATTAAGTTCTTTTGAGTTTCTTTTGATATTCATGTTACTCCCATATAAATTTGGTTCCCACCTTTATCTCTAAGATAAAAAAATATGTAATTTCTTACACTTGATTCAGTGTCATTGAAAAGCAGAAGGAACTCAATAAATGTTAGATGGTTATATGAAAGAGTGAATGAATTTATCCTCCTCAAGTATATTAATAGCAAACTCACACTTTTTTCTTTTACGCATTAGTTATATTTACTTTTAGTAACTTCAACATTTACATAATTACAGTCTTAATGTTCTGATCTTACAGTTTCTCATCTTTCCTGGCTCTTTTAGGTTTCATTGGTACATCATGGCAGTTATCCACTTGCAAGACTCCTTCATGTGTCATTCAAAACTGCTCATGTCCAGCATTATCAAATTTATAAAACAAGAAACTCCAATATTTTCAACTTCCCCTCATTCTCATTCATTATTTATGGTTACCTTGCCATAGCAGCCTCCAATTTTTCCTCACCAGTGTATTGTGTCTTCAGTTTCATTCTTATGCAACTTGTTTCCTTCTTTTAGCTACATTGGTTAATCTGCCATTTTATCAGTCTCTCAACTAACACAAACTTATTGTATCTTTCTCTCCTGGTAATCTTTATAATCACCAATAATGTACTTCTTCACTTTGATGTTTAGATCGCCTTTACTTTAGTCCATGCCATAATTATCATTTATTTTGTGTATTAGAATTGTGTAACTTCTAGGGCATACACAACCTCACCATTACTACAGATCAATAGCTCAACCTGCCAAGTATTTATTTATTTCACAACACTTCTTAATTCCCACTCTTCCTGTTCTAGGCATTGAAAATTCTAAAGTTCCAAATGTTCCATTCAAGTTTATTTCTGTCTCATTTCTGGACAGTAATCCCATTATTTCTAATTTTGAATATTTAAAACTTCATTGAGTGAGTCACACATGTTACTAAATTTTAACTATCTGTGCAGCAAACACAAAATTGTAGTAAATGAGCATTTTCTTCTAGTTCAAGAAAGTATCATTGTACATGTGGCTATTTGCCACCACCACTTTAGCTGTGATGAATTAGAGAAAGTGGTCTTAGGAGGAAGGAAAAATTCCGGAATCTGAAGAGGTACTATCTGCAGATCTAGGCACCACAAATCAGGAGCTTTCAATTATTTTCATCCATGAGGGACAGGTAGTTTAATCTTGACACTATTGGTTTCAAATCAGGAAATCTGGACCCAGTATCAATAGCAGTCAGGAATGTTAACTTCACTAGTATATCTGAGTGATAGCTGCTTACCAGCAAACCCAACTGTGGGCAAGTTTTTCACTTAAATTGTTTCACTTGATATAATTTTCACAGTTTGATGCACCATGTTTTCTTACACCATGTTTTCTTCTTAGATTTCAACCAGTTTTCTTCTTAGATTTCAACCAGTCCTCCTTTTGAGCTGGCTTGGAAAAAAAGGACTGATCAAATTTATGCTTTATGCTTTTACACTTTTTAATTGAGCTATAATTAGTATATAATATTATATTAGTTTCAGTGGTACACCATAGTGAATCAATATTTTCATATGTTATGAAATGATTGCTTCACTAAGACCAGTTATCATCCATCACTAGTTGTTACAATATTATTCACTATATTTCCTTTGTTTTTATAACATCCTGTGACTTATTTATGTGCTTTTACATTCCTGTTGTCTTTGCAGACCACCTAGGAAAGAGTCCAATCCTAGTAGGAGATAGATTATTTTAAATCTTTTTGCTCTTTATGTGAATGTATTCCAGATTCTTTTTACTTTACTGAATATAAGTGAAAGTGAGTCCAACATTCCACATGATGTCTGGCATTTTCTTTATTAGGTTCAATGTACTATTTACAGTTCAAATTATTCCCTTTATAGAGATATTCAATTGGGAAAGACTGTCAGTTGGTAGTTTTCTTACAAGGTTTGCTAGGATTCTATTTTAAATTAGTGTAAAATATTTATGAAAAAATGCCTTTGATGTTAGTATTTTTAACATACTGAAAGAAGTACATATGGACATGTTCAAATAGCTTTTTCAGTGGAGAGAGTCACTTATGCAATAATAATGTGGTTAAAAAGCAAATAACATGTAAGGGTGATAAATCATAAGAAAATGCCCTTGAATTTGAACTTTTAGTTACTAATAACCAAGAGCACAACTTAAAATATTAAAATAGATGACTATATGCATTGTTTTAAATGTAAAGAAAAACTATATTTAAAGAGGGAATCAGGGTATGGTTAATTTGACATCTGATCTGTAGAGTATCAATCTTAAACCTGTAACAGTCACACAAAATAAATGTCAGCTCTGTTTTTACTATTATAAATACTATAGCTATTAACACTTTTACTTTTTTTCCAATAGCTGGAAAAAGTGTACCAAACCAATGTGAGCCCAGTAAATGTTATAATGAAGGCAAATATATTCTTATAGCCAAGTGCTTTTGCATTTAGATATCAGTCAGTAGCTAGAAAAATCCATTTTTCTATTTGGACTTTAGCTGTTTGATTCTTCCACATGTTTTACATTTGTTAAAGGAAGTGGCTTCTTTGAAAGACGTTTTAACTTACAGCCTCTCTGTTGTATTGGTAAATGAAAGTAATTGATGCTGTTGTAAAGTATAAAGACAAAAGAAAATTTTGCCAAGGTTGCAAACAAGTATAAGCCTGTAAAATGTATATGTAATCTGGGTTAAATATCATGGTTGTCAGAAGCACTGTTATATATTGCTGCTATCCTCATTCATATTTTGATATAAATCGCTACCCCTATGAATAAGAACAATTATTGAGCAAGTTTCTTCCCAAGTTTAAATTTCTTCTTCAATTTGAGTGTATTAGTGCTTCACCTATCCCCTAGTAGTTCAGATGCTGGACAATCTGATTCAGTAGAGGCCCATGGTGTTCTGTCATCTGTAAGCTAGATAAAATGCAACACAAACACAGCCTGGTTCCTTTGGGTCATCAGGCACAGGGTTGATCAGACTGGTTGAACAAGAAGTGTGTTTTGCTAAGTCAACACTTATACAGTGATCTAGATTTCACTCATGTTGGTGGCAGTGTGCAAAAATCTTGGGTTTTGCTTAAACATATTGCTTCAACATTGTCGGAGCTCAAGACATATCTGGGGAAGAAAGGCAGGAAGATAAGGAGGGAGCTTGGGCCAGTAGATAACAGGGACTCTCATTTTCTTTAAAATTATTTTAACCTTTAAAGTCCCTATGACAGTTATAAAGCACATAATGAATGTTAACAACTGTCACAGTTATTTAGCCACAGCACACTATGACACGTATACTTAATACTTACAGCTATGCATATACAGTAAGTAGTGCACAATTGATTGACTTCTCATATCTCTGATAACCAATAAAAATCAATAGCTATTAGGAAACTGTCAAATTTATCTGAATGCCAGCTGGAGAAATTGATCTCAGAATGATGAGAATGATAAATCAAGATTGAATTATATAAGGCCATGGTGATAATCGAGTAGCTGAACAAATTTTTATAGGACTAAAAATTGGGGCTCAAAGAGGGAAGGAAGCTCTGTAGCCAGCTATCTTCAAGGTCAAAAAATCAGAAGAATGTGAACTGGGAGAGCATTTTATCTGAGCTTCATTATTTGAGACCCATTGTGGAGGTAGGTGAAGTCTTCTCATTGGCAAGGATGATTGAGAAAAAAAGGTTTCCTTTGTTTAAGGAAAGCAACATACAGAAAACAGAAAAGGAAATTTGATTTTTTTAGGGATGCCAAAAAGGGACAAACTTGTGATTGAGAGAAAGAAGCTCAAGTAAACCTACCAGGGAAGCAAGTTCTAATTCCAACTCTTCTGCCAAGCTGCTGGGTGATTAAGACAAGTAACAGTCTCTCTGAGCAATGACTTTCTTACTTTTAAAATAATTATGTTGGAATATCTTGCATTACAGATTGATGGCGTGGTCTCTAATTTGAAGAACTGAAGTGAGACTTTTTGTCCATGATGTTTAAAAGATTTGAATCTAAAGCCTTAAAGAGGCTTTTATACATTTCCTGATTCTACCAGGACTCCCCTCCTCTACCCTTTGTCCTCCTTGCTCAAGGAGGACAGTGTTTGCCCTTGACAGTGTTTGATTTTGCAGTCTCTATACTTCTCTTTCTATTGTCTTTTGCTGTTGTTAGTTTTGTTTTGTTTTGTTTTGTTTTTTGCTCTAAAATTTCATCAGTCTCTGCAGATAATGATAGAATGAACAATAATACTGGCTAGTTTTTGGCCTCCTTTTATGTGCTTGACAGTAACCCTCAGAACCACCTTACAGGGTCAGTAACATTATGTTAATTTACAGATGATTAAATTGAGCCTAAGGGATGCTAATGACTTGTCTGAGGCCACATACCTTGTGAGTAGCAGGGCCACGGTCCTAATTCTCACCTAACTGGAACCAAGATTGAAAGTCTTCCCATTGTATCATACTTCCTTAAACTAGTGTTCACTATTGCTATTTTTTAAATTATGAACCTAAAAAGTGGAAGTATTTAGTCATGTTGGAGATGTTCTCATCCAGAGTGACATATTTCCTAATTATGCTGTAAAAATGAGTTGCTATCTTTCATCAAATAAGGTTACTTCAAGATAGACCCTCCCAGTAGGCTTAAGAGATACTTCTTTGACCAGGCATTGTAGAACACAAATTCTAAGAATTGATTCTTAAAGCAGATCAAAATGTAAAGTTGCAGTTATCATCCCAATGTTTAAAGTTATATTTTGCTTGCATTTCTAAACCGCAGGATCCTCTGTAATTAAATTTTGTAAAATTAATTTAATGTACTAACATTAAATTTTCATTTTAGTATTGAAGAGGCAATAGTTATCTAGTTTAAAATGTTGTTCAAAAAGTCCTCAAAAGTTTAATGAAGCCAAACTTCTTGTAAGTTCACACATGCTGAGGCTGTGGTAATGAGGTAACCATACTTCTTGAAAGCTAAAGGTGCAGGTGTCTGACAACATGCACCCTTTATGTATTTAACACATGTGGTTACTTCTCAACAGCCATACTGCCCTGAGAGCCATTATCTCCTAACATCTGCTCCTTAAGTACTATCTGAATTATGACTGTTTAGCATACTGAGAAGAAAACCCTGCATCTGTACCACTGTTAATATTGCAAAGCCAGTACAGCCAGGATAGAGTAGATTGGCTTCATTTAACCTCATGTATCAACAAAAACTTCAGATAAGTACTAAGTCCAGAATCTAGGTTATATGTGATAACATAAAGTATGACGAAGACCAGCTAACACTGGCAATCTTCGTTTCTTAGCTACTAGCTTGAGCTTGCAGTGTTGGCTGTACAAAAAAATTGTCGTTTTGACTTGAACAAATTAAATGTGTAAGTCAGTAATGATGACTAATTTTATGATCCATACTTAACAATTTTTAATTATTTTCTTCACTAAAATGAGTAAACTGTAAACTTTCAAATCAACAACCAAATGTTGTTGTAGAGCCAAAGACTTTTTAAAAATCAAATATAGAAATGATTTGGAATCATTTGTCTTTCCATAATAACTTGATTAATTCAATAAGTCAGTGAATAGTTTGTCCAAAAATGATCTGTTGACCTTTAGATTTAACAAAATGGTACTAAAGGTTCTGCTATGTTCACATGTTTTGTACACTCTGACCAGTATTGTACTTTGAACCTGTAAACAGAAACTTTTGTATGCCTCCATTTCATCATCTCTCTGTAGGGGGGAGAGGTACCCTATCAGAGGGGTATCCTTTCATCCATTCATTCTTTGAGAGCCAACAGTGTGCCAAGCACTATTCTGGGTGCTAGGGAATAGTGGTGAGCCAACCATTAAGTTGGGAGCCTAGGAGAGGGTGTAAGAACTGACTATTTGAGAATATGCCGGAGTTAACCTGATGGATGGGACATGAGAGTGCATTCCAAGAGAGCAGAGAAACTGGAGCAGAGGCGTGGAGGTGAGAGACAGCACGAAGTATAAAGAACTAAAGGTTAATGGTGTTTATGGAGCATAAAGTAAAAAGAAGAGGCTGGAGAGTTGGGCAAAAGCTTGGCTACAAGGATTCTGTTAACGGGTTTGAGCCCCTGAAGGGAGGCCACTGAAGAGCTGAAGTCAGAAGAATTGCATATCCAGCTGTGCAACAGGCAGCTGTATGCAATTTTGAAAAGACAATTATCAGACTTCAAGGCAAGAGGCCAAGCAAGAGATGATGATGGTCTGAAGTAGGCTGTTCTTGTTCCATAGAAAATAAATCGTTCTCTAGAATGTAGGAAGAATTCGAGGATATCAGAAGAATCCCACAAAGACATCACCAATAGCAGCAATGGTAACATCAGTGGCAACAACAGTAGCAACCAGAATTTATGGAGAGCTTACTTGGTGCCAGGAACTCTGCCAAGACATTATATGCTCCAGCGCAGTCCTTACTGTGACTTTTTGAGTTAGGTACTCATTATCTCCATGTTGAGAGAAGGTCACACAGCTAGGAATTGGGTGAACTGAGACTCAAAGCCAGATCTTTTTTAGAGCTATGGTCTTAGCTACTATGCTATGCAACCAAGCTTATTTTATTTATAACTTTAAGTTTGCATAAAATACTAATGACTTTCAGAATAAAAACTAAATAAACTTGTCTACTAAAGTAATCAAGTGAGTGGGCTTTGTGACTGCTTTTGCCCACGCTTCAAAGAGGCATTTAACTTCCAAGTTTGCAGTCATTAGACAGGTGCTTAAACTCTGGAGGAGTCTGCTCATACCCAAACAAAAGTAAGCTACAAAGCAGGCCCTATTAAATTTATGAAGTAGTAGAATATATTTTCAGCCCTTCTTGTCTCTTCACCCTTATTTCTTGTAGACTTTTTTTTATAAAACATCTTTATTGGAGTATAATTGCTTTACAATGGTGTGTTAGTTTCTGCTTTATAACAAAGTGAATCAGTTGTACATATAGATATGTCCCCGTATTTCTTCCCTCTTGCATGTCCCTCCCCTCCACCCTCCCTATCCCACTCCTCTAGGTGGTCACAAAGCACCGAGCTGATCTCCCTGTGCTATGCGGCTGCTTCCCACTAGCTACCTATTCTATGTTTGGTAGTGTATATATGTCTATGCCACTCTCTCATTTTGTCCCAGCTTACCCTTCCCCCTCCCCATATCCTCAAGTCCATTCTCTAGTAGGTCTGTGTCTTTCTTCCTGTCTTGCCCCTAGGTTCTCCTTTTTTTTTTTTTTTTAGATTCCATATATATGTGTTAGCATACAGTATTTGTTTTTCTCTTTCTGACTTACTTCACTCTGTATGACAGACTCTAGGTCCATCCACCTCACTACCAAAAACTCAATTTCGTTTCTTTTTATGGCTGAGTAATATTCCACTGTATACATGTGCCACTTCTTCTTTATCCATTCATCTGTTGATGGACACTTAGGTTGCTTCCATGTCCTGGCTATTGTAAAAGGACCTGCAATGAACATTGTGGTACATGACTCTTTTTGAATTATGGTTTTCTCAGGGATATGCCCAGTAGTGGGATTGCTGGGTCATATGGTAGTTCTATTTGTAGTTTTTTAAGGAACCTCCATACTGTTCTCCATAGTGGCTTTATCAATTTACATTCCCACCAAAAGTGCAAGAGTGTTCCCTTTTCTCCACACCCTCTCCAGCATTTATTGTTTCTAGATTTTTTGATGATGGCCATTCTGACCGGTGTGAGATGATATCGTATTGTAGTTTTGATTTGCATTTCTCTAATGATTAATGATGTTGAGCATTCTTTCATGTGCTTGTTGGCAATCTGTATATCTTCCTTGGAGAAATGTCTGTTTAAGTCTTCTGCCCATTTTAAGATTGGGTAGTTTGACAAGGGATTAATCTCCAAAATTTACAAGCAGCTCTTGTTGACTTTTATCCTCTTCACTAGGTTATCTGTGATTTAATGCTCTCTTTCCCACCTCTTGGGATAAAAGTTATCTGAGAAACTGATTTTAACATCTATGATTATTAGTGACTCAGTGGGATATTTCTCCTAGAGGATATTTTTATATGAAGAGTGGGCTATACAAGGTTAGAAAGTAAAGAGAGAGGCTTCAGAAGTACTTGGAATGGGTTACTTCCTAGAAGGACTAACTCTAATTTTAAAATAGTGATCCTGTATCATGAATATAAGCATGCAAATTACATAGTAAAAAAATCCGTATTCAGATTCTGTCCTTCAAAGCAAATGTCTGATTATAATATAACTTTCACTGTGGTTGGACTACCTGGAGAGGGTTCTCTGAGTAAAGGTGAAGTACCTGGATACACAGTCCATTATAGTTCTCAATTTTAATCCCTAAAATAGCATCTGGTTTTATCTGTTACATGTCTGTCACCTTTGGTTAATGTGAGTCAGTTTCTGAGATGCAAATCCATTCCCAGAATGCTCCCAGATCAAATTCTAAGTCTGACACCCTGAGGATAGGCTTGGAGTAATGATGAATCCATCAAGGAAAATGCTCTCTTTTAATGCTCTTTGGCAATAATCCAGATTGTCTTTCTATGTTACACCCTTACCTGGCTATATGTCCCTTCCCTTTGGAAAGTTTTACAAGACCTGTTTAGAAACTCAAATTGTAAGCATCTCCATCTTAGAACTTGGAAGGGAGATAGAGTTCTGAGAAAGCTGGCTTTTCCATTACCTCCAGACCATATCATGTAGAAAATTGAGCCCGTTTGGAAATCTACTAATCATACTTCCGACATTGATGACTTCTTACATTATTCCAAGGAAAAATATCAATTCTGACAGCTGACAATTTTTTATAATTGCATTTAATCAAAGAGTTTATTTTAAGGCTGCCTAGAGTTCTTACTGCATTCCACATGACTGACTCTTGGCAAACTTAGGAGTACTGATAGTCTTACTAAAACCTCATAATTTTCCAGGTAGTTCCCTGTCTTAGCCAATAAATCTCATTTTCTCTTCTCAAAAGTCATTAGACTTCCTGGGCAATGTACCAAGTTGGGCAGATGTTTTGAAGATGTTCTGATCAATCCAAATTAGGAAATAGGTATTTGAAGTTCACTATATAAACATAATTGTACGGAAACTTGGATGTATGATTTGGGTGGAACACAGAAAAAGAAACACAAAACATTTTGCTGCCTCTGTATGACCCAAACTTTAAGAGACGAGAAAAAAAAAAAAAGGCAAGTTGGCTTACCACAGATATATTTTGATATCCCTGCGAATCCTGGCAATACTTAGGTCTCTTTGCTGTTGATAATAACAGATCAAGAAATATTTTCCACAAAAATATTGTGATGGCATAAATTATTTTTCTTGTTTCTCATCTAGAAATAGCATATATTTTAATTTCCTGAGGGTTGTCATAAATATTGCACTTCTGAAACACCTAAATGAGCCTACAGAGTGATGTCAAAGAAATATATTCCATTGTTCATCAATTTATTTAACATTATGGGAAAGTGCTTTTCAGAAATAAAATATTTGTCTTTTAAAAAAGAAAAGTTGCTTTTAAATATAGAAAATACACATTTTTCCCTTGAATGGATGTCTTCCTTACATACATTTTTTAATAACATTGCTATTTAAAATTTGATTGTGAGAGGGAAGACAGCAGTAGCAAGAACTACAATCCTGCAGCCTGTGGAACAAAAACCACATTCACAGAAAGACAGACAAGATGAAAAGGCAAAGGGTTATGTACCAGATGAAGGAACAAGATAAATCCCCAGAAAAACAACTAAATGAAGTGGAGATAGGCAACCTTCCAGCAAAAGAATTCAGAATAATGATAGTGAAGGTGATCCAGGACCTCGGAAAAAGAGTAGAGAAAAAGATCAAGAAGATACAAGAAATATTTAACAAAGACTTAGAAGAATTAAAGAACAAACAAACAGAGATGAACAATACAATAACTGAAATGAAAAATGCACTAGAAGGAATCAATAGCAGAATAACTGAGGCAGATGAACGGGTAAGTGACCTGGAAGACAGAATGTTGGAATTCACTGCTGCAGAACAAAAAAAAGAAAAAAGAATGGAAAGAAATGAAGACAGCCTAACAGACGTCTGGGACAACATTAAATGCAGCAACATTCACATTATAGGGGTCCCAGAAGGAGAAGAGAGAGAGAAAGGACCCAAGAAAATATTTGAAGAGATTATTGTTGAAAAATTCCTTAACATGTGAAAGGAAATAGCCACCCAAGTCTAGGAAATGCAGCGAGTCCAATACAAGATAAACCCAAGGAGAAACACGTTGAGGCACATAGTAATCAAATTGGCAAAAATTAAAGACAAGGAAAAATTATTAAAAGCAGCAAGGGAAAAAATGACAAATAACATACAAGGAAACTCCCATAAGGTTAACAGCTGATTTTCAGCAGAAACCCTACAAGCCAGAAGGGAGTGGCAGGACATATTTAAAGTGATGAAAGGGAAGACCCTACAATCAAGATTACTCTACCCTGCAAGGATCTCATTCAAATTTGACAGAAAAATCAAAAGCTTTACAGACAAGCAAAAGCTGAGATAATTCAGCACCACCAAACCAGCTCTACAACAAATGCTAAAGGAACTTCTCTAAGTGGGAAACACAAGAGAAGAAAAGGACCTACAAAAACAAACATAAAATAATTAAGAAAATGGTAATAGGAACATACATATCGATAATTACCTTAAACGTGAATGGATTAAATGCTCCAAGCAAAAGACACAGGCTCAATGAATGGATACGAAAACAAGACCCACATATATGTTGTCCACAAGAGATCCACTTCAGACCTAGGGACACATACAGACTGAAAGTGAGGGGATGGAATAAGGTATTCCATGCAAATGGAAATGAAAAGAAAGCTGGAGTAGCAATACTCATATCAGATAAAATAGACTTTAAAATAAAAAATGTTACAAAAGACAAGGAAGAACACTACATAATGATCAAGGGATCAATCCAAGAAGATATAACAATTATAAATATATATGCACTCAACAGAGGAGCACCTCAATACATAAGTCAAGTGCTAACAGATATAAAAGAGCAAGTCAACAGTAACACAATAATAGTGGGGAACTTTAACACATCACTTACACCAATGGACAGATCATCCAAGCAAAAATTAATAAGGAAACACAAGCTTTAAATGACACAATAGACCAGATAGATTTAATTGATATTTAAAGGACATTCCATCCAAAAACAGCAGATTACACTTTCTTCTCAAGTGCACACAGAACATTCTCCAGGATAGTTCACATCTTGGGTCACAAATCAAGCCTCACTAAATTTAGGAGAACTGAAATCATATCAACCATCTTTTCTCACCACAACACTATGAGATTAGATATCAATTACAGGTGAAAAAATGTAAAAAATGCAAACACATGGAGGCTAAACAGTATGTTACCAAATAACCAGAGATCACTGAAGAAATCAAAGAGGAAATCAAAAAATACCTAGAGACAAATGACAATGAAAACATGACAATCCAAAACCTATGGGATGCAGCAAAAGCAGTTCTAAGAGGGATGTTTATAGCAATACAATCTTACCTCAAGGAATAACAAACATCTCAAATTAACAATCTAACCTTAACCATAAGGAACTAGAGAAAGAAGAACAAACAAAACCCAAAGTTAGCAGAAGGAAAGAAATCATAAGTTTCAGAGCAGAAATAAATGAAATAGAAACAAAGAAAACAATTGCAAAGATCAATAAAACTAAAAGCTGGTTCTTTGAGAAGATAAACAAAATTGATATACCATTAGCCAGACTCATCAAGAAAAACAGGGAGAGGACTCAAATCAATAAAATTAGAAATGAAAAAGGAGAAGTTACAACAGACACCACAGAAATACAAAGCCTCCTAAGAGACTACTAAAGCAACTCTATGCCAATAAAATGGATAACCTGGAAGAAATGGGCAAATTCTTAGAAAGGTATAACCTTCCAAAACTGAACCAGGATGAAATAGAAAATATGAAGAGGCCAGTCACAAGTAATGAAATTGAAACTGTGATTAACAATCTTCCAACCAGCAAAAGTCCACGACCAGATGGCTTCACAGGTGAATTCTATCAAACCTTTAGAGAAGAGCTAACACCCATCCTTCTCAAACTCTTCCAAAAAACTGCAGGAGAAAGAACACTCCCAAACTCATTCTATGAGGCCATCATCACCCTGACACCAAAATCAGACAAAGATATTACAAAAAAAGAAAATTACAGACCAATATCACTGATGAATATAGATACAAAAATCTTCAACAAAATACTAGGAAACAGAATCCAACAACACATTGAAAGGATCATACATCATAATCAAGTGGAATTTATCCCAGGGATGCAAGGATTCTTCCATATACACAAATCAATCAATGTGATACACCATATTAACAGTTCGAAGAATAGAAACTGTATAATCATCTCAATAGATGCAGAAAAAGCTTTTGACAAAATTCAACACCTATTTATGATAAAAAAAAAGCAAGTAGACCTAGAGGAAACCTACCTCAACATAATAAAGGCCATATATGACAAACCCACAGCAAACACCATTCTCAATGGTGAAAAACTGAAAATATTTCCTATAAGATCAGGAACAAGACAAAGATGTCCATTCTCACCACTATTATTCAACATAGTTTTGGAAGTTTGAGCCACAGGAATCAGAGAAGAAAAAGAAATAAAAGGAATACAAATTGGAAAAGATGAAGTAAAACTGTCACTGTTTGCAGATGACATGATACTATACATAGAGAAGCCTAAAGATGCCACCAGAAAACTACTAGAGCTAATCAATGAATTTGGTAAAGTTGCAGGATACAAAATTAAGGCACAGACATCTCTTGCATTCCTATACACTAATGATGAAAAATCTGAAAGAGAAATTAAGGCAACACTCCCATTTACCATTGCAACAAAAATAATAAAATACCTAGGAATAAGCCTACCTATGGAGATAAACGACCTGTATGCAGAGAACTATAAGACACTGATGAAAGAAATTAAAGATGATACAAACAGATGGAGAGATATACCATGTTTTTGGATTGGAATAGTCAATATTGTGAAAATGACTATACTACCCAACGCAATCTACAGATTCAATGCAATTCCTATCAAACTACCAATGGCATTTTTTACAAAACTAGAACAAAAAAGCTTAAAATTTGTATGGAGACACAAAAGACCCCAAATAGCCACATCTGTCTTGAGGGAAAAAAAAAAGAGCTGGAAGAATCAGACTCCCTGACTTCAGACTACACTACAAAGCTACAGTAATCAAGAGAATATGGTACTGGCACAAAAACAGAAATATGGATCAATGGAACAGGATAGAAAGCCCAGAGATTAACCCACACATCTATGGTCAACTAATCTATGACAAAGGAGGCAAGAATACATAATGGAGAAAAGACAGTCTCTTCAATAAGTGGTGCTGGGAAAACTGGACAGCTACATGTAAAAGAATGAAATTAGAACACTCCCTAAAAACCATACACAAAAATAAACTCAAAATGGATTAGAAACCTAAATGTAAGACCGGACACTATGAAACTCTTAGAGCAAAACATAGGAATGACACTCTTTGACATAAATCACAGCAAGATCTTTTTTGATCCACCTCTAGAGTAATGGAAATAAAAACAAAAATAAACAAATGGGAGCTAATGAAACTTAACAATTTTTGCAAAGCAAAGGAAACTACAAACAAGACAAAAAGACAACCCTCAGAATGGTAGAAAATATTTGCAAATGAATCAACAGACAAAGGATTAATCTCCAAATATATAAACAGCTCATGCAGCTCAATATTAAAAAAAACAAACAACCCAATCCAAAAATGGGCAGAAGACCTAAATAGACATTTCTCTAAAGAAGACATACAGATGGCCAAGAAACACATGAAAAGCTGTTCAACATCATTAATTATTTGAGAAATGAAAATCAAAACTACAATGAGATATCACCTCACACCAGTTAGAATGGGCATCATCAGAAAATCTACAAACAACAAATGCTGGAGAGGGTGTGGAGAAAAGGGAACCCTCTTGCACTGTTGGTGAGAATGTAAATTGATACAGCCACTATGGAGAACAGTATGGACGTTCCCTATAAAACTAATAGAATTACCATATGATCCAGCAATCCCACTAGTGGGCATATACCCAGAGAAAACCATAATTCAAAAAGACACATGCACCCCAATGTTCTTTGCAGCACTATTTACAATAGCCAGGACATGGAAGCAACCTAAATTCCCATCGACAGAGGAATGGATAAAGAAGATGTGGTACATATATATACAATGGAATATTACTCAACCATAAAAAGGAACGAAATTGGGTCGTTTGTTGTGACATGGATGGATCTAGAGACTGTCATACAGAGTGAAGTAAGTCAGAAAGAGAAAAACAAATATCGTATATTAACACATGTATGTGGAACCTAGAAAAATGGTACAGATGAACCGGTTTCCAGGGCAGAAATTGAGACACAGACATAGAGAACAAATATATGCACACCAAGGGGAGAAAGTGGCGGTGGGGTGGGGGCGGGTGGTGTCATGAATTGGGAGATTCGGACTGACATGTATACACTAGTATGTATAAAATGGATAACTAATAAGAACCTGCTGTATAAAAAAATAAAATAAAATTCAAATATCAAAAAAAAATTGATGGCATTTGATGATTTTAAGAAGTTTAGAGTTTATTATCCCCATTTTATTGGCAAGGATTTCAAACTAATGGTTGCAATGATAATGAATGCAGAGCTGCGTTTAAAAGTCATGTCCAGTGTTTCCAACAAACCTTGAATTTGTACCCATTTTGGTGTACCTAAGAGATAACAAACCTGTACTGTAAGCAATTGCTATTTTTCTGGGACCCTGGTTTGATTCTCATTATGTCAGAAACTGAAAATAATTCTCCTATTTGTAAACTTACTAGGATAATGTTCATGGGACTGAAAGAATGCAGGAGTTGTAACCTATAACGCTATAAAACTCCAAATGGAAAGAAGGAAGAAAGCAGACCTTGTTCAGTAAAATAGAGTAAGAAAATCAATATGATAGGTGTGTTAACAATCCCTTAAAAACTTTGAAGCGATATGTTAACACAATGTGGCTTCTATATTTGTTTGTTTGTTTGTTTATTTGTTATGTTATATGTTATATATGTTACATATATGTTATATATATAAATATAACAAACATATATTTGTTATGTTATATTTATTTGTTCCTCCCAACGATCCTGTGAGAGAAACAAGGCACATAGTTTCACTTTGCAGATAAGGAAAAGGAAGCTTAGAAAGCTAAAATATCTAATGTCTGACAACAGGCGAATGTCAGTAAGGATAACTCTGGCCCCTAATATATGATATAACTACGTTAGTTTGAGCTTCAGTTGAGTCCATTGGTGACACGTGCACCTGCTTACACCCATGCAAAAACAACTTGAATGTAATCACTTCACTGTGTCTTACCTTAAAACACTCACTCCCAACGTGTAAACTTACATCTTGTATATGCATCCTGGTTCTTCTACTACCAAGCTACATGACTTTGATCAGTTATGACATATTTTATGGCCACTTTACTTATTTATAGTAGAAATGATCATCCTACGCCCTTATAGTTTGTGCCACTGAGTAAAATGGCATGATAAAGCACATAGCTCTTAGCCTAGTACATAGCTAGTTCTCTACAATCTAGTTTAGTTGAATCTGAATATGTAAGTATTCAACACATAGCTGTGGATTAAGGAATCTTTGCTCGTTCCAAAGCAATGCCAATCCTGAAGGTCTCTGAAGGTCTGTCATCATTATCAATGATAGAGAAGTTGCTCTGGGGATGCAGATAAAATTTTCTCATTCTATCAAGACGTTTGGAGGAGTGTGCTTGCATGTTCTCTGGTGTTTACTTCAGACCCAGATTCTAGAACTGTCTCTGGCTGTACACTGAAATTTCCATGTCTGTTAGGGAATTTATTCATTTACTCAATAAATAATGAGTTGGCAACATTGTGCCAAACAGTCTGTGTAGTGCTGGGGCAACAACAATGAATAAGACAGACAGGCCTCTTATTTTTATGGAGTTTGCAATATATTGAGAAGATATACAGCTAAAAAATAACTATGAAAAAATGTGATGAATATTATGATAGGGGAATTTGAGGTTAGGACACTTAGAGGAGTCTAGCCTAAAGGGAATGGCTTCACTAAGGAAGTGAGCGTGTTTAAGCAAAAAACCGAAGGATGAGTTGAGTTAGCTGTTTTTAAATGAGAGAAGAGAACCAGAAAGTCTGGCAATGATTTTGTTCTGTGTAGTTCCAGCTTCTCCCATGACATTTGAGATATACAAAGTCATATTTGAATGCTTTGTTGTGACCACTGTGTGTTACTGGAAATAAACTCAGGTCAGCAAACATCACATATGACTACTACTCTTTCTTTCCAACTACTGGTAGACAAAATATCTAAATTCCCCCAAAATGTATCCTGTAAAGGCCTTTAAGTTATTTATGTTTCAGGATCACTGTTTTAAAAAAATTTTTTTTTAATGTCTATCTTTATATAAGAATGCACTAATAATGAAAACGAGAACTACCATATATCTAGCACCTGCTATGTGTCAAGCATAGCATTCATTAGTTCTGATCTTATCAACAACCCCATAAGTTGATATTTTTATCACCATACTGTGCAAATAAAAATTGAGGTGCAGTTTGTCTAATTCTTATTCTATTAATCATGAAGTCTTACTTTTATAAAATATTACATGTGCAACTGTGTGCTAGCTAAAGCATTTGACTTTCCCCATTTCACAAATACCTTCTTATTAATCACTATAATTTTTTGACCATTTTTAGTTTTATAATTATAACTGTGTATTAATTCTCCAGTATGTATTATTTTTCTATGACCTCTCCTTTAACTTTACACTTGGTAATAGTAATGCCCTACTAATTGTTGGAGCCAGAGTCTTTATAACTCAGGGAAGGGTAAGCGAGAACATGAAGAGGTGAAGATGGTACACAATATTGTTATAGTGATCATTAATATAGTTTTTATAGATAGACTCTACAATAATTTGAGTAACATTGCATGGCAGTACTAACTCTTTGGAACATTGTACCTAAAAATATGGAACAAAACCATGAGTGATTCTAGCAAAACTCAAGGAGAAAAAAAGACATGGCAGATTACCATGCTTCCTCTGGGACAGGGACCAAGTCTTCAACTTGGTATCTGTGGTACCCACATTATGCTCAATTTTTTGGTGAACTGGAGAATATACAGGTGGTCTGAAACTAACACAACACTGTAAATCAACTATACTCCAATATAAGATAAAAATTAAATTAAAAAATTTAAAAAGTAACAATATACAGATGGAGCGGAAAGAATCTTGTCAATAAGGAATGTGTTTAAAATGGTTATTTTCATCAACACAAACATATAGGAGCCATGTTTCTGTTTAGTATTTTGGAACAGTTGTCACTGTTTCTGTGAATTGAGTATACAGGTGGAGGGGGAAAGGATCTCTTCAATAAGGAATGTGCTTAAAACAGTTATTTTCATTCAAGCAAACATACAGTAGCAGTGTCTCTGTATAGTATTTTGGAACAGTTGTCAAGAGTAAACAATTGGGAACTTCTCCAGTGGTCCAAATGTTAAGACTCTGTGCTCCCAGTGCAGGGGACACAGGTTTGATCCCTGGTCAGGGAACTAAGATCCTGCAAGCCACACAGCACAGCCAAAAAAAAAAAAAAAAAGAGTAAACAATTGATGGTAGGGAGACTTTAGGAATTTAATGGAAGAGAAGGTTTTAAAAGTACTGAAAATAAGAACAAAAAATAAAATAATTCTTAAAAACATATTTCTATTTTAAAAGTCAATTATATATTAGGTCACAAATAAAACATCAGTAAGTATCCTGATGTAAAAATATTACAAAAAATATTCTTCAATCACAAGGCAATAAAATTAGAAATTATTCATAAAATAAAGACCAAAAAGGTCCTTACATCTGTAAATTAAAAATAAAATCTTCTAAAACAACTTTCAGATAAAAAGGGAAAAATAAACTGATCTAACAGAATTTGCAAATAGTAATAATAATTAAAAATACTACATATCAGGACCAATGGCATATATTTAAACAGTAATCAGAAGAAAATCCAAAAACTTATTAAATTAAGACCTTTGCTGCTACCATCTTAGTGCATAGGTGGAGAAGTGGGGGAGAAGCAGGTGAATGAGATACCAGCCCTGGATAGTTTACAAATAGTTAAGATATTTTCATATCTGACTATTGTGGGGTAATGGGGACCAGATTTACCTTCTTCATGAAACAACTAAAGAAATAGATTAAAATGTATGAAACAACAGTTGTCCTGCCATTGGATATCAAGAAAACAAAGGGCAGTTACCCCTGAAAATGGAAAATAAATGAAATGAGCCCTGCAGTTTTCCCAGGTTACTGCCTGGAGAAAGTGTATAGGTTGCAATGCAGGGAGGGGGAAACCAGGCAGAGTCCAGAAGTCTCCATGAGATGAAGAGATGAAATTGGTAACCTGGGGAGGCCAAGACAGCTATGGTTCACTGAGCAGTTGACTGGAGAAGAGCAAGCTACACAGAGAGACAACATCTGAGATCTGTAGAGGGTCTCTCTCAAGCAATCAGCTGAGTATTAGTAATGCATGTGAGCAACTTGTCTGGAGTTGGGGGGAATTAATTTCCTGAAAGGGTTAGAAAGAACAATCTTTAAAGCCAACACAGGACCAGTAACTTGAGTGGAAAACCTCACAATTCACAGAGCATTAGGTAAAGTACTCA
The DNA here is from genome assembly GCF_949987515.2 of Delphinus delphis. NCBI lineage: Eukaryota > Metazoa > Chordata > Mammalia > Artiodactyla > Delphinidae > Delphinus > Delphinus delphis. Next base: position 42,802,115 of record NC_082687.1, on the reverse strand, counting down.
GAAGGGGTTTGCCTCAGTAATAGGAAAAATTAACCCTAGACTAAATGTTGCTCTGGCTCCACTTAACAAACCTTAAAAACAAAACTGAATGGATGAAACTAATTCCAAGTAATTAGACAACTTCAGAATAAAGCTCAAGAATATTTATAGGTATACAGAAATATCCAGCACTCCAAAAAGTAAAATTCACAATGTCAGGCATCTAATAGAAATTACCAAAAATACAAGGAAACAGAAAAATACTACACATAATAGATTCTATTGAATGAGGAGAAAACTCAACCAACAAAACAGACTCAGAATTGACACAGATGATAGAATTAATGGTCAAAGATATTAAAATAGTTATTATAACTGTATTCCATATGTTCAAGAAATTAGAGAAAAGACTGAACATGTTAAGTAAAGAGTGAGAGAGTGGCATGGACATATATACACTACCAAATGTAAAATAGATATCTAGTGGGAATCAGCCACATAGCACAAGGATATCAGCTCGGTGCTTTGTGATCACCTAGAGGGGTGGGATAGGGAGGGTGGGAGGAAGGGAGATGCAAGAGGGAAGAAATATGGGGACATATGTATATGTATAACTGATTCACTTTGTTATAAAGCAGAAACTGACACAACAATGTAAAGCAATTATACTCCAATAAAGATGTTAAAAAAAAAAAAGAAAAGAAAAGAAAAAAAGAATACCGAGTACAATGCAAAAAATAGAGTTGGAAGGTATTTTTTAAATGACCCAAATTGAACTTCTAGTGATAAAGGCTATAGCAGTTGAAATGAAAAATATACTGGATAAGGTTAATAGTAAATTAGACATTGAGGAAAAAATATTAACAAAAAAGATGCAGTTGTTGAATTAATGACAGACTCTATCCAAAATTAAATGCAGAAAGAAAAATGAAAAAAATATAGCAATTTTGAAAGCTGAGGGATAACTTCAAACAACCTAATATATGTACAATTGTAGTTCACAAAGAAAAGACAGGGATAGCAAAAAAAAAAAAAAAAATGAGAAGAAATAATGGCTGAAAAATTCCAAATTTGATGGAATCTATAAACCCACAGATCCAAATAGTTCAATGAACCCCAAGTCTAAGAAGTATGAAGAAAATTACACTAAGGCACAACACAATCAAATTCCTTAAAGCAAGTGATAGAGATAAAAATCAGAGATAAAAATCTTAAAAGCAGCTGGAAGAAGGGGAGGAGAGAGAAGATACATTATATCCAAAGACACAAAGATAAGGAAGACAGCATATTTCTGGTAGGAAATAATGCAAGTGGGAAGAGAGTAGAGAAACGTCCTTAAACAACTGAAAGAAAAAACTGTCAAACTAGAACTTTTTACCCAACAAAATAATTATTCAAGAAACTAGCAAAATAAAGACATTTTGAAACATAGAAGAGCTGAAATAATTCATCGCCATCAGACCAGTACTACAAGAAATGTTAAAGGAAGTCATTTAAGCAGAAGGAGAATTACACCAGATAGAATTCTGGATCTACACAAAGGAATGAAGGACACCAGAAATGATAAGTACATTGGTAAATAGATTTTTTAATTTATTTAAATATATTTAAAATATAATAAACTGTTTAAAGCAAAAATAATGACAAGTTGTGGGTTTTCTAACATATGTAGAAGCATAATCCATAAAAGGAAAATTGATGAATTGTATTTTATTAAACTTTAGGATGTTATTCTTCAAATGATGCGCTTAGTAGAATGAAAAGACAAGCCACAGACTGGTAAAAATACTTTTAAAGCATATATCTGATAAAAGACTTGTATCCAGAATATATAAAGAACTCTCAAAACTCAATTATTAGAGTACAAACAATGCAATAATAAAAGCAGGCAAATGACTTGAACAAATACCTTACCAAAAACAATACATGGATGGCAAATAAACACTTGAAAAAGTGTTCAACATTACTAACCTCACTAGGGAAATGCAAATTAAAACTGTAACAGGATACCACTTTACACCTATTAATATGTCTAAAATAAACAAGACTGATTATACCATCTGTTGGCAAGGATGTGGAACTCTCATACTCTATAGTGGGAATGTAAAATGGTACAATCACTTTGGAGAACTTTTTTGGCAGTTTCTTAACTGTTAAACATACACCTACTATATGACTTATTTTCCTAGTCAGTTATCAAAAAGATATCCTCATACAAAGACTTGTACATGAATGGTTGGAGCATGATTCATAACAGTCACAAGCTAGGAACAACCCATATATCCATTAACAGGCTAAAGGATAAAAAAGCAGTAGTATATACATACAAAGGAATACTACTTAGCAAAAAAGGAATGAATTGCTGATACATGTTACAACGTGGATGAATCCCAAAATGATTATGCTGAGTGAAAGAAGCCAGATAAAAGGGTCCATAGATGATTCCATTTATACAAAATTCTAAAAATGCAAACTAATCTACAGTGTAAGAAAGCAGATCTGCGATTGTCTTGGGATGAGAGGTTGGGGAGAAGTAGGAGGAAGGGTATGGAAGGCAACAAGACAACTTTTGTGGGTAATGGGTATGTTCATTATCCATATTGTCAGGATGGTTTTACGTAGCTAAAACGTAAATAGTACACTTTATATGTGTGCATATTTTAATGTATGTCAATGGTACCTATTAAAATATAAAAATAAAATGAATAAATGAGTTGAATACCTACAGCCCCCCACAAAAAAAAACTAGATAAAAAACAACAAATCAAAGGAAGCTCAAAGGAATTATTAAATATAAAAGTAGAGATAATGAGGTAGACAATGGATAAATAGCCTACCTAACTAATAATTCAAAACCTTGCTGTTACAAAAAAAACCCTAAGATAATAGACAAACCACCAGCTAATTTCATAAGGAAAAAGGGAAGGGAAGCAACATTATACAAGGTAAGAAATGATAATACATAGATCTCTGTTAAAACATAAATATCTCATTTCATTTCACAATAAATTCCAGAAATTTTAGTACCGTCCATATCTTTGTTTCCTTGAGTTCATTTCTTCATAGACTCAACAGCAACTGCAACAACTGTTTAGAAGTTAGATGCACACAAACTTGTTATGGATAAGACTGTTTTATCACTGACACAGTTTAGAATTGTTGGCTCATGATACTAATAAAAAGCAGACTACTTTTAGTTGGTTTTATTCTTTTAAAATTTTCTACACACAGTGCACCCCTTTCTTGCCTGTACCCAGGTAAGGCCATTTCCATCATCCCACCCTTAATATGCAACTATATCCAACTACTTTCTTAATATTTCCTATTGAATAGTTTATTTTCATTATTTTTCTAATTCCCAAAAGATTTGCCTTATTCTCTGAATGTTTCTTTTTTATATCATGGATGAACTTCTTTCTTTTAACTCTTTGAGGATATTAATTTTATATATTTTGAGGTTTTTATTTTTGCTTTCTTCATTAGCATGAAGAGACTATATATTTCCGAGTCTAATATTTCCGAGTCTCCTTTTCAGTTTGTCTTTTTTATCACCTTTGTTTTATGTTAGAAACTTCCCTCCAATGTCTGGAGATCCTTGGTTTACTTATATTTAAGAAAATGCACTGAAAAGGCCATTTGGAAGGTCTCTATCCCTGTGGCTGAGTTTTTCCAAAGGTACAAAAGTATATCTCACCATGGAGGTACTGAGTGGAGAAGAACCTAATTAGTTATGGGAGCCCTACTCCAAGTCAGATTCTTTCTCTCCAGAGGTCAGCACCAGTGAGGACTTCTCTCATCTTCTGCCCACAAGGGAGATTAAAAAGGGGCAACTATAGACTTCACTGCCAACCTGAGCGTTAAGAACAAGGGGCTGGAGTCTTCTTTTTTTTTTTTTTTTGGGGGGGGTGGTACGCAGGCCTCTCACTGCTGTGGCCTCTCCCGTTGCGGAGCACAGACTCCGGACACGCAGGCTCAGCGGCCATGGTGGCTCACGGGCCCAGCCGCTCTGCGGCATGTGGGATCCGCCCGGATCGGGGCACGAACCCACATCCCCTGCATCGGCAGGCAGACTCTCAACCCCTGCGCCACCAGGGAAGCCCTGGAGTCTTCTTATTCAGACTTTCTGGTTTGTTGTCTTTCACTTCATGATCCTGTTTTCACTGTGGCTTCTGATCCTCCTGCTTGACTGATCTCTGAGTTCCAGAGACCCTGTGTTTTTCAACTTTTCTGAACTCTTGCATTGGTAAGGGAAGGAGAGACACTTTCCTGGCTGCCAAACCTAGGGAGGGGATGGAAGATAGTTCTAAGTGGTATCCATTTAGGCTTTCACATAATTTTGATTTCTGCCCCGTTCCCAGAGGAACCCTCTTACACCGAGTGCCTCTCATTTTCTTTCCCCTATGCAGAGAACACTTGGGCATCAACCTCTTCTGCTGTTAACTGGTGCTCAACAATCTGCTTGATATCTTCTGTGGTTTTGTGGATTTCTCTCTTTGTCACTCATTTCCTCCCTAATTCTCTTTGCTCTTGTGAGTTCATGCAATCTGTATCCTTTTACTGTTGTTTCATTAGGCTTTCCAGAGGGAGCAGAGGTAAATGAGTGTGTTCAATCTGTCAAATTTAACCAGAAGCTTGTATGTATAAGACTCTTCCTGTATGACATAATTAGAATTATAACATTAAAATTTATATACTGAAGCTGTCTGTAATTTTCAAGTGTTTGGATGGGTTTTCTTTTGGATTTTTAAAAAACTGTCCCATCAGGTGATCACTAATACTTGGTAAGTTTATCTTAGAAGAGAGAAGAAAATGCCTCTTAAAAAGCCTCCAAATAAATTTTTTATACTTATTTTAGGTATATTTAAAGTATACTTACTTTAAATATACTTAAAAATAAAACAAATACATTTATACAACCTGTGTTCAAAGTTGAATAAGTAATTAACAAATAATGAGAATTAAAAGGAAAGAAAAAACAAAATGTATCAAGAAGATTAACTTTTTTTCCCCACACTTCGCTGGCGTTGAAATATGTTATGAGCTATCTTTCTCTGTAATGCTTTTGGCACTTCACATTCATAGCAGATCAAAACTAGCATATGTTCTTTTCCTGATTTTCCATTTCTTCACTAACTTAAACATTGTGGGGACTGGCTGTATTACTCACCAATGGTGGAATAAAGTAGTTGGCTTGAAATTGATTTAAATTAAATCTGATATTTCAAAGATACAATCCATGTTTTGACAGTATTACCACAACACCCATGAGGTATTATATAATCAGTTGGATGCAGATATGTGTTTATCAGTTGGTCTTTTCTCATCTAGGAATACTTTTCATGATTGTATTGTTTTTCTTTCAGTTCAGTAATTTCCCTCAGAGAAAATCTAAAGGTTTCTTCTTTCCACACCCCACCCCCAGCCTTCCAGGAAAAATAAAGTAAAAAATAAATAAAAGAAAATAGATCGCCATGAGTTAGGGCAATGTCCTATATGTTCCAAGATAACATTTAGATATTTTAAGGAAAATATTTACTTTCAATGTGAAAGAACGTCTATGTATCCTTTCTAGAAAAAATATTTTTATTTCAGCTCACTAGTAAAATATGACATAGTCAGCATTCCAGGTCATTTAACGAAGGTATCTACATGTTCTTATTTTCCTTCTGGAACATTTTATTTACTACTTTACTGCTATAATATTTTAAAATAGCTAGAATATCTTCTGAAAATTATTTAACTAGGCTGTACTTCACTTTACTCCTCCAAGAGGATAAAGAATGTAGAATATGAATTGTATTAACTTACATGCACTACCATGTGTTATTGCTTTAAGGACAACAAATGCCTGGAAAAATATGTAGAGGTGGTTAAGAGTAATGGACTCTTAAGCCAGACTACATGAGTTCAGATCTTATTTCCACCACTTATTGTCTTATGGAAGCATGGCCCTTGGTGTCCTCATTTTAAAAATAAGGCTAATAATAGTACCACATAAAAATGTTAAGAAATTTAAAGAAAGGTAAGACATAAAAAGCATTACATAGGGCCAGTTACTTAGTAAAAACTCAATAAATGTTATGTATTAATTGTCATTATTATCATAAACTAGTAACAATATTATTATTATTATCATTATTACCAAATCAAGGAAAATCATTTTAAGATGTTGCCCAAGAATATTCTGTTGTTAGATTTGGGACAGATCTTTAGGTCTTGAGTCCTGATTTCCTAGGCTTCCATTGACAAGCAAAATATATTTCAGAAAAGGGTCTAGAAAACAAATGTGAACTTACTGGCAAAATATGTTCGGAAATTCCTCATCCTATTTTGAAGTGACAGCAATATTAATAAATTTATAAATAGAATTTCTTTTTGCAACTGTTAATTGGCAGTCTAAGAAAAGCTCAAGTCAATTATGCATTTAATGAATAACAAAAGAACAATTGCTATGTCTAAAACCATGAATATCAGGGATTTTCCTTCAGAACATATTACAATTTAAAAATTAATAGCAATAACAAAGTTCCAGTTGGTTTTGGAAAGGAAACTATCCTTAATATCTCCATATTCAATCCTCAGTAAGTAGTCTTAAAACTGATATGATTTATTGCACAATAGTGATATTCTTTTTTTATCCCCTTATTTTTCCAAACCTGTAGAATATTATTTACTCTAATCTTAGTGCTTTTCTCTTTAATTCTGAGTCTAAAAAATTTTGGCTTAGCACTTTCTACATATTACAATGATAGCAGAGTAATAGACTAAAAATATTGTGGAAAAACAAAAAACAGTAGACTGAAGAATGTTACTATAGATTCTGTTTTCTTTAAAATAATACTCTTTTTCCAGGAACAACACTTATTTTAGTTCTTTCTTCATTTGCTTTTGACCTCAGATTTATGAAACTGTTCAGAGCCATATTCTATATTTATCTTTTCCTGTTATAATTACTTTCAAACTTACATTTCCTTCTGTCTTCCCAATTGATCTCATCAAGTAAACTAGGAGACTGGGAACTAACCTAAATCCTTCCTTCTTCCATATACTCTGCATTCAATCAATCATCATCTCATGCATTTTACTTTTTAAAAAAATCTCTCAATTCCATTCTCTCTGTGTCTTTTCTGTCCCTGTCTTAGTTCCTGTACCAGTCCCAAATATGAGGACTTGAAGAAATAATCATCCTTGAAACATAGCCTTCAAACCCACTCTTTCCACGTTACTGTCAATGTGATCTCTATAAAACGTAGTACCTTCAGAAGTCACACATTGCCTATAGGGCAAATCTAGGCTTTTCAGGGTGAGAGATAAAGCCTAGTTTTGTTGGTTCCTGCCTACCTATTCAGTGTCTTGCTTTGACCTTTGCACCAATGTACACTCAGTTTTTAAAGGATGCTTTTGCTCCCCCCAACCCACATACAACCAAAAGAGATCTACTCCTTTTTCCTGTGATCAGGAAAAGTGAGTTCGATTAACCAAGACAAAGTTTCTTAGGTAGATGGAAAAAAAAGATTGCAGATTGCTGTTGTAGGCTGTCCCCCTTCAATGATGAGATTGAGATTACACAAAAAAATGGAAGGTAGATGCATCTTTATCCTAATAAGTGTCTACTCTGGGTGCTGCCACAAAGCTTTCACAGATTTCCTAGTCATCTGGAACTGAGGCCACCAGTTTGGTCTCATAGGCAGAACAGTATATAAGGTTCTGTGTGAAAGCTTTGGCTTACACCAGTGCCACCTCAGAGCTTTTATAGGTTGCTGACCCCTCAGCCTCAGCAGTGCCACCTTAACCATGCCTGGAAGGAAATTTACATATGTTTGTGATTGGCAGCCTCTTAGGCAGGTAGCTCTCAATGGTCCTCCCCTCCTGATATTCATGCACTTATGCTACCTCCTTCCCTCGAATAAGTTGGACTTTATGACTCACTTTTAACAAGTAGAATACAGCAGAGATTATGGTATGTCACTCTTGAAATTGGGTTATAAAAAGACTGTGGTTTCCTTCTTGAGCACTCTCTCTTAAATGGCTCATTCTGGGGGAAGCAAGCTGACATGTTATGAGCAGTCCTGGGAAGAAACCCACTTGAGTGAGCTTGGGAATTAATCCTTTATTTCAATCAAGCCTTGAGATGACTGTAGCCCTGGTCAACAGCTTGACTACAATCTCCTGAGAGACCCTGAGACAGAGGCACACAGTTCGGCTGGGACCAGATTCTTAGCTCACAAAAACTGTAAAATAATAAATGTTCGTTATTTTAAGCTGCTAAATTTTAGGGGTCATTTGAGCAGTAAATAACCAATACACTGTTCCTTACAACTATCACACCTCCATGCAATGCATTGGCTGCCATTAGCTTAATTACACTGCTAAAGTACTGAACGACTTTAGAAATTCCCATACATACCGAGTTGATTCATTTCTTCCCTCCTTTTCGCATGCCTTTCTTCTTCCTATCTGCCCTTCATCTTCACTTGTTTTCTAGTCTTACTATGAGATTCCTGAGATGGTAAAATTACATAGCACTTCCTCTCTATTATTTCTATGCTTTGTAAGTATAGAAATTGTTGACTGTTGACTTTCTGTTGTAATGAATTGAGAGATCTTCTGACTCATAAACATATAACCTAATTCTATGTGCCTCTTTTCTCTGTGTGTGTGTTTAAAGATGACACCTACTTTTCATATAAAGTAAAACCTTTGTGAGAGTAGTAGGTCCCTGGTTTATTTATTTATTTTTTAACTTTTGAAAGCTTCAAAGTGCCAATCAAATCACATACTGAAGCAGGTACAAGGTAGTTCCACATTGTTGGAATAAATGTTAAGTTAGACTATATGGGTAAAAAAGCAGACACAGTAAAATCACCAGATCCTCTGCATTTTAAAAATGCCCTGTGGCGGGCTTCCCCGGTGGCGCAGTGGTTGAGAGTTTGCCTGCCAATGCAAGGAACGCGGGTTCGTGACCCGGTCCAGGAAGATCCCACATGCCGCACAGCGGCTGGGCCGGTGAGCCATGGCTGCTGAGCCTGCGGTCCGGAGCCTGTGTTCCGCAACAGGAGAGGCCACAACAGTGAGAGGCCCATGTACCGCAAAAAAAAAAAAAAAAAAAAAAAAGCCCTGTGGCAATTTTCCTAGAAACCTCCACTGACAATAAAAAGGAAGGCATGCATGGGGAAATGCACAATAATGGCTTGTAAAGTAACTTTCAAATTATGAGAAGTCAAACGTTCTGGTTTCTGTCAGGGCCCAGTGGCCATTACTAAGCTTTAATGGGTGCAGGTGTGGTTGGTTCTTAACATGTTTTTGTTTTTACTTAACCCCGTTATCACTGGGTGTTACCCCAGTGCCCACTCCATCTCTTCGCCCTCATCGTTCACTCATTTAGCACTGCCTTGGCAAGCTCAGTTTACCAATGGAAAGGAAAAGAATTCCTTGATTTCACCATAATCTAGTAGTGAGTGACCTTGTATTCTTAAGTTCATTGGCCTAAAACTACAGAAGGCTTTGGCCAAGTTGACTTTCATCAGCTTTTCATAAGTTTTCTCATAATGAATGTCACGATTATGACCACTTCATTTCCTAGGTATAGAATTCTAAAAATTCCCTGACTTTTTAAATTCTCATCAGCCCTCAGTGTGGTTCTTTACTGATTTATTTCTATAATTCATAATTTTTATTATCAGCTTCTCATGTGTTTGTTATGCTATAATCCCAAATTGCCTCATTTCTGAAAGCTTTCATAAACTTTTCTTTTTGTTATGTGATTTTTCCTTTAAAATGCTGTACAAATATTTCCCTGCATTAAAAATATATATATTGTATGTCTTGAGTGTAGACACTGAAAGCAGGAAAAAGACCAATCTGATTGGAAGTGTTCCAGGAAGGTTGGAATGTTTGAAAGAAAGTGTTCAGTTTAATGGTTTTCCTTCATAAATCTTGCTGTTTACTTGGAGGAAAGCCATAGATACTCTGGGAATTTGCTTTAAGAATCACACACCTTGACCTATTAGATCTCCTTGCTGTTTCCAGATGCATAGAATGACCTGCTGCTTATTTTTCGATTACACATTAACCTTGCTTCCTCAGCTTTTCAATAATTAAGAAAGTATCTTCCCTTTTGACTGGAAATACAGAACACAGTGAGACCACATACAAGGGTTAGTTAAGACATGCATACGAGTTTTCATCTATAAATAAGAAAAGAAACAGCAACTGGAGAAGAATTATTTTGCAACACTGTAATATTTAATTATTACTGTTCCAATTCAACTTTTAGATGCAGAGTAGCAATTGTCCCTAAGGGTCATTATTCTTCTCCTTTTTCCCCACGAATTCCTCTTCAAACTTCAAGATTAACTTGAGAAAGGTATTCTCTGATACCCTTTCCTGAGTCCCCACACTGAGTAATTGTCACATTGCTGTATTCTCTTCTGTTTACTCTAGACTTTGAGCTCATTCTTCTCTGTATTCCTCCTGTTAGAAAAGAGTCTGTTACATAATAGACTCTCAACAAATGTTTTGAGGAAAGGCAGCAAGACCGAACTTCAGGATAAATTTTTCATTGTTTGCCAAGAGCTATGACAATAAATTTAGCATTGTTTTCTAACTCTTGATGAACTATAAGCCTTATTGAAGCATTTGTCATGGGTTACTTTCAAAACTCCCTGGAATATACACGTATACTACTAAATCAGTGTTAATTGGGCCCCCATCAGTAATGTGATTATGGTTGCTTATCATCTGCATGTGTCTATAATTTTGAGACAATAATATATTAAGTTCTGCATATAATAATTTTGAAGTTTACATAAATCTACTAGCCTGAACTATAACTGAAAATCTGTGAATGGGTATTAAATATAAATTAACACTTGTAAAGGCATGCAAATAAATTTTTAATGAACTACCAAGTTACTCTTTGAACTTATGCCAATTTTAATGAACAGCTAATTTTGTCTCAGCTTAACGTAGGGCATTAGAAAGTGAATAAAATAAGAAGTGTATAGATAGAACTCTTATAGGAAAAATAAGGCAGTTTCTAATAAAAGTCATTAAATTTATTTATTCATTTCCTTAGTCATTCATGAAATAATTATTGAGTTTCTAAAAAGCGCCAGGCACCATTCTAGTTCTAGGCTGTAGCAGGAGAAAAAACAAATTCCCTACCCTCAGGGAGGTGAAATTATAGTGGTAGAGATAGACCATAAACAAATCTATCATATACTTAGGATAAAGAGACACAGACAGATAAACAGACAGACAGATAGAAAGAATAATGTCAGCCTCTGGTAAGTGCTATGAAGAAAACTGACAGGTCAGAGAATGAGTGGGCTATTTTGATAAGTGGTAAGGGAAGAGCTCTTTATCAGAATGTTGAGATCAGGATCTGAAAAGGTTTTCTACAAGTGAGATAATTTTGAAGAATATTTGCATCTAACAACTTCTGTATTTGACTCAACCTGATTGTGTAGCTTGTTGTCAAATTTGATATTTATTTTATATGTCATTGAAACATTGTGTGAGTATATATATAGTGTATGTTTATACACACAATATGTCTGTTATATAATACTGTGTTTCATTCATAACAAGGTTCAAGCAACTTTTCAAACTTATTTTGTAAATGATCTTTAAAGTATTAGGGTTTCTTTGAGGCATGTTGGCAGGTAATTAGTTAATAGAAAACAGTCGGGTATGATTTTTATCTCTAGGAAGAAGTTGGGTTGAAGTCATTGGTTTCTTTTTCAAGTTCAGGTAGCTGGTAACATTTTCAGACAAGATAGAATTTTGTTCTCTTCATCAGCAGTTAGGAGTTAGATCTGAGAGAACATATTGCCTCTAAAATTAAATCAAACTGTTTTACTCCCATTTAGTGAGATATTGATTACACAAGGAAATATTAGGTTTTGAAAGAATATGTCTAGATAGATAAAACAATTCTTATTTCTTCCTTATAGAGGAGATCTAAATCCTTGCCCCCAAAATCATAAAAATAACTGATAAATATGCATTTAAATTCATAAAATACACTTGATTTTAAAAAGTTAATGTACTGTCATATGTGGTCAGAAGCCAAGCTTCATTCCACATTGAGCAGTGCTCACTTTTGGTCCATAATTCCTTGAATTTCCTATGCTAATCCTGTAACTTGGAATGTAAATGGTAAAGGAGCAATCTCAAACCAGCACAGAAATATTCAGCGAAAAGTATTTGTAGAACTATGACTTATACACATATAACATGTTGCTAGAAATGACAAAAAAGGAAGGAAAATTTTGAACATCATAACCCAAACTAATTCTTTAGATAATTTATATTTATTTATACTATTTTCTATATATACACACACATACATACACACAGACACACACACGCACACACACATGCACACACACAGGTTTATCTGATCCCATGGTTAGCTTTTGACCTCCGATAAAATAAGAAATGCATTTTATGATAGCCATTAATACATGCATATAAATGATTATAAATATAAAATAATGTTAAATTGAATTTTGAGTCTACAATATATAATGATTTGGTTTTCATGAACTATTTTCTGGCTTAGTCTAAGTAGGGATCTTTAAAAGAGACTATTCAGCTGCTCAGTGGTATTTGAGAATGAGTAGAATTGAAATCTATAAAATATGACTTAATTTGCCACATGTCAGAAGCCATAAAAGCAAATGTATCTAAAGGTCTTTCATGCCTACATGTATAACACAAGTGGTCTTTTTCATCATTTATAGTAAATATGATTACTGCCAGATTGTAAATATGGACCCAGGCTGTTCCTTGGGAAATTTAGTTCAATCTGTTTTCAACTCTTTACAGATGTGAGTTTTCCATAAAGATAATATCTTTGTATTTTGCTACAAACTGTAAGTTAGATTATTTCATTTATCTCTTAAAAGAATACGATAACATTACTTAAGTAATTCAGGATAAGACTGAATGTTCACGATTTTTTGTGAAAGAAGATAATAGAAGAAAAGGGTAGGAAAATAAGATGGCAGTTTCTTCACAACAGAGACATCTCATTTTAAAGACAGCAATATAATGACCTTATAAGAAGTGCTATTGCTGTCTTTCCATTGTTCAGATGTCCTAGAAAGAATCCAAGGACACTGTGCCTCATTTAGGTTGTAGTTGTAATCCCTGCTATGTCTGTGTCTCTGTTTGTAACCCTGACCAGCCAACTCAGAGATGTTTACTATAGTTCATAAAACAGGAGGAAAATAGTGGAAAATAGATGAATAGGCACTTATTTTCACTTTTGAAAAACTTGATATACATATATTACTAACGCAGGTCAGCCTTGACATTTTGAATGTTAGGGCACCATTTTGGGCAGATAGTCCTGCTTCCTGCCTATGAGCACCTCCTTTCTCTTACCTTTTATGGTTCTCTTGTTTTCCTTTTTAAAGGCTGTTCACTTTATTAATTCCTATTAACACACAAGATCTACCCAGCATATAAATTATTCATTTTAGTCATTTATATAGTTTACAGGAAGTACATTGATTTCTTAAGAATTTGACCACCTTTTATAATAATAAGCCTCAAATTTCTCCTCAACTTGAGAAAGTGGGCTCCATGATTGAAAAAAATCCAAATCATCTCAGATACAGATCACTTCAAAAATTATGCAAAATACTACTCCACTGGTTGGGAAGTTGGGTTGGTCACCTTATATGTGGCAGTGAGGGATAAGAAAACATTTCTGGTAGATGAATAAAAGCATTCTGAACTAAGGCTTGCCCTACCAAAGAGGAATTTCTAATGTATTATTTGTTTCAACCAAGACAAAGCCAAATGACTCATCTGGCCAAAAAAAATTGAAAAGGACAGATAAACACTGACTTTAAAATGAAGATCATAAACATACAAAGTGTCTAAGCCAACTCCACAGTGTAGGCAGGTATTAAGTCACAGAGAAGGACATGACCTTGAGGCAGTGACACAGCAAATCTTCAGAAATGGTGGCTGCACATCACAGTGTTGTAACACCTCAATACTCATGTTTGGTGATTCATCCAGAGGCCATGTGCCTTAGCCCATCTTGTAGTGAAATCTCAAAGGGATATTTCTAATCTGCTCCACATGACCCTGAAAGTGTTCAGATGGTTACAAGCAGAGAAGCAAAATATGATGTCCTATACTAAACAGAAATAATGTTTGAATAGGGTGCAATATATTTTAAGAGGTAACATATAAAGATCTTGCACTAGTCTTTTTTGGGGAGTATTGCTCTACAATGTTGTGTAACTTTCTGCTGTACAACAAAATGAATCAGCTATATGTATACATATATCCCCTTGCTCTTGGACCTCCCTCCTATTCCCCCCACCCCCATCCCGCCCCTGTAGGTCATCACAGATCACCGAGCTGAGCTCCCTGTGCTATACCACAGGTTCCCACTAGCTATCTATTTTACACATGGTAGTGTATTAATGTCTAATCTAATCTCCCAGTTCATCCCACCCTCCCCTCCCCCCACTGTGTCTACATGTCCATTCTCTACATCTGCGTCTCTATTCCTGCTCTGTAAATAGGTTCATCTGTACTACTAGTATTGATATCATTATCTCATTTCATCCCAACTGCAATCCTGTGGGTTATCAATTTTTATCCCCACTTTAAACACAAAGAAACAGAATGAGAGATTGCCATCTTGAATTGAGTGTTGTCTGCAACTTCTACCCACGGTCCTGAAGCTGAAGTGATGGGCGCAGCCACATCGCACCAGGAACTCTGGTCTGAGGTGCTGGGGGCAAGGCTTCTGCACACAGCATCCTGTGAGCAAGTGAAACCAGACTAAGCACAAAGGAAAGGAAAAAAAAAAGCTTGCAAGATCTTGGTTTCAGGCCAGAGGTCAGACCCAAGCTCCTGTGGAGGGAACTCCAAGTCCAAACCACTGGACTAACAGGGAACCTCAGACCCCAGGGAATATTAATCTGAGTGAGGCCTCCAGAGGTCCTCATCTCAGCACCAAGACCCAGCTCTATCCAACTGCCTGCAAACTCCAGTGCTGGGTGTCTCAGGACAAACAACCAGTAAGAAAGGAGTACAGCACCACCCATCAAAAACAAAAAATGAAATGACAAAAATATATGTTACAGATGAATGAGCAAGGTAAAAACCTACAAAACCAAATAAATGAAGATGAAATAGGCAGTCTACCTGAAAAAGAATTCAGAGTAATGATAGTAAAGATGATCCAAAATCTCAGAAACAGAATGGAGAAAATAAAAGAAATATTTAACAAGGATCTAGAAGAACTAAAGAGCAAACAGTGATGAACAGCACAATAACTGAAATTAAAAATACTCTAGAAGGAATCAATAGCAGAATAACTGAGGCAGAAGAATGGTAAGTGAGCGGGAAGATAAAATGGTGGAAATAATGGTCAGTGAGCAGAATAAAGAAAAAAGAATGAAAAAGATTGATGACAGTCTCAGAGACCTCTGAGGCAACACTTAACGCACCAACATTCGAATTATACGGGTCCCAGAAGATGAAGAGGAAAAGAAAGCATCTGAAAAAATATTTGAAGAGATTATAGTTGAAAACTTCCCTAACACAGGTTAGGGAATAGTCAAGTCCAGGAAGCACAGAGAGTACCATACAGGATAAACCCAAGGAGAAACACACTGAGACACATATTAATCAAACTATCAAGAATTAAATACAAAGAAAAAATATTAAAAGCAGCAAGGGAAAAGCAACGAGTAACATACATGGGAATCCCCATAAGGTTAACAGCTGATCTTTCACTAGCCAGAAGGGAATGGCAAAACATATTTAAAGTGATGAAAGGGAAAAACCTACAACCATGATTACTCTAACCAGCAAGGATCTCATTCAGATTCAATGCAGAAATTAAAACCTTTACAGATAAGCAAAAGTTAAGAGAATTCAGCACCACCAAACGTGCTTTACAACAAATGCTAAAGGAACTTCTCTAGGCAGGAAACACAAGAGAAGGAAAAGGCCTACAAAACAAACCAAAAATAATTAAGAAAATGGTAATAGGAACAAATTGATAACTACCTTAAATGTAAATGGATTAAATGCTCCAACCAAAAGACATAGACTGGCTGAATGGATATAAAAACAAGACCCATACATATGCTGTCTACAAGAGATCCACTTCAGACCTAGGGGCACATAGGGACTGAAAGTGAGGGGATGAAAAACAATATTACATGCAAATGGAAAACAAAAGGAAGCTTGAGTAGCAATTCTCACATCAGACAAAATACACTTTAAAATAAAGACTATTACAAGAGACAAAGAATGGCACTACATATAATGATCAAGGTATCAATCCAAGAAGAAGATATAACTATTGTAAATATTTATGCAACCAAAAGAGGAGTACCTCAATACATAAGGCAAATGCTAACAGCCATAAAAGGAGAAATCAATAGTAACACAATAATAGTAAGGGACTTTAACACCCCACTTTCACCAATGGACAGATCATCCAAAATGAAAATAAATAAGGAAACATAAGCTTTAAATGACACATTAACCAAGATGGACTTAATTGATATTTATGGGACATTCCATCCAAAAACAACAGAATACACTTTCTTTTCGAGTGCTCATGGAACATTCTCCAGGATAGATCATATCTTGGGTCACAAATCAAGCCTTGGTAAATTTAAGAAAATTGAAATAATATCAAGCGTCTTTTCCAACCACAACACTATGAGAGTAGATATCAATTACAGGAAAAAAATCTGTAAAGAATACAAACACATGGAGACTAAACAACATGCTATTAAGTAACCAAGAGATCACTGAAGAAATCAAAGAGGAAATCAAAAAATACTGAGAAACAAATTACAATGAAAACCTGACAACCCAAAATCTATGGGGCACAGCACAAGCAGATCTAAGAGGGAAGTTTATAGCAATACAATCCTACCTCAAGGAACAACAAACATCTCAAATAAACAACCTAAACATACACCTAAAGTAATTAGAGAAAGAAGAACAAAAACCCCAAAATTAACAGAAGGAAAGAAATCATAAAGATAAGATCAGAAATAAATGAAAAAGAAATGAAGGAAACAGTAACAAATATCAATAAAACTAAAAGGTTGTTTTTTGAGAAGATAAACAAAATTGATAAACCATTAGCTGGACTCATCAGGAAAAACAGGGAGAAGACTTAAATCAATAGAATTAGAAATGAAAAAGGAGAAGTAACAACTGATACTGCGGAAATACAAAGGACCATGAGAGATTACTACAAGCAACTATATGCCAATAAAATGAACAACCTGGAAGAAATGGCCAAATTCTTAAAAAAGCACAACTCTCTGAGACTGAACCAGGAAGAAATAGAAAATATAAACACACCAATCAGAAGCACTAAAATTGAAACTGTGATTAAAAATCTTCCAGCAAACAAAAGCCCAGGACCAGATGGCTTCACAGGCGAATTCAATCAAACATTTAGAGAAGAGCTAAAACCTATCCTTCTCAAACTCTTCCAAAATATAGCAGAGGGAGGAACACTCCCCAACTCATTCTACCAGGCGACCATCACCCTGATACCAAAACCAGACAAAGACGTCACACAAAAAAGAAAACTATAGGCCAATATCAGTGATGAACATAGATGCAAAAATCCTCAACAAAATACTAGCAAACAGAATCCAACAGCACATTAAAAGGATCGTACACCATGATCAAGTGGGGTTTATCCCAAGAATGCAAGGATTCTTCAATATACGCAAATCAATCAATGTGATACACCATATTAACAAATTGAAGGATAAAAACTATATGATAATCTTAATAGATGCAGAAAAAGCTATTGACAAAATTCAACAACACCCATTTATGGTAAAAACCGTCCAGAAAGTAGGCATAGAGGGAACCTACCTCAATATAATAAAGGCCATATATCACAAACCGACAGCCAACATCATTCTCAATAGTGAAAACTGAAAGCATTTCCACTAAGATCAGGAACAAGACAAGGCTGCCCACTCTTACCACTATTACTCAACATAGTTTTGGAAGTTTTAGCCACAGCAATCAGAAAAGAAAAAGAAATAAAATGAATCCAAATCGGAAAAGAAGAAGTAAAACTGTCACTGTTTGCAGATGACATGATTCTATACTTAGAGAATCCTAAAGATGCTACCAGAAATCTACTACAGCTAATCAATGAATTTGGTAGAGTAGCAGGATACAAAATTAATGCAGAGAAGTGTCTTATATTCCTATACACTAATGATGAAAAATCTTAAAGAGAAAGTGAGGAAACACTCCCATTTACCACTGCAACAAAAAGAATAAGATACCTAGGAATAAACCTACCTAAGGAGACAAAAGACCTGTATGCAGAAAACCATAAGACATTGATGAAAGAAATTAAAGATGATACAAACAGATGGAGAGATGTACCATGTTCTTGGATTGGAAGAATCAGTATTGTGAAAATGACTATACTACCCAAAGCAATCTACAGATTCAATGCAATCTGTATCAAACTACCAATGGCATTTTTCACAGAACGAGAACTAAAACTTTCACAATGTTTATGGAAACACAAAAGACCCCAAACAGCCAAAGCAATCTTAAAGAAGAATGGAGCTGGAGGAATCAGGCTCCCAGAATTCAGACTATAATACAAAGCTACAGTAATCAAGACAGTATGGTACTGGCACAAAAACAGAAATATAGATCAATAGAACAGGATAGAAAGCCCAGAGATAAACCCACGCACATATGGTCACCTTATCTTTGATAAAGGAGGCAAGAACATACAATGGATATAAGAAAGCCTCTTCAATAAGTTGTGCTGGGAAAATGACAGCCACATGTAAAAGAATGAAATTAGAACACTTCCTAACTCCATACACAAAAATAAAATCAAAATTGATTAAAGACCTAAATGTAAGGCCAGACACTATCAAACTCTTAGAGGAAAACATAGGCAGAACACCCTATCACATAAACCACAGCAAGATCCTTTTTGACCCACCTCCTAGATAAATGGAAATAAAACCAAAAATAAACAAATGGGACCTAATGAAACTTCAAAGCTTTTGGACAGCAAAGGAAACCATAAAAGAGACAAAAAGACAACCCTCAGAATGGGAGAAAATATTTGCAAACAAAGCACTGACAAAGGATTAATCTCCAAAATATGTAAGCAGCTCATGCAGCTCAATATCAAAAAAACAAAGAACCCAATCCAAAAATGGGCAGAAGACCTAAATAGACATTTCTCCAAAGAAAATATACAGATTGCCAACAAGCACATGAAAAGATGCTCAACATCACTAATCATTAGTGAAATGCAAATCAAAACTACAGTGAGGTATCACCTCACACTAGTCAGAATGGCCATCATCAAAAAATGTACAAACAATAAATGCTGGAGAGGATGTGGAGAAAAGGGAACCCTCTGCACTGTTGATGGGAATGTAAATTGATATAGCCACTATGGAGAACAGTATGGAGGTTCCTTTAAAAACTAAAAATAGAACTTCCATATGACCCAGCAATCCCACTACTGGGCATATTCCCTGAGAAAATCATAATTCAAAAAGAGTCATGTGCCACAATGTTCATTGCAGCACTATTTACAATAGCCAGGACTTGGAAGCAACCTAAGTGTCCATCATTGGATGAATGGATAAAGAAGATGTGGCACATATATACAATGGAATATTACTCAACCATAAAAAGAAACAAAATTGAGTTATTTGTAGTGAGATGGATGGACCTAGAGTCAGTCATACAGAGTGCAGTAAGTCAGAAAGAGAAACACAAGTACCATATGCCAGCACATATGTATGGAATCTAAAAAAAAAAAAAATGGTTCTGATGAACCTAGGGGTGGGACAGGTATAAAGACACAGACATAGAGAATGGACTGGAGGACATGGGGAGGGGGAATGGTAAGCTGAGACAAAGTGAGAGAGTAACCCTGACATACATACACTACCAAATATAAAATAGATAGCTAGTGGGAAGCAGCTGCATAGCACAGGGAGATCAGCTTGGTGCTTTGCGACCACCTAGAGAGATAGGATAAGGAGGGTGGGAGGGAGATGCAAGAGGGAGGGGATATGGGGATATACATATGCATATAGCTGATTCACTGTGTTATATAGCAGAAACTAACACAACATTGTAAAGCAATTATACTCCAATAAAGATGTTAAAAAAAAAAAAAAGAAACAGAATGAGATGAGTTAAGGAGTTTGTGAAAAGTTTTGCCTTGACGGTATGTATGAAACTAATGACATAGTTTGTATAAAAATATTATTAAAATGCCCAGCAGATCCAACATAATATGAACCAAACCTTAATTAATTAAGTTGCAGGTTGGAATATTGCACGTGGGTATGCTGCACCAAATAAAATTTCCTTTATATGTTTCTAGGAAGTCTTCAAAAAGTTTGCATTCAGTTTGAGAATTGTGTTTATAGGTTTCATTTAGTAAAAATGAAGTATAGAGTAGCATTTTTTAAACTTCTTAGTAAACTTTTTATTTTAGAATAGATTTAGATTTACAGAAAATTTGTGATGGTTATATAGAGTTCCCATATACCACATACTCAGTTTACACTACTATTAATGTCTTACATCAGTTTGAAACATTTATCAGAATTAATGAACCAATATTGATTCATTATTATTGACTAAAGTCCCTACTTTATTCAGATTTCCTTAGTTTTTACCGAAGGTCCTTTTTCTCCTCCAGGGTCCCACCCAGGATATTGCATTAGATTTAGTCACCATGTTTCCTTACCTCTTCTTGGCTTCTCTGTTTTTGAAGACTTGACAATTTGGAGGAGTACTGGTCAGAACATCCCTCAGTAGGGATTTGTGTGATTGTGTTTTCATTTGCCTGATATGTATATTGAGCTAAGAAATTTCCCAAGGAATTCAAATTCTACCTCAATTTCCTAGAATCTTCTGGCTCTCAGTCCTATCTGAGTTGAGGTAGTCATGTAAAAACCCAAGGTACAAGCAATTTAGGACCTGGAGCTTTTCTGCAAGTAAAAAATTGGAAATATCACAGAAAACAAAAAGGACCTATGCCTGAGTCTTGGTTGAACCACTCATTAGATTTTTGTACTGAGGCAAATAATCTCCTAGAGCCAGTTTACTCATCAGTAAAGGGCCACCTTCCACTTTAGAGGATGTTCTAAGGGCTAAAATAAATGAAGCATGCTACGTTTCTGATATAGTTCCTTGACATAATGTTATTAATAAGTAGTAGCTTTAAAAATATTATTAGATACCACATGTAAAGAGTTGGGCACAGCATAGTGCTTTATAAGAATCTATTAAAAATGAGTGACTTGAGAAGTAAGCCTACTTAATTTGTGAAAATATTTAATTTGGAAATATATACTATTATACTAAGGGAAGTAACATTTTTTGCACTTGGTTTCACTAGAATCTATTCAGCTTTTAGGGTGCTAAAATTTTGTTGTTTATCAAATTTAGAGGTTGATATCAATCAGGTTGTTGTGACGTCCTTCAGGAGCAGAGATGGGTCAGCTCCTTAGTGTCTAATCACCCTTGAGTAACTAATGATTAAAATTACATTCATAGTCAAACAAGAGTTAATTCTATAGTGAAAATAATCTAGTATTGGGACAGACGGCTGTATTTATAGACTTCTATTCAAGTGGATAGTGAAAATAGAAAAAAAGATAGTATATAGTCTAACTGAAATGCATTTTTCATTTAGCCTGTAAAAAGTAACCTAATCAAGCCCATTCAAAGCTTGTGTGCACAAATAAGGGCATTAGAAAAACAAACTAGGAACTAGGAAATGGTCCTCAGAATATGACAAGTTGGGCAAGACTGAGTGATAATGATAATAAGTACTGGCCTTTGTATCCATGGCTTTAAAGAAACCAGAATGGGCTCAATGGAAATTGGGCTCTGAGCCCAAGAAGAATTAGGCAGGGAGCCTAAAGGAAATTTAATGTTCTCTGCTTCTTCTTTCTGCTTTCTATTTAATTTGGTTTTGGAAGAAATCTCTATTTACAGGCCAATTTAAAGTTTATCTGAAGCAGGTGGAAGATGGTTTTAGACCTACTGAGATGGAGAAGCAGAGAAAGATACAGGAAAAAAAAGGAGAGGGCACCACTGGTGTATGTCAGAGAGACCGTCGAAATCTTTGCAGATAGGATTTGATGCTCTGTAATATAAAGGAGATTTATAGGTTTTGCCTGGGTGAGCTGGATATTTGATTGTTTGTCTTTGTTTCATAGTTTAGCTAATCTGTCCTCCATCATTGTAATAGAATTGTATTAATCTCAAAAAAGCACTGGAATAGTTTGATTTACTAGACAACATTTCCATGAAATAGGTTCCATATAATTGTAAAGTATATCTAAATATAAAGAGGACTTAGAAATAGTACATCCAGTAGGAATATAAATTTATTTGCTCCAAGCAGTATATAGAAGTTCTTTATACATGTGTACTATGGCTAAACGCTCTTTAAGTTTTTACTAAGTAAAGTTTCAGAATATATCAGGTATGGAAGAAACTTTATAGTTTAATATATACACAGTACATGACTGAGAAATTTACAAATGAACTTACTCCACGGCTCTTTAAGTTTTCAATAAATGTAGATGCTAGCTTGATACTGATCTTAATTTTACTAATGTAGTCAAATTCTGTTTTAAGCAAAGGGCATAATATTTATCACATCAATTCCAGACACCAAAGTCTAAGGTGGACTCAGAAGTAAATTGGTTGAAACAATTGGCAGAATATCTCAAATCAACAATTAATTAAATTTATGAAACTTTAGAACATAAGTAGATGATACACAAAATAATTCCTTTCCAGCTCTAGGGACTGGGTGGGGTTGCCATTTTTGAGTGGAAGAACTTTCACAAATAGAATAAGAAGAGCCAAAAATAAGAAAGAAGATATGCAATTAATAAACTGAATAATCAAGTGATGCTAAGGTGATGCTTATTATATCCTAATGAGTTGATTATATAATTAAGGTCTAGAGAATGCAGTTTTTCACATTAAAAGTATCACTATTAAATATAAAATAAAAATTGAATCTGGAGAAAAAAGGTATTTTGACCAGAATCCTGAGTTCCAGCTAGGTTTGTTGCTTAAAATCTCTATTTTTTAACAAACATTTTCATGTTGGGACCATCTATAAGTTGGAATTGTTTTATCTATAAGTAATATTGTTGTGCAGATTAATTGAATCTGGTATAGCCTCCAAATGGAAACACTTAGAAAATTGTAAAATGCCATTGAAAGCAAATATTATTGTCTCTGTTAAAGGCATGTGCTCTTCCCAAGTTAGCACATTCAACAGCCTGCACACTGAACATATTTCTAGATAATAATTATAATCATAGGAAATACAGACTCATTTGGTAGTCTAATTGTTTACTGCTTCGAGAGAACAAAACAACATTAAAATTAATGAACTTTGAGGCTCCCAATAGAGCCAATGTTTCTGAACACATTTTGCAAAGTTGGGAAAAAAAGAATGGCTACATGCACAAAAAAGAAATATTCCTGGGTCCAAGCTTTCTTTATTTTATTTTAATTTTTTTAAGGAGGAGCATGGTGGAACTAGAAAGCCTCAATAAAATTAATCAGTGAGCAAATAAATGGCAACCTTGTGTTTGGAGCTCAGCTGGCTTACAGATGAGTCTGTTTTCTTCTTCCAGTACAGATGCCATTAGTGTATCTATGGACAATAGCCCAAGCATCCAGCTCTGTTTCCCTAAAGCAAGGCAGTAGTTCTAAACAGAGTGTGATTTCACAACTAATCAAATTACTTTGACGAGGAGAAGTCACTTTAAAAAAAAAAAAAAAAGGAGGGTGCCAGGACTGTTGGTACTTAACCTTAAGCACAGTGGTATGCCTTCATTAGCTGTGCAGTTGTTAGCTGAGGGCTTTCTAATCTGCTCATTGGGATTATCAGTGGTTTAAGGGGAGCTGTTCTTTAGCACCCAGCAGTTAGTAGGTACACATCATATTACTGGAGTGATAAAGATTTATCACATTGAATAGAGTTGCTGGGATTTAACTGCCCTTGTCTGGATTTCTTAAAAATCAATATTCCAAGCAAAGATTGATGTCTATCATGTTTTTTCTCTTTTCCTTTCTCCATGTCTCTTTGCTTCATTCTTATAATGACACTTCCCAGATTTCCACGGGTTTTAGCCCTGTAGTTTGTCTTGGAATAGCAAGAGGCAGCTATTAGCCAGCCAGTGATGATTTTGTTTCTATGTGCATGTGTCTGTTCCACTGTGACACAAATTTTACCTAATTAAAATTATTTCTGATATGGATAGGGAGATTCCTTAATTTCAGTGAGTTTGATGTGATATATATGAGAGTTGACACAGTTCTTAGGAAATATGATTTAAAACTGGGCAGAACTTTGTAAGAGAAAGATTAGGGTCAATAACAGATAGAGGAAACAAACACCAGACATTTGAGTTGTTTCTGGTTTGGGCTATCACAAATAATGCTGATGTGAACATTCTTTTATGGTGGACTTGTGCAAACATTATTATAGGAAATATACATATATATATATGTGTGTGTGTGTGTGTGTGTGTGTGTGTGTGTGTGTATGAAATAGCAGTAGAATTGCTGGACCATAGGTTGTTTTTAGGCCCACATTTAGTAGAAAATATTAACAGGTGTCCATAGTAGTTTTAACAGTTTATATGCCTACTGGTGTGTAAGACTTGCAGTTTGTCTGCAACCTCACCAAAACATGGGATTGTTGACCTTTTATAGCCCTTCTGGTGAGTTTATAGAGGTGCCACATTGTGGTATAAGTGTGCATTTTCTTGATTTCTAATGGAGTTGACAATTTTTTTCATATGTTTACTGGCCACTTAGATATCTCTTTGGTGAGGTTGTGGAAGCAATTGTGAATTTTTTATTGGTTTGTCTTTTGCTTGTTGATTTATAAGTATTCTTTACATACTTTGTATTGAGGCTTCTGTCCATTACATGGATTGTAAAAATGATTTCTCACTCTGTACCTTGCCTTTACATTTATTTCCTTAATGGGGTGTCAGTGAACAGACACTCCCAATATGAATGTAGTCCAGTTTGTTAATCTTCTTCTTCATGAGACTATAGCTATATATAAGATAGTTATATAATAGAGTTCTGAAGCAAATTTTCACTTCCTTTTCTTTACTATCTTGTTGGCAGCCATGGACAATAAGAATAATCCTGGCTATGATTTTTTTTCTTTTCTTTTTTAGCATTTTTAAGCAATAATTTTATTTTTTTAAAATAGATCTTTATTGGAGTATAATTGCTTCACAAGACCGTGTTAGTTTCTGTTGTACAGATTCCATATATATGTGTTAGCATATGGTCTTTGTTTTTCTCTTTCTGACTTACTTCACTCTGTATGACAGACTCTAGGTCCATCCACCTCACTGCAAATAACTCCATTTCGTTTCCTTTTATGGCTGAGTAATATTCCATTATATATATGTGCTACATCTTCTTTATCCATTCATCTTTCAATGGACAATAGGTTACTTCCATGTCCTGGCTATTTTTTTAACATATTTATTGGAGTATAATTGCTTTACGATGTTGTGTTCGTTTCCACTTTATAACAAAGTGAATCAGTCATACGTATACACATATCCAAATATCTCCTCCCTCTTGCTTCTCCCTCTCACCCTCCCTATCCCAACCCTCTAGGTGGTCACAAAGCACCGAGCTGATCTCCCTGTACTATGTGGCTGCTTCTCACCAGCTATCTATTTTACATTTGGTAGTATATATAAGTCCATGCCACTCTCTCACTTCATCCCAGCTTACCCTTCCCCCTCCCCACATCCTCAAGTCCATTCTCTACGTCTGCATATTTATTCCTATCTTGCCACTAGGTTCTTCAGAACCTTTTTTTTTTTTTTTTTTTTTTTAGTTTCCATATATATGTGATAACATACAGTATTTTTCTCTTTCTGACTTACTTCACTCTGTATGACCGACTCTAGGTCCATCCACCTCACTACAAATAACTCAGTTTCGTTTCTTTTTAAGGCTGAGTAATATTCCATTGTATATATGTGCCACATCTTCTTTATCCATTCATCTGTTGATGGACACTTTGGTTGCTTCCATATTCTGGCTATTGTAAATAGTGCTGCAGTGAATATTGTGGTACATGACTCTTTTTGAATTATGGTTTTCTCAGGGTATATGCCCAATAGTGGGATTGCTGTGTCATATGGTAGTTCTATTTGTAGTTTTTTAAGGGATCTCCATACTGTTCTCCATAGTGGCTGTATCAATATACATTCCCACCAACAGTGCAAGAGGGTTCCCTTGTCTCCAAACCCTCTCCAGCATTTATTGTTTGTAGATTTTTTGATGATGGCCATTCTGACTGGTGTGAGGTGTTACGTCATTGTAGTTTTGATTTGCATTTCTCTAATGATTAGTGATGTTGAGCATTCTTTCATATGTTTGTTTGCAATCTGTATATCTTCTTTGGAGAAATGTAAATTTAGGTCTTCTGCCCATTTTTGGATTGCATTGTTTGTGTTTTTGATATTGAGCTGCATGAGCTGCTTGTAAATTTTGGAGATTACTCCTTTGTCAGTTGCTTCATTTGCAAATATTTTCTCCATTCTGAGGGTACCCTTTTCGTCTTGTTTATTGTTTCCTTTGCTGTGCAAAAGCTTTTAAGTTTCATCAGGTCCTATTTGCTTATTTTTGTTTTTATTTCCATTTCTCTAGGAGGTGGATCAAAAAGGATTTTGCTGTGATTTATGTCATAGAGTGTTCTGCCTATGTTTTCCTCTAGGAGTTTTATAGTGTCTGGCCTTACACTATAAAATTTAGGTCTTTATCCATTTTGAGTTTATTTTTGTGTATGCTGTTTTGGAGTGTTCTAATTTCATTCTTTTACATGTAGCTGTCCAGTTTTCCCAGCACCACTTATTGAAGAGGCTTTCTTATATCCATTGTATATTCTTGCCTCTTTTATCAAAAATAAGGTGACCATATGTGCATGGGTTTATGTCTGGGCTTTCTATCCTGTTCCATTGATCTATATTTCTGTTCTTGTGCCACTACCATACTGTCTTGATGACTGTAGCTTTGTAGTATAGTCTGAATTCATGGAGCCTGATTCCTCCAGCTCTCGTTTTCTTTCTCAAGATTGCTTTGGCTTTGGGGGTCTCTTTTTTTCCATAGAAATTGTGAAATATTTTTTTCTAGTTTTGTGAAAAATGCCATTGGTAGTTTAATAGAGATTGTGTGGAATCTGTAGATTGCTTTGGGTAGTATAGTCATTTTCACAATGTTGATTCATTCAATCCAAGAACATGGTATATCTCTCCATCTGTTGGTATCATCTTGAATTTCTTTATCAGTGTCTTATAGTTTTCTGCATACAGGTCTTTTGTCTCCTTAGGTAGGTTTATTCTCAGGTATTTTATTCTTTTTGTTACAAAGCTAAATGGAAGTGTTTCCTTAATTTCTCTTTCAAAGTTTTCATCATTAGTGTATAGGAATGCAAGAGATAGCTGTGCATTAATTTTGTATCCTGCTACTTTACCAAATTCATTGATTAAACCTAGTAGTTTTCTGGTAGCATCTTTAGCATTCTTTATGTATAGTATCATGTCATCTGCAAACAGTGACAGCTTTACTTCTTCTTTTCCAGTTTGGATTCCTTTTATATCTTTTTCTTCTCTGATTACTCTGGCTAAAACTTCCAAAACTATGTTGAATAAGAGTAGTGATAGTGGGCAACCTTGTCTTCTTCCTGATCTTAATGGAAATGGTTTCAGTTTTTCACCATTGAGAACGATGTTGGCTGTGAGTTTGCCATATATAGCCTTTGATATGTTGAGGTAAGTTCCCTCTATGCCTACATTTTGGAGGGTTTTTATCATAATTTGTGTTGAATTTTGTCAAAAGCTTTTTCTGCATCTGTTGAGATGATCATATTGTTTTTCTCCTTCAATTTGTTAATATGGTGTATCACATTGATTGATTTGCGTATATTGGAGAATCCTTGTATTCCTGTGATAAACCCCACTTGATCATGGTGTATGATCCTTTTAATGTGCTGCTGGGTTGTGTTTGCTAGTATTTTGTTGAGGATTTTTGCATCTATGTTCATCACTGATATTGGCCTGTAGTTTTCTTTCTTTGTGACATCTTTGTCTGGTTTTGGTATCAGGGTGATGGTGATCTCGTAGAATGAGTCTGGCAGTGCTCTTCCCTATTGCTATATTTTGGAAGAGTTTGAGAAAGATAGGCATAACCCTTCCCTAAATGTTTGATAGAATTCCCCTGTGAAGCCATCTTGTCCTGGGCTTTGTTTGTGGGAAGATTTTTAATCACAGTTTCAATGTCAGTGCTTGTGATTGGTCTGTTTATAATTTCTGTTTCTTCCTGGTTCAGTCTCAGAAAGTTTTGCTTTTCTCAGAATTTGTCCATATCTTCATGGTTTTCCATTTTATTGGCATATAGTTGCTTGGAGTAATCTCTCATGATCCTTTGTATTTCTGCAGTGTCAGTTGTTACTTCTCCTTTTTCCTTTCTAATTCTATTGATTTGAGTCTTCTTCCTTTTTTTCTTGATGAGTCTGGCTAATGTTTTATCATTTTTTTTATCTTCTCAAAACCCAGCTTTTAGTTTTATTGATCTTTGTTATTGTTTCCTTCATTTCTTTTTCATTTATTTCTGATCTTATCTTTATGATTTCTTTCCTTCTGCTAACTTTGGGGTTTTTTTGTTCTTCTTTTGATAATTGCTTTAGGTGTAAGTTTAGGTTGTTTATTTGAGGTGTTTGTTGTTTCTTGAGGTAGGATTGTATTGCTATAAACTTCCCTCTTAGAACTGCTTTTGCTGCATCCCATAGGTTTTGGGTCATTGTGTTTTCATTGTCATTTGTTTGTAGGTATATTTGATTTCCTCTTTGATTTCTTCAGTGCTCTCTTGGTTATTAAGTAGTGTATTGTTTAGCCTCCATGTGTTTGTATTTTTTACACATTTTATCCTGTAATTGATATCTACTCTCATAGCGTTGTGGTTGGAAAAGATGCTTGATATTATTTCAATTTTCTTAAATTTACCAAGGCTTGATTTGTGAACCAAGATATGATCTATCCTGGAGAATGTTCCATGAGCACTTGAGAACAATGTGTATTCTGTTGTTTTTGGATGGAATGTCCCATAAATATCAATTAAGTCCATCTTGGTTAATGTATCATTTAAAGCTTGTGTTTCCTTATTTATTTTCATTTTGGATGATCTGCCCATTGGTTAAAATGGGGTGTTAAAGTCCCCTATTATGATTGTGTTACTCTCAATTTCCTGTTTTATGGCTGTTAGCATTTGCCTTATGTATTGAGGTGCTCCTATGTTGGGTGCATAAATATTTACAACTGTTATATCTTCTTCTTGGATTGATCCCTTGATCATTATGTAGTGTCCTTCTTTGTCTCTTGTAATAATTTTTATTTTAAAGTCTGTTTTGTCTGATATGAGAATTGCTACTCCAGCTTTATTTTGATTTCCATTTGCATGGAATATCTTTCTCCATCCCCTCACTTTCTGTCTGTATGTGTCGCTAGGTCTGAAGTGGGTCTCTTGTAGACAGCATTTATATGGGTCTTGTTTTTGTAACCATTCAACCAGTCTATGTCTTTTAGTTGGAGCATTTACTTCATTTACATATAAGGTAATTATTGATATGTAAGTTCCTATTACCATTTTCTTAATTGTTTTTGGTTTGCTATTGTTGGACTTTTCTTGTATCTCCTGCCCAGAGAAGTTCCTTTAGCATTTGTGGTAAAGCTGGTTTGGTATTGCTGAATTCTCTTAGCTTTTGCTTGTCTGTAATGTTTTTAATTTCTCTGTCAAATCTGGATGAGATCATTGCTGGGTAGAGTAATCATGGTTGTTGCCTTTTCCCTTTCATCACTTTAAATATAGCTTGCCGCTCCCTTGCAGCCTGTAGAGTTTCTGTTGAACAATCAGCTTATCACCTTATGGGGATTCCCCTGTATGTCATTTGTTGTTTTTCCCTTGCTGTTTTTAATATTTTTTCTTTGTATTTAAGTTTTGATAGTTTGATTAATATGTGTCTTGGCATGATTCTCCTTGGATTTATCTTGTATGGGACTCTCTGTGCTTCCTGGACTTGATTATTTCCTTTCCCATATTTGGGAAGTTTTCAACTGTAATATCTTCAAATATTTTCTCAGTCCTTTTCTTTTGCTTTTTCTTCTGGGACCCCTATAATTCAAATGTTGGTGCTTTTAACATTGTCCCAGAGTTTTCTGAGACTGTCCTCGATTCTTTTCATTCTTCTTTCTTTATTCTACTCTGCAGTAGTTATTTCCATTATTTTATCTTCCAGATCACTTATCCGTTCTGCCTTTTTTATTCTGCTATTGATTCTTTCTAGAGAATTTTTAATTTCATTTATTGTGTTGTTCATGATTGTTTGTTTGCTCCTTAGTTCTTCTAGGTCCTTGTTAAACGCTTCTTGTATTTTCTCCAACCTATTTCCAAGATCTTGGATCATTTTTACTATCATTACTCTGAATTCTTTTTCAGGTAGACTGCCTCTTTCCTCTTCATTTGTTTGGTCTGGTGGGTTTTTACCTTGCTCCTTCATCTGCTGTGTGTTTCTCTGTCTTCTCTTTTTGCTTAACTTACTGTGTTTGGGGTCTCCTTTTCGCAGGCTGCAGGTTCATAGTTCCCGTTTTTTTTTTGGTGTCTGCCCCTAGTGGCTCAGGTTGGTTTAGTGGGTTGTGATGCTTCCTGGTGGAGGGAACTGGTGCCTGTGTTCTGGTGGATGAGGCTGGATCTTGTCTTTCTGGTGGGCAGGTGTCTGGTGGTGTGTTTTGGGGTGTCTGTGACCTTAGGCAGCGTCTGTACTAATGGGTGGGGTTGTGTTCCTGTCTTTCTAGTTTGGCACAGGGTGTCCAGCACTGTAGCTTGCTGGTCATTGAGTGGAGCTGGGTCTTAGATTTGAGTTGGAAATCTCTAGGAGAGCTTTCACCATTTGATATTATATGGAGCCAGGAGGTCTCTGGTGGATGAATGTCTTGGACTCAGCTCTCCCACTTCAGAGGCAGAGGCCTGACACCCGGCCGGAGCACCGAGACCCTGTCAGCCACGTGGGTCAGAAGAAAAGGGAGAAAAAAAAGAAAGAAAGAAAGAAAAAAATAAAGTTATTAAAATAAAAAGAACTTATTAAAAATAAAAAAATTAAAAAGTAATAAAAAAGAACAAAGAAAGAAGAGGGCAACCAAACCAAAAAACAATTCCACGAATGATAAAAAGCACTAAAAACTACACTAAACAAAACAAAACAAAAAATGGACAGAGAGAACCCTAGGAAATGGTAAAAACAAAGCTATGCAGACAAAATCACACAAAGAAGCATGGACATACACACTCACAAAAAGAGAAAAAGGAAAAGAATATATATATCATTGCTCCCAATGTCCACTGCCTCAATTTTGGGATGAATTTGTTGTCTATTCAGGTATTCCACAGATGCAGGGTACATCAAGTTGATTGTGGAGATTTACTCTGCTGCTTCTTAGGCTGCTGGGAGAGATTTCCCTTTCTCTTCTTTGTTTGCCCAGATTCAGCTTTGGATTTGGCCCTGCCTCTGCATGTAGGTCACCTGAGGGCATCTGTTCTTTGATCAGACAGGACGGGGTTAATGTAGTAGCTGATTGGGGGCTCTGGCTCACTCAGGCCGGGGAGAGGGAGGGGTACGGAATGCGGGGCAAGCCTGTGGTGGCACAGGCCAACATGACCTTGCAACAGCCTGAGGCATGCCGTGTGCTCTCCCGGGGAAGTTGTCCCTGGATCACGGGACCCTGGCAGTGGTGGGCTGCATAGGTTCCTGGGAGGGGAGGTGTGGATAGTGACCTGTGCTTGCACACAGGCTTCTTGGTGGCTGCAGCAACAGCCTTAGCGTCTCATGCCTATCTCTGGTTTCCATGCTGATAGCTGTGGCTCTCATGCATCTCTGGAGCTCGTTTAGGCAGTGCTCTGAATCCCATCTCCTCACGCACCCCAAAACAATGGCCTCTTGCCTCTTCCATACTTTTTCCCAGACTCCCTCCCAGCTAGCTGCGGTGCACTGGCCCCCTTCAGGGGGCCAACCCCAGTCCTCTACCTGGGGTCTGAACTCGGAAGCCAGAACCTCAGTTCCCAGCCCCCACTCATCCCAGCAGGTGAGCAGACAAGCCTCTCGGGCTGGTGAGTGAGGGTCAGCATCGATCCTCTGTGTGGGAATCTCTCTGCTTTGCCCTCTGCACCCCTATTGCTGTGCTCTCCCCTGTGGTTTGAAGCTTCTCCCCCACCACCCCCCGTCTCCACCAGTGAAGGGGCTTCTAGTGTGTGGAAACCTTTCCTCCTTCACAGCTCCCTCCCTCACAGCTCCCTCCCTGAGGTGCAGGTCCCATCCCTATTCTTTTGTCTCTGTTTTTTTCTTTTGCCCTACCCAGGTATGTGGGGAGTTTTTTGCCTTTTGGGAAGTCTGAGGTCTTCTTTCAGTGTTCAGTAGGTGTTCTGTAGGAGTTGTTCCACATGTAGATGTATTTCTGATGTATTTGTGGGGAGGAAGGTGATCTCCACATCTTACTCTTCTGCCATCTTGAAGGTCTAGCCCCTGGCTATTGTTAGTAGTGCTGCAATGAACATTGTTGTGCATGTCTCTTTTTGAATTATGGTTTTGTCAGGGTATATGCCTGGTAGTGGGATTGCTGGGTCATATGGTAGTTCTATTTTTAGTTTTATAAGGAACCTCCATACTGTTCTCCATAGTGGTTGTATCAATTTACATTCCCAGCAAGAGTGCAGGAGGGTTCTCTTTTCACCACACCCTTTCTAGCATTTATTGTTTCTGGATTTTTTGAGAATGGCCATTCTGACCAATGTGAGGTGATATCTCATTGTGGTTTTGATTTGCATTTCTCTAATAATTAGTGATGTTGAGCATCTTTTCAAGTGCCTCTTGGCCATCTGTATGTCTTCTTTGGTTAAATGTCTATTTAGGTCTTCCACCCATTTTTTTAATTGAGTTGTTTGTTTTTTTGAAATTGAGTTCCATGAGCTGTCTGTATATTTTGGAGATTAATCATTGTCCATTGTTTCATTTGCAAATATTTTCTCCCATTCTGAGGGTTGTCTTTTTGTCTCTTTTATGGTTTCCTTTGCTGTCCAAAAGCTTTGAAGTTTCATTAGGTCCCATTTGTTTATTTTTGGTTTTATTTCCATTACTCTAGGAGGTGCGTCAAAAAAGATCTTGCTGTGGTTTATGTCAGAGAGTGTTTTTCCTATATTTTCCTCTAAGAGTTTTACAATGTCTGGTCTTAAATTCAAGTCTTTAATACATTTTGACTTTATTTTTTGTATGGAGTTAGGTAGTGTTCTAATTTCATTCTTTTACATGTAGCTGTGCAGTTTTCCCAGCGCCACTTATTGAAGAGGCTGTCTTTTCTCCATTGTATGTTTTTGCCTCCTTTGTCATAAATTAGGTGACCATATGTGTGTGGGTTTATCTCTGGGCTTTCTATCCTGTACCATTGATCTATATTTCTGTTTTTGTGCCAGTACCATACTGTCTTGATTACTGTAGCTTTGTAGTATTGTTTGAAGTCAGGGAGCCTGACTCCTCCAGCTCCGTTTTTCTTTCTCAAGATTGCTTTGGCTCTTCAGGGTCTTTTGTGTTTCCATACAAATTGTAAAATTTTTTGTTCTAATTCTCTGAAGAATACCACTTGTAGTTTCATAGAGGTTGCATTGAGTCTGTAGATTGTGTTGAGTAGTATAGTCATTTTCACAATATTGATTCTTCCAATCCAAGAACATGGTATATTTCTCCATCTCTTTATGGCATCTTTGATTTCTTTCATCAGTGTTTTATCACGTTCTGAGTTCAAGTCTTTCGCCTCCTTAGGTAGGTTTATTCCTAGGTATTTTATTCTTTTTGTTGTGATGGTAAAGGGGATTATTTCCTTAATTTCTCTTTCTGATTTTTCATTGTTATTATATAGGAGTGCCAGAGATTTCTGTGCATTAATTTTGTGTCTGGCAACCTTACCAAATTCATTGATTAGTTCTAGTATTTTTCTGGTGGCATCTTTAGGATTTCCTATGGTTTCTTTTTGTGTTATTTACATTCTCACCTTCTATAATATCTTGGTAGCATTCCGCATAGTTGACTGCATGCTAGTTTTACTCAATTAGCATTTTCCTTTGTCTGCCCTGACACAGCTAGTACTTAGCTGATTTTTTGTTACTCTCAGTCTTTTTTGTCAAATTCTATGATATTCAACTTGAAATGGTAAAATTCATAGTGATCTCACTCAAACTTTCTTCTTTTCTCACTGTTTATTCCATGTCAGGTGTTCTTATCTGTATTCATGGCTATATGCTGAAAAATTACACATTTATATCTACAGATCAAACATTTTTTCTGAATTCCTGATTTATCAGCTTACAGGCACTTGAAATCAAATATGTCCAAAAATGAACTCATGAACTTTCTACAACTCTCCAATGTTCTCTTGTTAGGTAAATCACACCTATTATCCAAGTTCTAGGAAATCATCCTTTATACCCACCTTTTCTTTTTCAACTGTTATATACTGTCGCCTGCATAATCCTGCCTTCTATTCATTAAATATTTCTCTTTTCAGCCACCATCAAGTCATAGATTACACCAACAGCTCTCTAATTAGTACCCTTACATTTACCCTGTAGCCCTAGTGCCTTTTTCACATTGAAGAGTAATCTATTTAGGATGCAGGGGAATTGCCTGGTGGTCCAGTGGTTAGGACTCCACCCTTCTACTGCAGGGGGCACGGTCTGTTTGATCCCTGATCAGGGAACTAAGATCCCACATGCTTCGAGGCTCACCCCCCCCCAAAAAAAAGGATAGAATTCAAATATTAAGTTGTCATTCCCTTGTTTAACCCCCTTCAGTGATTTCCCATGCTTTTGGAGTAATAAAAATCCCTTTATCCCTTAATGTAGCTTAAACAATTGGGCATAATTTCATCTTGTTGACTTATTCAACCTTATCTCTTTTCACTCTCCTAGATGAGTGTCTGTTTTCCCTACTAGATTGTAAACTCCAGGAAAACATAACTGTTTTTTTCTTTTTTGACACTTAGTAACTATTTAGTTTTTTTTTTTTTTTTTTTGTGGTACATGGGCCTCTCACTGTTGTGGCCTCTCCCATTGCGGAGCACAGGCTCTGGACGTGCAGGCTCAGCAGCCATGGCTCATGGGCCCAGCCGCTCCGCAGCATGTGGGATCTTCCTGGACCGGGGCTTGAACCTGTGTCCCCTGCATCGGCAGGTGGACTCTCAACCACTGCGCCACCAGGGAAGCCCTATTTAGTATATTTTTGTTGAATGGATAAAATGTATCATGGTGTTTTCCACATTCTCATTTATGCTGGAATATCCCTTTTTTGGTTTTAGATGTTATCACTGTTTGTGAATTTGCTCAAATTGATTTTAATACAGTGTCTTTATTTATCATATCCCTAAGGCGATCTCTTCTCATCCATATGCTCTGCCACCATTTGCTTATAGACCTGGAACTGGCTTTGCCCTCTTGGAAGGATTGTACATTCTGATTACTTGCCCATGTGTTCAGCCTGTGTATTTTTTGCCACACTGCAACAATGGGTGGGGTTCAATCTTTCTTTTTGGTAAACATTTGGGGTCCAATATTAAAAGTAAACTTCTGCCCATATATACAATACAGCAGCATGAAGACCATACTACTTCCTAATTAACAACTCTCTTAATTTTCTCTTTCTCTATAGAATGATATGATTTTTTTCTCTTTAACCATTTCACATTCACTAGTTAATAGGAAACATTTGTGCAGACATATATGGTAGGGCTCTATTTACATGCCATTAAATAGAAAAAGAACATTCATCCACTTATTTTAAAACATTTATTGAATAGTTAGGGAATCATGAATAATAATGCTACATGGTGTTCAATCCATGGAGGTAATACTGAGTATGAGGTACAAGGCTTTGGAATGTACAACCTGGTTTTGAATCTTCATTGCACCACGTAAGAGCTGTTCAAGCTACTTGTTTTGGTTTCCTTATGTATAACATGGAAATAAAATCTCATCTTATAGGGCTGTTGTGAGGATTAAAAAAGAAGCATTTATCACAGTACCTAGCACTATGTAAGCAATTAATAAATCTTAGCAATTACTAAAGTAAAACTTAGGAAGATAAATCTTTTGTATGAAATTATTGCTTATACTATAAAATATATTCTAAAATATGACACGTGCCAATACTTATTTTTTCTAAAGTAAAATTTCTAATATTGTATGAATAAGTTATACAAATCCATGACAAATCATTTAAACTGTTTAAAATGGTATTATAATGAAAAGTCTCTCTGCTACCCTTGTTGAATTACATTCAAAAGTAGTAATATTTTTAAAAATTAAAGGATATCACTTTAAAGTATTCACAATATGCCTGACACATCTAGATCATTGTTAAGTGCTTTGCATACTTAAATGGGAAGAGGATTCTTTGTGTTTAAGTCATATTGAAAGCCGCAGCCCCTGTGTGAGTTACTTTTGCAATACCATGGTTTGATCATGTTGTGACAACATCAGAAACAAAACATGCTTTGGATTATGTCAGACTCTGCTTAAACTATTCTTCAAGAAAGACAAAATCATAAAGAATGCTGCAAGTTAATACCATGTTCAGAGTTTCAGAAGTTTGGTTCACCTTTTACTTGTCAACTTATAATATAGGCCTGAGAAAGGAAGGAGGAAGAGGAAAGTATGAATTCCAGGCAGCATGATAAATTTCCAAACACAAAGTCTTATCAATTACATGCCTTCAGAGTAGTAAAAGTTGAAGGAAGTGAGGAGCTTTGTTCAAAAGAGAGAATTGTCTTTCCAATTTTCTTATCTTTTAAAGTTTATTCTTTGAAAATTTCAGGTTAGTGTTATTACTTTCATTTTTCCAAAAGTGTTTCCATGATTTTCTCTATTCTGCCTTCTCTGAATATCAGAGTTGCTGCTCACAAATTTTTATTTATTAAAAAATTAACTGACAAACAGGTACTGTGAGAAATACGATGAAGAAGGAGTAGAAGAAGAAGAAGATGGGAAGGAATGGCAAGAAGACAAAGAAAAGACAGGAAGAGGGAGCAGAACAAGAGGAAAGAGATGAGATCCCTGCTCTCCAATGTCTAAAATATTCACCTGTACAATTATCTCTAACTAAAGAGTAAAATTATGTACTCTATTAGTTTGCTAGGGCTGCCTTAACAAAATACCATACACTGGATGGCTTCAAACAACAGAACATTTTTTTTTCACAGTCTGGAGGCTAGAAGTCCAAGATCAAGGTGTCAGCAGGTTTGATTTCTTCTAAGGTGCCTCTTGAGCTTGGTTTGTAGATGGCCTTCTTCTGGTGTTTTCACATGGCCTTTCCTCTGTATTTCTGTGTCATAATTGCCTCTCCTCGTAAAGACACTAGTCATATTGGATTAGGGTCAGCCCACATGACCTCATTTTGCCTTAAATTACTTCTTTAAAGCTCATTTTCCAAATCCATTCATTCTGAGGGTTAGGACTTCAACGTATGAATTTTGGGGAGCACAATATAAGTTTCTATAGTATGTTTTTGAGCAAATTAGAATACAAAAAGAGTAGAACAATTAATTCCAGCCAAAGAAATTTGGGAAAGTTTCATGGTAGAGGAAATATATATTCCTAAATTCACATACATATCACATGATGACAGGTTTGAATTTTAGGGCTATAGTCATTTTCAATAAATACTTAATATGTTGAATATAATAATATTGTATGCATGAGTAGGATTAATTTTTCAGGGAGCAAAGTAAGTATAATGTCCTTAGCTGTTATTTATGCAAGAGAAATGTTGAAACATTCCAAGCCCTCTGCATTAATATTCAGTTCAAAGAAATATTCTATATTAAAGATTGTTTTAGTTATAAGTGTATACATGGTCTGTTTTCCAAAATTATTTCCAAGTGTATGTGCCTTAATACATTTCCCTATAGTTTTACCTCTTTGCTATCACTCCAGAATAAGAATCTGAAATGAAAAAGAGTTAGGTAATTTAGTTTAAAAGGGGGAAAAAGACCATTTTTTAAATTACATTTAAGTTTTAAAAAATTAACAAGTTGTAAACCAGGAAGTGAAAAATTATAAAGGTATGCAGACATCCTAATTTGAGTTGTCTTCTTTTCGTTAAATATTAAATATTCTTTTGAAAGAAATGGTGTTGTATTTTTGTAAAACATAATCAGACTGGTTTAAGTTCAGCTTACATTTCTATTGTTTGCAACTATTCCTATACTGAAAAGATGAAGCATTCTATTTGCAATATAATTACTATTACTTTTTCCACATACTAATTTAATATGTCTTCTATAGACCAAATGCTTGAGCCCCCACCCCAATTCATATGTTGAAACCTAATCCTCAGTGTGATGGTATTTGGAAGTAGGGTAGGGCCTTTGGGAGGTGGTTATGTCCTGAGGACAGAGACCTCATCAAAGTGATCAGTGCCCTTATAAAAGAGACCCAGAGAGCTCCTTTCTCCCTTCCACCATGTGAGGACATAGTAAGAAGCTAGCCATCTGTGAACCAGAAAGCAGGTTCTCACCAGACGCTGAATCTTTCGGCACTTTGATATTAGTCATCCCAGCCTCCAGAACTGTGAGAAATAAATTTATGTTGTTTATATGCCATCCAGTCTGTGGTATTACAGACAATGTCTCTGTAAAGTTGGATGCCAAGAACAACTTCAAGAAATGCATCTGTCATTAGGAGGGAAAAAGCCATTTCAGTATTTTTAAATAAGAAAAATCTCAATAGATGAAATCTAATACGTTCTTAAAATAATGCAGACTGTGATTTATGGAGCCTTTACTTAAGGATATGAAGTAGAAGTACTTACTTATGACAAAGCTGAAAATTAGGACAAGGATGATGATGATAATGGTAATGGTGATGAATAACCAAAATTCTCAAGTAGCTGGAAATTGTCTTTTTTTTTTTTTTTTTTTTGCGGTACATGGGTCTCTCACTGCTGTGGCCTCTCCCATTGCGGAGCACAGGCTCCGGACGCGCAGGCTCAGCGGCCATGGCTCACGGGCCCAGCCGCTCCGTGGCATGTGGGATCCTCCTGGACCGGGGCACGAACCCATATCCCCTGCATCGGCAGGTGGACTCTCAACCACTGCACCACCAGGGATCTGGAAATTGTCTTTGATTCCCCTTTATCACTTTTGGTCCAGAGGAAGCAGGCAACTCTAAATATTTTTGAAAGCCCATTATCTAGCACCTGGTTCTCAAAATCTATACTTTCTCTACATCTAAATATATTATCTACTTCTCAATTCTGTTACACTACCAAGATTCTCAGTGCAACTGAAATTGGTATTAAGAAGAACTTTCTAAGAGTATTATTAAGGTTAATTTTAGGCAAAATGGTAGGCTAGCAAAATAAGTGTATTTAAATTACACCATTACCTAAAATTGGTCTTTTATATCACAGAGTTTATATGTGCATCCAGCTTATTATTTTGATTTGAATAATTACTTATGATTGAGACATGATCCAACTTCTTGGTCATATATTAAATAATTCATTCTATATATTTTTTAATTTGAAATTTATTTCTGCTGTAACATAAATTAGAAATAGAGGATTCATGGATAACTTAGACCATGCTATAGCTATTATGATAGTTACGTATGCGGTTGTTAATTTTTTAAACCTTTATTTAAATATTCTATTCAATGTAAAAAAAGTCATAAATCACAAGCTGTGGTTCAAGGTATTATCACAAAGTGAACACACC
Source organism: Delphinus delphis (assembly GCF_949987515.2). NCBI lineage: Eukaryota > Metazoa > Chordata > Mammalia > Artiodactyla > Delphinidae > Delphinus > Delphinus delphis. The sequence continues at coordinate 42,762,210 of NC_082687.1, read as the reverse complement.
TACATAAATACCACCAAGATCAGGAAATAAAACACTGCCAGCATCCCAGTAGCCCTCCTTTAACCTCTTTCATCACCGATACATTATTCCTCCTTTTTATTCTCCTCCGTAAAGCAAACCAATATAGATTAGTTTTTCCTGGTATTGAATTTTATGTAAATAAACCATGCAGTATGTATTCTTCTGTGTTTGGCTTATTTTGCTCAGTATTATTATTGTGGGATTTATGTTGTTGTGTGTAGCAATAGTTTATTCATTTTCATGTTTGAAAATGTCTTAGATTATGTTCCCCAGAAGCAAAACCTGGGATAACAGATTATGTTAAACTGATTTTATCATTCCTAATAAAATCCCAAGGAAAAAAATGGTAGGGGACTGTGGGAGGGGGATAGAGGTTAGAGGCCAAGCAAGGTAAGTACAATATAAAGCAAAGTTGCCAGGAGGAATTGTGCCCAGTCTCACACGGGACCCCTGTGCAGAGTAACTTGAAGACAGAGCTATCTGGATCAGGGCTAGAGGAATTGGGAAACTTAGACTCTTGCACCTATCACTCATTGGTTAAGGGTTGCCCATAAGGTACATAAATTTTCAGGCACTTCTGGCTCTCTGGGTGCACAATAAATTAGGTTCCTGTAGTCTAAAGACAGCCTGATCTAGGTGCAGGTGTTGGCTGCTGAAAATGAAAGTACACCAAGGAAGATGGCAAAGGAGTACAAGGACATATGGATGGAGCGCTGAAGATCTGTTACAAATAATATACCATTGTATAAATACACCAGGATTTATGTATCCATTATATGGTTGACAGACATTTGGGTTGGTTTCCAACCCTTGGCTATTATGAATAATGCTGCTTTGAACATTCTTTGACTTGTCTTTTGGTGGACTTCTCTATACATCTATACTTCTATGCTTCTCTATACATTCTATACATCAATATAGGAAATAGACCTAGCAGTGGAATTGCTTTGTCGTTAGCTCCTCGTGTAGTACAAAATATTAGCAGTTCTCCATAGTAGTTTTAACACATCCCCATCAGGAATGTGTGAGACTTCCAGTTGCTCAAGAGCCTCAGCAAAATTTGAGATCTGTCAGTCTCTTTCTTAGCCATTCTAGTGAGTTGCATTTCCCTGCAAACTCTAATATAGAGTTGACTTTTTTTTTGGTTATCTTTATTGGCCATTTAGATATCTTCTTTTGTGAAGTTGTGTGCTTCATATTTTATTGTCTTGGCCTTTCTCTTGTTGATTTGTAAGCATTCTTTATATTGTTTAGATTTGAGCCCTCTGTTGGTACATGGTGCAGTAGGCTGAATAACGGCCCTCTAGATATATCAGGTCCAAATCTCTGAAACCTATAAATGTTACTTTATGTGATGGAAATTTCACAGAAGTGATTAATTAAGGATATTGAGATGGAGAGATGACACTTTGTTATCTGGATGGACTGTAAATGCAATCATAAACATCATTTTAAGAGGGAGGCAGAGAAGATTTCCCTGGTGGCGCAGTGGTTGAGAGTCTGCCTGCCGATGCAGGGGACACGGGTTCGTATCCCGGTCTGGGAAGATCCCACATGCCACGGAGCGGCTTGGCCCGTGAGCCATGGCCGTTGAGCCTGCGCGTCTGGAGCCTGTGCTCCGCAGCAGGAGAGGCCGCTGCAGTGAGAAGCCCGCGTGCCGCCAAAAAAAAGAAAAAGAAAAAGAAAAAGAAAAGAGGGAGGCAGAGGGAGATTTGGCGAAGACATAGAAGATAAGGCGACAAGGACTTAGAGCCTTGTCCTCGCAGCCTCAGAAGCCTGAAGAGGCAAGGAAGAGATTCTCCCTCTAGGGCCTGCTGACAATTTGATTTTGACCCAGTGATGTTGATTTCAGACCTCAGTCACCCAGAAGTGTGAGAGAATACCTTTCTGTTGTATTGGTTTTTGGTAATCAGTTAGAGAAGCTTTAGAAACTAATACACATGGGTTGCACATATCATCTCTGCCATATAGCTTGCATTTTCATTCTTCGAATGGTGTCTTTGATGAAGAGAAGCTCCCAAAATGAATGTAGTCCAATTTATCAATCTCTTTCTTATGGTTAGTGCCTTTTTCTTGCCATGTTTAAGAAATATTTCCCTGTCCTAATGACATGAAGATACTCTCCCATGTTATCCCATTTTATCTTGCATATTTATGTTTACCAAACACTTAGAATGGGTTTTTGTACATAAAATGAGGTAGGGAAGTCAGGTTTTATTTTTTTCCCCTGTATGGATATCCCTTGGATTTGGGACCATTTATTGAAACAACTTTCCTTTCCCCTCTACCCTTCAGAGGCACCTTTCTTGTAAATGAGATGATTGATTCCATAGAACTGTCTCTACTTTTGTCTCTGTTCCATTGATCTATTTGTCTGTACTTGCACAAACACACCTTGATGTTAAGCAGAATAAGTTCTCCCATCTTGTTATTCTTCAAGGTTGTCTTGGCTATTTGACCTTTGCACGTCCATAACTGTTTTACAGTCATTTTGTCAATTTTCACAAAAATATTGGATGGAATTTTGAATTTTATTGACTCATAAACCATTTTGAGAAAATCGGGAGCCTGTAAAAAAATGGCCTTTTCAATTCATGAATATGATATTTCCTTCTATTCATTATTCAAGATAATGTTTTAAAATTTTTACTAGATTTATAAGTGTTTGATGTTATTATCATAAATGATAACTTGAAAATGTCATGTTCTTAACTCTTTGTGGCTCTTAAATACAAATATGATTGATTTTTAAAAATATTAACTTTCTATCAAGCCAAATGGTTAAATTCATTTACTCTAAAAAAATCTTTTGCATTCCCTATATATACAATCATATTATACACAAATAAACTATTATTTTTTTCTTTTAAAACTCATAGATGTTGCTTTTTTTACTTTTCTCCTTTTTTAAAATTTCATTGATGAGGCTTTCCACTACAATTTGAATAGAATTGCTAATAGCAGGCAACCATTTTTTCCCCTGGTGTCAGAGGGAAAGATTTACCACTAATTATGAGATTTGCTTAAATTTTTTGTTGATTTTTTTATAAAATTAAGAATATACCCTTCTAATGTTAATTTTGCTGAGATATTTTAAATCACAAATTTACACATGCTTCGTTCTGGATGTTATTTGAGGGAATAATTTTATTTCCCCCCCCCTTTATTCTGCTTAATGTGTTGAATAACCTCAACTGATTTTCTAATATTAATAAACCTAACCTGGCAATGATGGATTTTTTTTAATATATGACTAAAATTCGTTTGTCAATTTTTTTTTATATAGAATTTTATTTAGTTATTTATTTTTGGCCACGTTGGGTCTTTGTTGCTGCACGCGGGCTTTCTCTAGTTGCCGCGAGCGGGGGCTACTCTTCGTTGCAGTGCACGGGCCTCTCATTGCAGTGGCTTCTCTTGTTGCGGAGCACGGGCTCTAGGCATGCGGGCTTCAGTAGTTGTGGTTCGTGGGCTCTAGAGTGCAGCCTCAGTAGTTGTGGCGCACGGGCTTAGTTGCCTTGCGGCATGTGGGATCTTCCCGGACCAGGGCTGGAACTCGTGTCCCCTGCATTGGAAGGCGGATTCCCTCGTTTGTTAATATTTTGAACATAAATATTCGTAGCTATATTCATCGATTAGATCAGCCTGTAATTTCCTCTTCCTGTAATGTTTTCAGATTTTGGCATCAAAATTATCTTAGCCCCATAAAACAAATTTGGATGTATTTTCTCTTTTTCAGTATTCTGGAAGAGTTTTTACAAGATTAACATTGTTTCTTCCTTAAGTGATTAGTAAAACTTACTGATGAAACTATCTGAGATAGAGTGAGATAGAGTTTTTTTGTTTGTTTTTGGTTTTTTTTGTTGTTTTTTTTGTTGTTGTTGTTTTGTTTTTCTTTTTTTTTTTGCGGTATGTGGGCCTCTCACTGTTGTGGCCTCTCCGTTGCGGAGCACAGGCTCCGGATGCGCAGGCTCAGTGGCCATGGCTCACGGGCCCAGCCGCTCTGCGGCATGTGGGATCTTCCCGGACCGGGACACGAACCCATGTCCCCTGCATCGGCAGGCGGACTCTCAACCACTGCGCCACCAGGGAAGCCCTGAGATAGAGTTTTGTTGTAAGAAAGATTTTTATTTATGTATTCAATGAAATTATTTCTTCTTATGTCAATGTAGTGGGATATGCTTTTCTAGGAATTTTATATCTTCACAGACTTTCCAATTTGTTTGCATAAACTCTGTAAAACTCTTTTCTGACCTTTTTAAAGTCTGTATGACCTGAAGTAATGTTCCTTTTTCATTCTTGGAATTGATTATGCTTTCTCTCTCTCTCTTTTGTTGAACAGTCAGTATCACCAGGTGACATTTTTATTATTATTATCAAAGATCTAAATTTGTCTATGAGATTCCACTCTATTGCTTTTATCTTTTATATTCCCCTCATTTTATTTTTCTTCATTTATTTTTTATTGTTTTTCTGTCTCTCTGAGATGAATACCTAGGGACTATTGATTTTCTTCTTTTTTTTTTTTTTTCTGTTCTAATATACTTATTTTAGGCTGCTCCACCCTGAACTTTAGGTCTTCCCTTTGCATAGTGCCTTAGACTGTCTTCCTACCACCTCTTGTCCCTCTCCCAAGAGTAAGAAGACTGCTGTTACTCAGTGCTTGCCATCCTGCTGGGGTGGGGGACAGGGGCATTTTTTCTTGATTAAGAACTAGGTGTAGGTAAGCACTCTGTCAATGGGTATTGAAATAGGGCATTCTCAGTGACTCTGTCCCAATCCCGGATTCAGGTCTGGGTCATACATGTATCCCCCTCCTCTCTCCTCCTCCAGGGGCGAAGTGGACTTTTTCTTAGTTCCATTCTTCTAGTTGCAGTGAGTTTTCAGGAGGTCCCTAAGGGTGACAGTTTTTTTGGCATTCCCCCACCATTTTAAGGCCTTTTTTCCCCCTAGGGAAATAAGAGGAAGATCTGGTCAGGTGTTGAGCCTTTTCTAAAAGTGGTCACTCTTCAACTCCCCTAGGCATATGCCTTACATATACTTTCTCATGACTCTCATTGGTCTTTTTTTTGCAGGAAGAACCTGAGTGTTTGTGTGAATTTCCCTTGTGTTTGTGGTTCTCACATGTTCTATATTCTCTTGCTGTCCACAGTCAGCCTTCAGCAGTTTGTTAAAATTTTTAGCTGAATTCTTCCAGTTTTTCACTGGGATCCACTCTAGGTAAGCAAGAAAACTTGTATTCTGTCTGTGGAGATGCCTGCCTTTCCGTAGACTTCATGTTAGTTAGTTTGTGACTTCAACTCTGATGAGTTCAAGAAAAGTTGTGTTTGCAGGTTGTCGAAGGTATTGTAGGTATTGTCTACCTCCTGTGTGGAAACAGGTGTTCATTTCTAAGTCATTAATGGTCAATCGGCAACAAGAATCTTAGTCTTAGAGGTCCAGGCAGTCTGAGGTTTTCTAGGTCGATAGTAACCAAATGAGATAGAGCCGAGTCTATGGACGGGGTGAAGAGGGAAGAGGTAGATACATGGGCAGTGGTTTTATTTCTCTACTATTGTTGCCTGATAGTTTTATAGAAAGAGTCATAATGTACCATTGTTTGGTCTGCTCTTTGAGAGAGGTGAGTAGAACCAATAGGCATTAGGCTAAATACAAAATTGCCTGCTCTGGAGTCAGATCTAACAAAAGAAAAACAACCAAACACAAATCATGGGTGAAAAATGCTAAACTCTTTGTAAGACATTAAAATCTAATACTTCGTTCCATTTCATTTGATTGATTTTGAAACCATTCTTCAATGTTTTTTCAATTATATATTATGACAAAATACTTTGAGAATGAAATTAAAGGACCATAAATCCTGTAGAAAAAATACTTAAAAGATTGTGTAGAAAATGATTTCATTCAATTATTAAGTTCACCCTTTACTCCTCAGGGTGATAATGAAAGTAGAAGTTGAGCTAAATGGGAAGTGGAAATCCAACATAATCCAAGATAGGTCCTAGATAGGTCTTTGTGAATCCTTGAGCAACTCAAGGGCTCCCTTTCTAATTCTTGGTCAGCGAGCAGTGAAGTTTTCATTAGAACTCTGTGGCCAGCAGAAACATCCGCTTAGTTCATTTTACTAGCAAGTATTTTTGTACTTCTACATAAATAAATAAAAAAGACTGGTTCAAGCAGGCCTGTTTCTTTCCTTTGGTGCTTTTGGTAACAAAGGGCTAGTGTCAGTTTTAGGGCAACCCTCCCATCCTGCCCATGGTCTCTCTCATTAGAGTTATCTGAGAGCTATATTGTATGGACTCTGCTCTCTCACCTTCAAGAAAACATGTTACCCAAGGTCGTGAAATGAAGGGAAAAACACATGTCCTCCGTTAGACCCCTTGTTGTCCCTCAAAATTTCATCTTCTTGTCACTGACCAGGGTTCTTGGATTCCTTAATCAATAGAAATTGATAAGAAGCCAGACAAGAAATTCAGGCAAGGCTTTCTTGGGACTCATGCTACAACACGAGGGAGTGAAAACAGGTAACAGTTTCCCTTGCTTACTCCCTGAGTGGGGGGCGAGCTGGTTCCTTAAGTAGGGTAAGGGTAAGGGTAGATCCTGGGGTCAGGCAGGAAGGGTGGCCTGGGTGTTCTGCTCACCCACTTGGTGGTGCTGTGTGCAGGGATCCTATGCAGGACCCTGCTTTTGCCCCCAACACCTCAAAAGTGGCACTTGGTCTTTTTGTATCATGTTGTTCATAATTTGCTCCAACTGAGTATGTTATTTTTAGTCCCTTATCTTTTCTTTGTATTCTGTTGCTTGAAGAGACGTTTATCTAGATGCAAGCACTGCAGCAAAGGGTTCCAGGTCCCAGGTCCCAGCCTGTCTCATTTTCAGAGGAAGCCCATGTACCTCTGCTTTGCAATTTAGGTAGTTTTAATGTAGAAAATACTATGCCTACTTTGAATCAATTGTAATAGTTCTCCAGCTAGACAATCAAATAGCATGTTAGATTAATGTGTGTCTTCATTAGTTTTGTTTTCTGTGCCCCAAGTTTTTCATTTTTTTCTTTCTTTGAAGAAAGTATGGTTTAGATATTTGGCTGGTTGCCTTTGCACAGTGTCACTGCATCTATTTGTCTTTATACAAACATATTACAGTTTACTCTTTAAGTATGAAAACCTGTGATTAGTTTCCTGTTTGACCACCATCAGTGGGCTTAAGATTATTATCCCACAACTGAATTCAGTTGACAGGCTCCTCAGTACTCTGTGTCAGGAGTTGGCAAACTATGGCCCACAGGCCAAATCCAGCCCATCACTTGTTTTGTACACTCAGGAGCTAAGGATGGTTTTCATATTTTTTAAATTATTTTTAAAATAACATCATAAGAAGGGTAATATTTTACGACACATGAAAATTATGCCATTCGAATTTCAATGTCCATAAATCGAGTTTTATTAGAACTTTATTTGCTTAGTATTTTTCAGTAATTTATTGGAACGGCCACACCCGTGTGTCTTTGAAATATTTATGGCTGCTTTCTGCTATGAGAGCAGAGTTGAGTAGTTGCCACAGAACTGTATGGCCCACAAAGACTAAAATACTGATCTGCCAATTAGCAGGAAATGTTTGTTGGCCTCTGCTGTCTATAAAGTATCTAGATTGATCACGATCAAGAATATTTCAAGGAGAAAGAAGTGTGCCAAACAGTAGATGATGCAAAGGAGTTATCATTGTTATCATTACCTAGAATTCATGATGTCCTAAAATGTACTGGATTTTTACAAAATAATGTAGTTGATATTTGTGGTTACATGCAGCTAATACTGATTCCTCCCCAAGAATGTCCACACCATGGTTGGGGTTTTAATCAATTTTAAAATAATGAAAATAATCACTCAAACCACACCTAGAAATCAGTACTATTTTTCTATTCCCATAACACATCAATGTTTGGTTTTTCTAATGTTCTGGTAAGTCAGTTTTTATAATCTCTCTTCATTAGTTTATATGAGACATTGGACAGAATTTTTTAAAAAGAGAAAGAAAAATTATAATTAGAAGTAAAATATCAGATGTTTGATAACTACTGAAAGTTCAATTTTAAAAATATATTATTAATCAAAAAATTGGGGCTTCCCTGGTGGCGCAGTGGTTGAGAGTCTACCTGCCGATGCAGGGGACACGGGTTCGTGCCCCGGTCCAAGAAGATCCCACATGCCACGGAGCGGCTGGGCCCGTGAGCCATGGCCGCTGAGCCTGCGCGTCAGGAGCCTGTGCTCTGCAACGGGAGAGGCCACAACAATGAGAGGACCACGTACCGCAAAATAAAAGAAAAAAAGATTGTTTAAGATTCAAAATTCAGTAAAAAATAATTTTAAAATTGTATTTCTCATGACTACAAACAATTGGGTTTGTTACCTTTATCCTGAAAGCTTCTATAGTTTCTTACCAGAGGTAAGATTCCATTATTCATATTGCTAGCTTAGTATTAGACATTAGCAAGTTAATGTAGACATTTTTTCATTGTTAAACATTAGTTCTAACTTTTCCACAAAATCACTTTTTTAATTTTCCCAATCTAAGTTGAATTAAACTGGTATTTCCTCCTAGACCTATGTTTTATAACATATGCATTATATAAACAATAAAGGATAATAAAGAATTTCTAAAGGACATAACTTTGTGGACCTAAATGATATTAATACAGATATAACAATATTGCCCTTTTCAAAGTTTTATTAAATTGATTGCAAAAAAATGTATGTCAGGCATGTAAAGATGGTATATTTTCTAAGGCTAGCAAAACAGAGAGAATTATATGTCAAAGATGTCCAGAAAGCAGAAGTAAACTTCCTCAAATATGGATAAAATCAGGGTAAATTGTATTGGCCAAAAAGAATTCCTACCATCTTCTAAATATTAAAATAGCAGGAAAGCATTATTAATGTTTTTTGTACTGTCCTGGATTCTTATTCTTAAAATTAACTCTGGAAAAGAGGTGGTGAAGCTCACTGAAATTACTTTGAAAAATATATTTATATTTTTATAAAAAATAAGTCATGACCACAAAAAGACATAAAACTTGATTTGTGTAATATTCGTGCTTAAAACTTCCTATTTCTTTTTTTAGCGTGGTTTTAGTGAATCACTTTATTTCAATAAATCTTTTTGAATTCCTCTATTTGCCAGGCACTGTGTTAGGCTCTGAAGGAGGATATACACTTGGTCAGTATGTAGACTGATTCTCCAGGTGCTCACAGTCCAACAGTTGATGTAGAATTTGTACAATTCCTACATGGCCAAATGTGTATCAGATAAGGTTATGAGAAAAAAGATTTAAAGTGGTAGTCTGAGATCCTATTAAAGCGAAAAACTTGAATGCCATTGTTATACTTTGAACTTCATTTGTACTCATTAAAAACTTATGAGTGGATAGTAGTTATGATTATAGTTGTACTTAAAAACCATAGAAGAAAAATGTGAACAAAGTTGTCTTTTGTTTTATATGTTTGGTTTTGTTGTTTTATGTTTCTCCTTTCAACAAATATTCTGACCTATGTTAAGAAATGGGAAAAAATATCAAATTAATAATATTGACTATTGTATATCCATGGCAATTTTGACACCACCATTATTTCACTTGTTTGTGGAATTATTATACTTTTTTTTTTGGAATTATGTTATTGTTGTTCTTGTTGTTAGAGTATAGGACAGACTTGCCATAAACATAGAAAACTGGAAGTATTTGATATCAGTGTTACAGGGATTTAACAAAAATAGAAATAATGATGATTTGTATAACTTTTACACTGAATTTATTTACTAACTTAATTAATTCCATAACTTTATCCCATATTTTATTCCTGATTTTCCATAGCTTTATTTACCTCAATATGGACTTAATCTCCTTAAGCATTTTTTTCCTTATATATTAAAAAACCCTCTAGATCTTATCACAGCAGTTTTTTATTTGGGATTGTGTTATGGGTAAGTTTGCCCATAGCTGCAGACAACCTTTTTACAAGTCTAAGAAATATGTCCAAGGACGGAGAAAAATCTTTATTTAGCTTACCCTGGTTTAGTCAACGTTATGGCTTTCATAAACTTCACAAAGCTAGACTGTCTTTTTAAATTTTCATATTGGCTCAATTTATTTCTGCAATGAACATCTACTAAGAAATCACTAACCTGAATTTTGATCTTTAGCATGTTTAACAAAGTATGAAATAACCTGAAAGAGAGAAATAGTGGTTATTACTTTCTGTATCAATCAGGGTTTCATCACAAAGCAGAACTACTACTATGAGCATTATGGAATAATGGACCCATTGTAGGAATTGCATCTTACATAGCTGTGGAAGAAGTTGGGGAATAATTTAGGTGTCCGGAAGGAAGAAGAGCTGGACATAGAGCAAGGGAGAGATAGAACAAACTAAGACCCACTACCCCCTCTGCATCTATTTCCACCATATCTAACCACAATGGCATTCAAAGCGCAATGGCCACTGGGTAATTTCCAATTTCCAAACCCTGTGCAAATTTCTCTTTTGCCTAACTTTAGCCAGGAATTATCCAGGGAAGGGGATTCTGAGAAACAGTTTCAGCTTAGCTAAGTTGACACAGTACAAAACTACCACACTGCTCTTTTTAAAAAATCATTTATATATACTTTCACTTATTTTACAGTTATTTAATAAGCACTTACAAGTTTCCAAGCCCCTTGTTAGTTGTTGAAGATACGGTTCTAAACAAGAATGCCACTTCTTCTCAAAATTCAACTTTTTTCAGGGACAAAAATGTAAGAAACAAAATAAAAGTGTAACAAGAAGTACCCGTAAAAATGGGAACAGCAGAGGCCTTTCCAAAAGAGTTCACCAGAGAAGACTTCCTGGGCAATGAGACATCTAAACTAATACCTGATGGATGAACAGATGTGATGGACGATGGGGGAGAGAAGTAGAGGAAGGAACGTGTGAAAACATGTGAAATGCCCCAGAACCAAGAGATATCATGGTGTCTTGGGAGAACTGAAAAAAGTTCAGGATAACTATCAATAGAATGCTGAGTCCCCAGGAGGACTGCGTAACCTGTGATGAACAAATTACTGTTTCTTTGGTAAACTGTTATAAATATATTTAATTTCTTCCTGTCCCCATACTCATTTTGATAGTAATTCAGTTATCTGAGGATTGTCATTTAAAAGTTCTTCTGGTCCTAGATAAAAGTATGCTTTAATTGATATTATTGTCTCACAGCAGATGTTTTAGAAATAATTATATCAGATAGAAACTGCATTTTTTTAAAAAAAATCTCAATTTAAATTTGTCTAGAAGTATAATATAAACAAGAACATGTGTTTAAGAAAATGTTTTTTTCTCTCTCCATATCCTCTTAGCAACAAGTCCTTTACTTCTGGGTGGTCACTATGGTGGTCTTTGTTTTTCCAAAGGAAAATATAAGAGGACTCTCCTGTAAACTAAAACAAGTGGAACTTTGCTTAGAATTAGACTACTAAAGAAACCACAATCGTGGGCGCATTACTTCCTGTTGTTATCAGCATGGTCAATCTCTAGTTGCAATGATGTGCGGCACTATTCAAAACTGAAAAATTTATATATTTGTATCAATATAGGGGGAAAAAAGAGAATGCTTCACCTTAGATTCAAATACCCAGGCTATAAAAACTAAAGTATAGGGACTTCCCTGGTGGCACAGTGATTAAGAATCCGCCTGCCAATGCAGGAGACACAGGTTCGAGCCCTGGTCCGGGAAGATCCCACATGCCGTGAAACAACTAAGCCCCTGTGGCACAACTACTGAGCCTACGCTAGAGCCCACGAGACACAACTACAGAAGCCCACGTGCCTAGAGCCCATGCTCCACAACAAGAGAAGCCACCGCAATGAGAAGCATGCACACCGCAATAAAGAGTAGCCCCTGTTCACTGCAACTGGAGAAAGCCCGCGTGTAGCAATGAAGACCCAACACAGCCAAAATTAAATAAATAAAAATAAATTTATTTAAAAAAACCTAAAATGTATATTCAATAAAGTAGATGCCTACACAATGTATACAGGAAAAAAAGCAAAAGATTTCCTCTATATCTACAATAGCCAACTCTGTAAAGGATGAAAATTAATAATAAATATAAAATAATTAGACAATAATTAGAGAAATAGCTTAACAAAAAAATTCAAGCTTTAAATAATGTTAACAAGCTCTGATCAAATTTCCAATGCAAGTTTATCTAGTTTTAAAGGCAATTTTAATATTTCTTTTAAGTAATATTCAAACTATGTTAGGAGAGCATAAGAGAATCCTGTATAGTAAAAAGAAATATGAATCTACAAATATCTAATAATGTGATATTGGTACAGAAGTAGATAAGCAGGTTAATGGAGATGAATAGAAAACACAAGAACGGAAATGTGGTTGAATATCTTTGTGCATGTTTATGTGTGTTTGGGGTTCAAATATAATAAAGTATCATTTTAAATCAATAGATAAATTATTAATTATTCCATAAATGGTGCTGGATTTTAACTTGGTAAAAAATATAACAGTATATGCATATATTAATTTGATGCAATTCTGATAAATTTAGGTTAAGTTTTAAAAATTGAAAACCTACGTTTCTTTTCTTGCAAGTTGATGGACTAAGATAACATCAAAAACTTCCCACACATACATAGAAATGCTGGGAATGAAATATAAAAATGTTGATCTCGTGGATAAAAATCACAAGAAAGAAAGATACATGAAATAAATGATATGCTTTTCCTTTTGCCTGGGACAGTCCTGCCGTCCAAGTGTAAGTGGACTTCCAAAAATATCTTGGTTTGGATGACTCCACTAATTATAAACAGGAACTAGAAGCTCATGGACTATTAATGCACCTGGTCCTGGTGTGGGGGATGGAATATGGTGAGAATTGAGTTTGTAGTTTTGATGTCAGTAAGTTAGAGCGTAAGTTTAATGCTCATGTAGGAATAGGAGATGTGGTCTTGAGCCCACCAGAGGAGGGGAGTTGGGGCCCTTAAAGTCTGTACTGTAGTGAATGACGTATTTCTAGATCCCCTTTCAATAAAATGCTTATTATTCCAGTTGTTAGGAGTGCCTGGCAGACAGTCCTTTGCTACCAGCCCCCTTTGGAAATTGCCTCAGCTAAAGAGAGCTATTTCACCAGAGCCATGCCCCTGTCCCAGGGTGGCCAGCATCCAACGACTGATCGACAAGGGTATAAAGACCTGGCCCTGTTTCCTCAGTGAGAAAAAACTATAAAGGGCCATCCCAACTCCAAAGCCACACGTAAGGTCAGCAGAGGCATTTAATGTAATTGCATACAGCTTAACTTCTTCCATTGTCCAATCTTATTTCCTTTCTTTTCCTTCCAGAGGTGTTAATCCCAAGAGCATTCCTAATGGCTTGAGCACTAAACTCTTTTTTCAGTCTGTATTTCAGAGAACCCAATCCATGACATGTACACTTGGTGAAAGAGTGGACTGCAGGTAACCTGCCTAATGGCACAAGAGGGCTATCTGTTTTTCCAAGATACTGCATAGGAAGGGAAAAAAAAGAGAAGTCCAACTGCTGGATGTGGGCCTAGCCCATGCTGAGGTCCAAATTTACTCTACCCACGTGGTTCAGGAAGCCTTATGCTTTATAAAACATATCAAGAAAATTCACTTTATATTAATTGGTAGACATAAATATACTAAAGAACTAGAGTTTCAAGAGTTTAAGATAATTAGATTGAAATTTTAAAATTAGTGTTTTTAAATGAATAGATTAAAAAATAAAATAAATAGGTCATCAGAAAGAACAAGACACTATGAAAATGTTAAATTTTAAAAGAACTAATGTGAACTTCTAAAATGTAATAAAAACATTGTATTATAATTAAAGGAGGGGAAAACCTCAATGGACAGATTAAATAACATTAAAAAAATGGAAGAGAAAATTAGTAATTCAGAATATAGAATTAAATAAATTACCCAGAATGCAGTATAGAGATATAATATTTTGTAATTAATAAAGAGGTTATGACACACAAATGATAACATGAGATGTTGGACCACACATCTACTATAAGTTTCAGAAGGACAGAACAGAGAAAATGGCAGTGAAGCAGTACTTGAAAAAACAGTAGCCAGGAGGGACAAGAGAGCGGTAAGGGATTAAGAGGTACAAACTACTATGTATAAGATAAATAAGCTACAAGAATATATTGTACAGCACAGGGGATATAGCCAATATTTTATAATAACTATAAAAGGAGTATAATCTATAAAATTTTGAATCACTATGTTGTACACCTGAAACTAATATAATATTGTAAATCAAAGTATACTTCAATTTTTTAAAAGTAAAATTTTTTTAAAATAAATTTAAACAAACAATAGTCCCCAGTTTTTTTGAGTAGTTGAAAGTCATGAATCTTAAGACTTGAGAAGCATAATGAGTTAACAGCAGGATAAATAAAAATAAACCATCACCTAGACAGAATATAGTGAAATGTATAGCAACAAGAACAAAGAAAATACTCTAACTATAGAAAAAATCCAGGTCATCTACCAAAGAAAAACAGATTGACAAGTTAAAATGTACACAATAGTATGAAACGTCAACAACAATAGAGATCAAAAGACAATGAGAAAATAGCTTCAACTTTCACAAGGACAATAAATGTTACACTAGAATTCTAAACTGTTGTTTAGGTAAAATATTCTACTTATACAGATGTGTAATATATACAGGAAATAATTTGCTCATTTTTAAGCACTTAAGATAATTGAATTTTATCCTCTCTACACAGTTGAAATATGAAATCATTAGCAATGGCCAAAGACTAGTTTTATATCATTTATGGGGTCTTTTCAGCTAATACAACACTTTGACAACATTTCTACATAGCCCTCAGACATACATACACACACACACACACACACACACACACACACACACACACACACACACACACACAGAGTTAAATCAGACAGGAGTACCATTTCTCTTTTACAGAGAGTGAGATTGAGGTTCTAAAATACTTTGAGACTTCTTCAGACGTTTTTGATTCATTCCTTCACTCTCTTTATTATGCCACACAAATTAAAACCAAGCAAGCAACCAAAAAACAACAAAAAAAGAACTATCATGAATGTTGGGATTTTTGTGAGTGCCAGATAACATTCTAGAAATGACATTTTGTATTTGAGGTCTAAGTAACTGAAATTTTGCCGGATCTCATCAAATTTTGCTTTGCAAATTGCTATAAAGCCATTTCCTCATTCCTATTTAACTCCTTGATTTAAGAATCTTAAGTGGAGAGTCAACTTGTTAAAAACTGTGTGATTGTGTGTATGTGTTTTAAAGGAGCAGATTTTAGTTTTAAGCAGATATGAGTCTTGTTGCATTTCTGTTAAGCCCTGAATGATGCAATAAGGACAATAACAGACTTAGTATTATTTTCAGTATTCAATTGTCTCCTTCTTATGACTTTTATCACCTGACTTATTGCTCTATTATTGGATGACTTTCATTCTTTTGAAGAACTTAAGTTGATTTTTCCATTTATTATTTATCAAATACAACTCTCCTTCATCAAAGAAGAATCTCTATTTTTTGTTCCACTAGTTATTTATCATTTCCTTTTAATTACCCTATGTACATCTTTGTCAAATAAATTAATATTAGCATTGATGTTTTAAAACTAGTGCTGTAATTTCTAGTAAAATGTATTATTTCTAGTTATACACAATATGTTTGCTTTGGACTTGAAAATATATTTAGTGTTTCAGTTTTGCAAGTGAGAGCATTTTAATAAGTGAGGTCCAGAGTGCCATCAACATTATTAGCACCCATTTTTTCCCTTTCAGGAAGGCTGAATCATCAGTAACCAAACTTTAAAAATGCTACCTAAGATTCTAAAACACAGCTTTTAAAAAGTGTAGAGGTTTCCACAGATGTTATCAAGAAGTCATACGATGCATACACCTGAGAAGTAAGAAGGCATCACCTAATAGTAACTTGTATCTGTTTACTATTTTAAGTATAATGGCTTACCCTAAAGTCAAGGAGATAGAGATTGTTCAACAATCTCTAATGAGAAAAAAATTCAGTGGAAATATAAAAAATCCAATCTATCCAGATGATATTTTATTCATATCTACTGAACAAAACATTTGATTTTAACTGAACTTTATAAATTTTCTGGCTGTTCCATACTATATAAAGACTAGCATGTAATTACTAGCAATGTTAAAGATAGATTCATATTTGCAACATGAAAATAAATTTATTATTCAGCAGGCCTATTCTATTGCTTTGCCTAAGTAGGGCCAATATTTAACCATCACAAGTATACAGAAAATCACCAGTTTTTTTTTGCTATGGGAAATTCAAAGTGTTTTATTAACTGAATACATCGTGTAGAATTTCCTTCTGATGATTCATTTTAATTCAGTACATATTGATTAAGCTTCTACTGTGTACCAGATGCTTTGTTAGATTCTGGGGTCAAGGGTCGAAGACAGAGATACCAGGAAGAATAAAACATTTCAAACAGTCTGCCATTTAAGGGGAATATAGACATGCAAACATCCAGATAGAGGGTAGGATAAAGTATGCCTTAAATAGAACTACAAATAACAAATACTGTGGTTGCTCCAAGGAAGGACTGATTAATGCTGTCTGAGAGGATTCAAGTAAAGCTTTAGGCAACAAGAGATATTAATTTGATCTGTGATGTACAGCAATACTTTCTAAAGGTGGAGATTAAGTAGATAAGCAGAGCAGATTAGATAACCTTAGGTTAAGCCTTTGATAGAAGTCAATATAGTAAGTTGAAAGAAAAATTTAAGGATTTTGTAATTTTCTTGGAAATAATGGTATATATATATATGTATATATACATATATACATATATATATATATATTGTTAATTGCTTGCTAGGTGCCTGACATTTTGCTTTGGCTTAATGAGAATTATTTCATTCAATACATGGTAGTATGACAGAGGTATTACTATTCTATTTTACTGATTCTCTAACTCAGAATTAGTGAGTCTGTTATAGAATTTTACTGAGTGTGACATAGCTTATTCATAGCTATATTAGATTTATATTGTTGTGCAAAAAATAACCGTAAACTTAGTGGCTACATTTATTATCTCATAGTCCTATAGGTCAGAAGTACAGGTCCAGGTTAGCTCAGTCCCCTGTTCAGGGTCTCACCAAGCCTGTGATTCTTATCTGAAGTTCAAGAACCTCCTCCAAGCTTATCTGTTGTTGACATGATTCATTTCCTTGTGGCTGTGACTAAGGTCCTTGTCTTCTTGCTGGCTGTTGGCAGGGGACTGCTCTTAGCAGCTAGAAGCTGCCCACAGTTCCTTTCCAGCTGACACCCATAAGAAGCTCACAATGTGAGTGTTTGCTTTCTTCCAGGCCAGGAGAAGCTGATCCCTCTGACTTCTAGATACCTTTATATATTGTTATGACGGAGTCTTATATAATGTAAAGTAATCAATGAGTGACAATCCTATCACCATTTG
Organism: Delphinus delphis; assembly: GCF_949987515.2. NCBI lineage: Eukaryota > Metazoa > Chordata > Mammalia > Artiodactyla > Delphinidae > Delphinus > Delphinus delphis. Next base: position 42,744,656 of record NC_082687.1, on the reverse strand, counting down.
GCGTAAAACTTAACCTGAAAATGAGTGGCTATTCCATCATATTCACAGGTTCCACCCACATTTGAAAGGAGGTGACTATACAAGGTGTATACACCAGGGGACCAAAATCTTGGAGGCCCTCTCAGAACTGTCTGCCCTTACAAATGCAAAATGCATTCACTCCCCTTCTGAAGTCCCCCAAAGACTTATCCCATCACACCATCAGCTGTAGTCCAAAATCCCATCATCTAAACAAAAATTTCATAATCCATTCAGGTCAAGTCCAAAATTGTATCTAAATCTCCTTAGCTTAAAGTAAAAACATTTCATCATCCAAATCATCTTAATGGGGTATAGATGAGGCTCCTACCATAATCCATAAAAACAACTCTTGGGGCAAACTTCCCCTCCATCTGTAGATCTATAAAATTAAACAGAAAAGTAGTCTGTTCACAGCATTACCAACATACAAGGTGAGGCAGGCATATCAGATTATAAACATTCTGGTTCAAAAGCAGAGAAATGGAAGGTCAAAAGGAGTCACTGGTCCAAAACAGTTCTGTAATCCAGAGTTTCTTGATTACTTTGTAAAGGCTGTGAATAATTCTCTGTGGCTCTTCATTCCACCCTCTGGGCTCTAGGTTTCACCCTCTGAATCATCCTTTCTCTTTATGAAAAGTAGTTTGCAGTTGAGTAGTTTATCTGCCTGCTTCTTGGCAGCAGAATTTTGGGGCGGGGGTGGGGGAGGAGCAGTCTAACAGCCTCCTTTCATTTTGTACTTCCTCTGTCCTTTTCAGCCAAGCTTGAGATGTTTGTACTAATAGAATTTTTTCAAGGACTTCTTGGGCCTTCCATGAATTTCCATGACATTCACTCCATTAGGCAAATCCATACTCACAAATCTTTCTGAGATAACTGCTTTCTCTTTGGCTCCTCTTCTTAGAGGTCCTCTAGTTTGGTTGAAGTGTGTGAGACAACTTTTAATCTCTTGAAATAGGCATAATCTAAATCCAGACCTCTTTTACTCTAAAGCTCCTTCTTTTAATGTTAGGTTATACTGCCATCTCCTAGAGTTATTCTGAAGCATATTTCATAATTTAATATGTTAAAGCCAGGATAGATGTACATGCTTTTTCAAAGTATCAGGCACAGACCAAATTTATTTACCTCCCACCCATAAAGAGATAAATCCATATTTGCTCAGAAATATAGGTGTTTGATACAGAAACATCTTACATATATAAACATTAATTACAATACTGGTTAGTACAGTTAATATAACTAAATTTGTTCTTCTACCCAGTCAATTCAATTGAATAAAATCTATTACATGATCTCAACCAATAAAAACTACTCTGGCACTTTTGTGTGCAACTTTTCAGCTTATATTATTAGTTAGAAGTCTATTCAAGTACTAATAAATGGTAAAGTATAGGATAGGTTTTTTAATCTCACTTAAGTATTAGGCTAACTATAAGCAATTAGGTCTGATATGGTAGAGACCCATGCCCCTTCCATGTTGTTGCTCAGCCATCCTAAAAACATGTCTTCCATTATGTCCATTATGTACTCTAAGGTGGCTCCTCTGACCCCTGCTGTAACTCTAGCTAACAAGGACAAGGGGAGGAACAGAGAGGCCATGTCCATGGACATTTCTATTTAAGAGAATGACTAACAGTTGCTTTCTCTCACATCCCATTTTTTATAGAGACTAGTCAAATGGCCATTCCTAGCTGCAAAGGTCTCTAAGAAATTTAGTCTTTGATGAACAATGGCAGATTCAGCCAAATTTTTTTATTATCATAGAAAAATGAAGATCAGAGGACCATTAGCAGTGACTGACATATTTTGTAATTGCTGCCCTGAGTGTTGTTGGCCAGTACTTCAGGTTGTTATGACTGGTTTTGACCTATCATTTCTGGCTAACCAACGGTAGGCAAATCACTAGGGTATGAAAATCTAAGGTTTTACTGACTCTGGGCAGAGAAGCACATTTAAGATAGCAACCAAATAAATGGTAAAGATCAGTGGTCAATAAGAAATTAGTAGAAATTTTTTCCTTTACAAAGGACATTATAAACATCAATGGAGTCTGAAGAAACATGACAAAAATGTCAAGAGTTGCCAGAAAAAAGTGTGGTGCAGGCATCTGATTGCTTCAGAGGTTGTGAGGAAAAGAGGATATGACTGACATATAAAGACATGGAACACAATAGTGTGGGGGAATAAGTGCTATTAATTTCATTCAGCTCTATTCAGATGATGCTCCCATTTCAGGGAACTCATCTCTAGGCTGGATAAAATAGTGACTCTATATAAATCATTAAACTAAAATCTCACATATAATTAGGTTAATATTTGTCTATAACCACTTGAGAAAGCACATTTTCCTATTATGCACTCAGAACCAGCATAGCTCAGATATAAGGAATATAATCAGATATCATTTAAATATCCTTTAAGAATTGTGGCCTGGCATACTGTAAGAATATGAAACAAATTCAGAGTAGCATGAAGCAGGGGATAGATTCATGGACTCCTAGTAAGTATTAAAGTGAGTAGGGTATGACTCAAACCAGACAGAAGATATTCTTTGCTAGTTTCCTGAGTTGAGAGCCCTGAGTTGATGTTAGCCAGCACCATGTGGAAGGTATGGACTTGAATCCATGGTTGTTATAGTGACTAGTGGCCCAATGTGTCCCTGTTTGGCAAGGGAAAAATCCATCTGGATGTCTGCAGTCCATTTTTTCTTTCATTCTGCAAAAAAATGGTTATCCCAATTTTCTTTTTTCCTTGGTGGATAATTTTCTTTAAAACTCCAGAAGTATTAGAATTGCAAATATAAGTGATAGAGTAAATTGTAAGCATGGCCTTATGTTTTTGTTAAATCTAGAAATGCAGATTTTTGTAATAATTTTATCAGTCATTTATTTGATATTTTAAATATTTTAATAAGGATATTGGAAGTGATATTTAGCAGGTGAGCCTTAGATTTCAATTAAATGTGTACCTGAGTAATTTTTTGAGACTTGCAATTTGTAGGTCTAAAGTTATAAAAGAATTTTTCATGTTATTAGTGAGTCTTAGGTGTCATACTTCAGAGTTTAATATATTTGGGTTACTAAAGTTATTTAAGTACTCCAGCAAACTTCTAACTTGGAATAACTGAATTACTTGAAAAGAAAGTTAAAAACAAATTTATACATGAGCTGTAGTTGAAAGTGTTTCAAGAAATTTAATTAACTAAGTTTGTAAATGGTAGAGGTTGTTAAGAAATTTCAGTTTGTTTATATTAGACTGGTTAAACATTAATCAAAGGCTCTCTTGAAAGATATTGTTAAAATTTACTCAATTTATGAAAATAATAATGAAGACAAATATAAGATAATTTAAAATTTGAAGTTAAAGTCTTAGGTAAAATAGATCTGTGATTTTGTGAATTTATTAAATTTAGTATTTAAAGAATCCAAATAGCTATAATTAATTTTTCCAGGCACAAGAGTTAACCTCACAGTCACCCAAATTTGACACAAATACTTTCTTAGGAGGAAGGATAGTAATACTTATATTTTGAAAAATAAGAGTAATACCAATTTAAACAAAACAAAAGTGCATATAAAAACTAAGTATCTTTTACATGTACCGCAATGTTCATTGCAGCACTATTTACAATAGCCAGGACATGGAAGCAACCTAAATGTCCATCAACAGATGACTGGATAAAGAAGATGTGGCACATATATACAATGGAATATTACCCATAAAAAGGAATGAAATTGAGTTACTTGTAGTGAGGTAGATGGACCTAGAATCTGTCATACAGAGTGAAGTAAGTCAGAAAGAGAAAAACAAATACCATATGCTAACACATATATATGGAATTTTAAAAAGCCATACTGATGAACCTAGTGGCAGGGCAGGAATAAAGATGCAGACATAGAGAACGGACAATTGGGTTGCCTGCATGTCTTGGCTATTGTAAATAATGCTACATTGAGGTTCATGTATCTTTTCAAATTAGTGTTTTCATTTTCCTCATATATATGACCAGAAGTGGAATTGCTGGATCATATGGTAGGTCTATTTTTCGTTTTTTGAGGAACGTCCATACTGTTTCCATAGTGGCTGCACCAATGTCATTCCCAGCAACAGTGTACTAGGGTCTCTGTTCTCCGTATCCTTGCCAACATTTGTTATTTGTGGTCTTTTTTATGATAGCTATTCTGATAGGTATGACATAATATCTCATTGTAGTTTTGATTTGCATTTTTCTGATGATTAGTGATTTTGAACATCTTTTCATGTGCCTGTTGGCCATCTGTATGTCTTCTTTGGAAAAATGTCTATTCATATCATCCTTTAATAAGATTTCTTTTTGGCATTGATTTGTGTGAGCTGTTTATATATTTTGGATATTAACCCCTCATTGGTCATATCATTTGCAAATATTTTCTCCCATACAGTAGGTTGTTTTTTTTTTTTTGATTGGGCAATGGTTTCCTTTGCTGTGCAGAAGCTTTTAAGTTTAATTAGGTCCCATTTGTCTATTTTTACTTTTGTTTTCTTTGCCTTAGGAGACAGATCCAAAAAAATATTGCTACAATTTATGTCAAAGAGTATTCTGCCTATGTTTTCTCCTAAGAGTTTTATGGTTTCCAGACTTACATTTAGGTATTTAATCAATTTTGAGTTTACTTTTATATTTGGTGTGAGAAAAGATTAATGACTATAAGTGTGTGAGTTTGTGTGGGTTTATTTCTGGGCTCTCTGTTCTCTTCAGTTGATCAATGATTTTGTGCCAGTACCATGTTATTGTGCCAGTACCATGCTGTTTTGATTACTGTAGCTTTGTAGTATAGTCTGCAGTCATGGAGCGTGATACCTCCAGCTTTGTTCTTTTTTACTCAAGATTGCTTTGGCTATTTGACGTCTTTTGTGTTCCATATAAATTTTAGGATTATTTGTTCTAGTTCTGTGAAAAATGTCATGGATATTTTGATAAGATTGTATTAAATCTGTAGATTGCTTTAGGTAATATGTATATTTTAACAACGTTAATTCTTCAATCTGTGAACATGGGATATCTTTCCATTTCTTTGTATCATCTTCAATTTCCATCATGAATGTTCTATAGTTTTCAGAATATAGGTCTTCCACCTCCTTGGTTAAGTTTATTCCTAGACATTTTTGATGTGTTTTTTTTTTTTTTTTTTTTTTTTTTTTGATACACGGGCTTCTCACTGTTGTGGCCTCTCCCGTTGCGGAGCACAGGCTCCGGACGTGCAGGCTCAGCAGCCATGGCTCACGGGCCTAGCCGCTCCGTGGCGTGTGGGATCCTTCCGGACCAGGGCACGAACTCATGTCCCCTGCATCGGCAGGTGGACTCTCAACCACTGTGTCACCAGGGAAGCCCTTTGATGTGATTTTTAAACAGATTATTTTCTTGCTTTCTCTTTCTGATAGTTCATTATTAGTATATATTTAGAAAAGCAACAGATTTCTGTATATTAAGCTTGTATTTTCTATGTTATTAAATTCATTATTAGTTCTAATAGTTTTTTGGTGGAAACTTTAGGGTTTCTATATATAGCATCATGTCATCTGTAAATAGTGACAGTTTTACTTCTTCCCTTCCAATTCTGATGCCTTTTATTTCTTTTTCTTGTCTGATTGCTGTGATTAGGACTTCCAATAATACTATGTTAGATAAAAGTGGCAAGAGTGGGCATCCTTGTCTTGTTCCTTATTTAAAGGAAAAGCTTTCAGCTTTTCACTATTGAATATAATGTTAGCTGTGGGTTTGTCATAAATGACCTTTATTATGTTGAGATATGTTCCCTCTATACCAGCTTTGAAGAGTTTTTATCACGAATGGATGTTGAATTTTATCAAGTACTTTTTCTGTGTCTGTTAAGGTGATCATGTGATGTTTATTCTTTCTTTTCTTAATGTGGCATATCACATTGATTGATTGATTGCAGATACTGAACCATCCTTGCATTCCTAGAATAAATCTCACTTGATCATGTTATATGATACATTTTGTATATTGCTGGATTCAATTTACTAATATGTTGTTGAGGATTTTTACGTCTCTATTCATCAAAGATATTGGCCTGTAATTTTCATTTTTTGTAGTGTCTTTGTCTGATTTTGGTATCAGGGTAATGATGTCCTGGTAAAATGAATCTGGAAAACAGGCAGACTCTCTGGCAGATACCTTGGTGATATATATCAAAAAGCTTAGAACATCCACATTCTTTGATCTATTGGTTCTGTTTCAAAATATTTACAGGCAAGGATATTCATCACAGTCATACTTTTTAAAAAATTGGATAAAACTAAACATCCAAAGAAAAGACTCATTAAAAAGTTGTCTTCATTTGGTGAACTATGATGTAGCTATTAAAAACTTAGTTTCAGAACAATTTCATGAGGATATTGCTTAGTGGAGAACTAAGCTATAAACCTATGTATAAATATGCTTCTAATCAAAATGAATATGTAGTATAGAGAGATATATTTGTAAGGTATAAAAGAAGACAATAAAGTATTACAACATAATTTCAATATCTCAGGTTGCTAGAGTTACAGATTTTAAAATATATTTTCCTTATGCATCTCTGTATATCCAGGTTTTCCTCAATGGTTATGCATTACTTTAATAATTATACATAATACATTATTTATTTAAAGTGTAATAACAAAAATAAGGGATATTCAATTTTATATAGTCATTCATTCATTCTATTCACTAATTCATGACTAGGCCTCTTCCATCTGTAACACACCATATTTATTTTCTTGCTATTTGGCTCTGTTTAGTTGGTGTAATTTTAGATCATCTAGTTCATCAGTTTAGGGAATGAAATTAAAGCACAGTTTTCCAAATTCCAACCAAGCATTCTTTGACTGAGACTACACTGCAAAACAAGAAATAATTTGAAAATTAACTAAAAGAAGCACCAGAACACTAAAAGTGAAAAAAAATTCAGTGCAAATATGTTTGTACAAAAGTTTAAAATCTTGGGCTTGGGAGCATTTTGGAGAATATTTCTGAAACACTGGCCATCCAAATAAAACAAGTTTGTCTGGGATGTAAATTCATAAACAAAATGGTTGTATGAAGTGAGAAACGCATGAGTCTTTGTTTGCTTCGATATTATTTTTAACACATTGGAATATTCCAGTAAGTGATTTGAATTGCAATTTAGGAACCAACTGAGTCAACAAAATAAATATGACAATTTGATGCCATTTGAGGATATTGGCATTTTATAAAAGAAATTGTCTTGTAGAGTAGATGGTGGTTCTGGCTCAGGTTGCATCTCTTTTACTTTTTTTGTCCCCCTGGATTGAGATCGTTGCCACCAGGTTCAAAGTATTGTCTTGCCAATTCTAACACCATGGAAATATTTTAAGAGGTGCAATGGATGAAATGCTTCAAGGTAATGAGGCTTTTATGACTGTTTAGGATACAAGGATACCCTTGTACAGGTGATCAAGAGCGGGAACATACAGATATATCATGCTAATTTGGCAATTTTCACACTTATTTTAGGACCGTAGCCAGAAGTTCAACAAAGCATGCTTCTCTACAATGTCAGGCCACAGTGGTTGCTCAGCCTCTACTTAAATGTTTCTAGAACAGAGAACTCTCAATCTCTCCCAGGTTCTTAACTTGGGGTCACAAATGCCATAGGAGTACCTAAACAAGTTTTAGGGATCATATAACACCTTGAAGTTACATGCAAATTTTTGGATTCATGTGTTAGTTTTCATATCTTAAGTTCCCAAAAATGTGAGCATCCTCAAAAGAATTAAGAACCGTTGCAGAGGTAGCTGATTACATTTTCAAGTAGATCAAGTACTTAAAAAATACACACACACACACACACACACACACACACACACACACACACACACACACATTCATTCTTGGACAAAACAGAATAAGTCTAGTCATTTGAGCTGATTATAACATTTTAATAGAACAAATACTTCACCATTTACTCCTAAAATCTCCTCCACTCTAAACACTGTTTTCTTAAACATTTCCTTTCTGCAGACTGGTTGCCCCATCACCATGTCCACTCTCTTTTATACATATTCCACTTTGATCATTTATTGCTTCTTCAAGTGTGGTTCCCAGCTTGCAAATTTCAGGTGTGATCTAAACCACACACACCAAAGAGGATTAATCCTCCTCCTATTCTGTACCCTCATCTTATATTAATAGAGAAATGCTTACCTTTGGGAGGGAACCATAACAAATGTTTCTCATCTTTGAAAATCAAATAATTTTTCATGTATTCAGATGTAATATTTGCTACAATTCCATAAAGTATAATGAAATTGCATATCTCCCGTTTCTACTCCAGCCCCCACACCTACTTGATCTACTCTTTTCTATCACTAGGACATTTGATTGTTTGGCCTCACCTACTGTTAAGTCACTCATGTGCTTGCTTGGACTTTTCATTCAGACTAGGCAAGGTTCTCTTTAATTACATCAGTGCTGATCTTAACTAACGCTTCTACATTTTCCAGCATGACATATGGAGAAATACAAGTCATACAGATGTAAAACACTGCAGTTTGATTCTTAGTTCTATCTCTTATTGGTTGTGTGATCTTGGACCTTTTATATAACATTTCAAAGCATCAAGTTCTTCATCTATAAAATGGAAATATTAATATACAATTCATAGTGTTATAAGAATTAGAAAAGATTATCTCTACATATTTTTCTAGAACAGCTTTCTTCTTTCCATCTTTTCTACATTCAATTTTTAACAGCATTTATATTTTTATTATATTATATACATGTAGAAAACTGAAGAATGCTCAGTAAATGCTTAGCAAATTTTAGGCCTTATACCGTATGGATCCCTCTACCCTTTAACGTATTCTACTATTGTCCACACCCCCGCCACTTATTCTTCAGTTTTATCCATGCTGACTTTCTCACTGTTCCTAAAACATTCCACACAAACTTCCATTTCAGGGCTTTTGATTTGCTGTTCACTTAAGCTGGATTGCTCCCTGCTTCCCTCCCCCATCCCCCCAGTTAAAAACGTATTTCTTATTTCTTATCTCCTACTTCATGTCTTTATTTTTCAAGTGAAGCCAGCCTGTCAAGATTGCAATGCTTGCCCTCCTCCAAACATAGGACATAAACCTAGAATATCCTGACATGCTAGAAATCAAGGAAGCTCTCAAAGAATACTGCGGTTGTGTGGAAGACAGTTTCATAATCAAAAAAGAAGAATGATAGGTAAATGAAACTTCTATTTCTGGCTACTATGGAGTAATCTCTATCATCAGACCATCTCTTCTACTTAGTATAATTATAAAGGCAGGATAAAAAATTAATAGATAAATAAATACAATGTTTTAAAGTTAATCAGTGGACAACAACCAAAGCAGCCAGCATTTGAGGGCTCCACATTCCAGAAAGAAATTTAGGTGACTCAACTTCCTTTGCCATTTTCCCCATGGAATATTAGGCAAATTTTAGTCACAGCACTGAGGTGCAACAGAAAACAATAACCTAAAGCAGGGGTCAGCAAACTGCTACCCGAGGGCCAGATCTGGCCTGTTGTATACACCATGCTCATTGGATTACATAATGTCTGTGGCTGCTCTGCAGGACAAGGGCAGAGTTGAGTGGTTTTCTCAGAGACTGTCTAGCCTGTAAAGCAGACATGACTTTATGTCTCTCTCACAGAAATGGAGGGACAAATATTGGATTTTAGGGCTGCCAGTGCCATAATAGAAAGGAAACCTAAAAGTATCAAAGAGCCTTGGAAAATACATGTTTTTCAGTTGAGACCTCAGAAAGGCTATGGTCTATGACTAAGAGCAAACTCAAAACTAGAAAGACTTCACAAAACCTAACTCCCATCTTTGATCCCTCTCAGCCCTTGATTGGATCAAAGTCCTTGATTTTTACCAACTCTTCTTGACAACTTGAAGAGTAGTAAATCCTCTCTGGAAGAACATAACTTTATCCAGAACTTCTATAATTTTTCATACTCAATGCCTGACATTTAATCAGTAACTACCAGAAATGTCAGGAGACAAGGACAAGTGAAAAGCAAGAGGGGAAAACAAATTATAAAAAGGGAGCCTGGAAGTGTCAAGATAATGAAGTTACCAGGTGTAGACTTTAAAACAACTGATTAATATATTTAAGAAAATAAATGACAGTATTGATAACTCACCATAGAGTCATAATGTATGCAAAAATTGAAAATTCTAAAAGTGAAAAATACAATTAATGAAATTAAGAGCACAACAGATATGTTTAGTAGCAGATAAAAACTATACTAAAGCAGTGAAAGAAAGAAGGATGGAAGATACATTAAAAAAATGTAAGACACATGGGACCCAGTGAAAAAGCCTAATACACCTGTCACAGGGGTTCTAATATACAGGAGAGAGATAATGATGTGGAAGCACAATTTGAAGAGATACTAGTTTTAAAAAAATAATAAACTAAAGATATCATAAATTAATAAAACCTTATTAATCCTAAAGAGTATGAATGAAAAGAACCCACACCTATGTATCCCATAAAAAAATCTTCTGAAAATTTAAAACAGGAAAAAATTGTAAAAACAGCCAGAGAGAGAAAGGAAAAAAAAAAAAAAAAAAAACACACATTTCCCTCAGTGAAGCTGTAGCAAGACTGACACCTAACTATGAACCAGAAACTATGGAAACCAGATGAATCTGATCAAAGCTATAAATATAATTATAAAAGCCATAAGGATATAGAAGATCATGTTAAATGTCATCAGGTATAAAGTCAGCCAAATCCAGAATGTCAAAAATTCTAATGGCATATGGTTTCTGCATCAGACAGATAGAAGAACAAAGAGGAGAATGAGAAGAGGAGAAGTGGAGAGGAGAAAAGTAGGAGGAGGAGAAGGAAGAAGAAGAAGAGAAGAGGAAGAGGAAGGGGAAGGGGAGGGGGAGGGAGAGGAGAAATTATCTTGAATGCATATTAATCTAATGCAGTGCTGGAACTTTGCATGTGTCCCGATTTTAATAAACTCAAAAAAGACATTTGTGAAACAATTGGGGAATTGTAGGTGTGATAATCCTATTTTGGATATGTTTTTTTAAAGCCCTTAACTCTTAGAGGCATGTACCAAACTACAAACACAATAATATGATATTCATGACTTACTTTAATAGAATTCAGTGGAGATTTAAGATTTACCAGGTTGATGATTTTTTTAAATTAATTAATTTTATTTGTTTTTGGCTGTGTTTGGTCTTCATTGCTGCACGCAGGCTTTCTCTAGTTGTGGCAAGCGGGGGCTACTCTTCGTTGCAGTGCATGGGCTTCTCATTGCGGTGTCTTCTCTTGTTGCGGAACACGGGCTCTAGACGCGTGGCCTTCAGTAGGTGTGGCACGTGGGCTCTAGAGCGCAGGCTCAGTAGCTGTGGCACATGGGATTTGTTGTTCCGCGGCATGTGGGATCTTCCTGGACCAGGGCTGGAACCTGTGTCCCCTGCTTTGGCAGGAGAATTCTTAACCACTGCACCACCAGGGAAGTCCCACCATGTTGATAATTTTTGAAGCTTGTTGATGAATATAGGAAATCTACCATATTACTATACCTATATTTGTGTTTTAGAACATTTCTATAATAAAAAAGCCAAAACTTTAAAAAGAGAAAGAAATTACTTCTAGCTATTTGAGTTGAACAAAATGAGATTACAACTGATATTTTAAAAAGGCATATATTTGGAATTATTTTATTATACCGAAATCCCAGGTATTTCCTCAGAAACACAAAAAGTCAAAGCAACAATTCTAGATTCCAAAGTTTCAGTCCTTTTATAGAGGCTTAGAATCATTTTTAAATTTTTTTCTTCTTTCTTTCAAATATGTGATGTAGACACTACTTCAAGACTTCCTAGCTAAAATGCAACAGATATTTACAAACCACCTGTACAGAATGTGCTTTATACACCAATTTGGACAGGAACAAGTCTTACTGTGTACCTGTACTGGTCCTTAGAGCTCCTTTGTGTGAATTAGAAAAAAGGTTCTAGCGGAGGCCACTTGTTTGGGATCTGGGTTTCTGCCTTTGCTGATCTCTCAGCTGGGCATTGTTGTTTAATGAACAAATTGAACAAGTTCTTGAGACAGCCTTGGGATTATGGAATATTTTCTCCATCATCCAGGCTCTGCTATTCAAACTGATTTTTATTTTTCGTAGAAAATTACTGATTAACTACCCCCTCCTCCTCTCACTGGTTTTCTACCACCTCCTTTCACACTGCTGGTGCAAACTGCTTTTAAGTCCTTAAAAGATGACTGTTCTCTGTGTATTACATGAAATCCTCCCCTTCACATAAATCAGTGCACTGCAACACAGCCATTTCTTCCACAGATTTATAAAGAGATAGAGAACAACCCACACCTTCTTTAAATTATACTCTGAGTAATTGTAGATTCACATGCAGTTGTAGGAAATAATATCTTCTTGCATAGTCTTCCCCTTTGCTAACATCCTACAAACTATAGTACACTATCACAACCAGTATATTGATATTGATACAACCCATCAATCTTATCCAGACTTCCTCAATTTTATTTGTACTTATTTGTGTATATGTACTTGGTTTTTGCAGTTTTGCTGAATGTATAGGTTAACCCACACATTTTCACTTGTATGCATTTGTACAGTTACCATGTGTTAACTGAACCATCATAAAAATAACTAACACATATAGTATTTAATATATGCCCAACAGTGTTCTAAGCATCCTACATATATTAACTCACTTAGTACTAAGAACAAACTTAGAAAGTAGGCACTATTTATTCTCTCCATTTTAAAAATGAAAAAACTGAGGCACAGAGTGTTTAAGTACTTCACTCCTGTGTCACATAGCAAACCAGGGGGAAAGTGCAAACTTGAGCTAGGCATTCTGATCCAGTGTCTGTGCTCTTAATCTTTACACTGTATGCCCTGACAAATTAGTTCATTTTTCAGCTCTTCCATACTTTCTAAATGGGCTTAATAATTGAGAATTTTTTGAGCCAACATCTCTATTTCAATATGTCATCTAGTTCTGTGACAGAAAAGTTATTTTTTGTGACTCTAAGTTCAGGTCACAGCTGGCCCAGCACCTAGCTATCTATCTATCCTACTTTACTGGAGTGGCATGAGGATTAAGTGAGACCTCAGCAAGTCAACTGTCTAGCACAGTGTTGCAGAGATAATAACAAGAATTTTTTGCCTTCTTTCCCTTTGAATCTGTTATTCCTTCTTCATTTCACCACAGCTGGGTCCAGACCCTGTCATTACACACCTCAGTTCCTCAAGATAATAAATTAAGATATTCAGACACTGTTCATATATATACTGTAACAGACTGTAACCCTTTTATTTCCTCCGGCCTCTTCCAGCCCTGCCTCCACTCTTCACCCACCACAATGACACTTATTCTTCTTCTCATCCAGCTGGCACATCATTTCCTAGATCTTCACCTTGTCACTCCCCTACTCAGCATTGTAGTGTCTTCTTCTCAATCTTTGGCTGTCAGTTTCTATTTATTTATTTATGTGTGAGAAGAGTAGTACTCTTCTTTGAAGAAAGCATATGTGAAATTCCAGTATGTAATAGGTATTGGGAAAAAAAAAAAAAGGTCTCCAGAATCCCATTGAATAAAAGCTCCTGGCTCCGTGGAACACAGCTTAAAAACACCTCTGCTTTTATTTATTCCACTTTTACATTATTTCATACAACTCATTCCACCCCTCTGGACCTTCCTCTCCTCTTCTCCACATTTCCATTTTTGTTGCCATGATTATTCATTGTTTGCTTTGATTCATACTTTTTTGTCCTTACCTGAACTCTTCTCCTTCCTCCCCTCCACATTTGCAATTCTTATTCATTCTCCAAACAAACTCTATCTAAGACACCGCCTCCTTTTCTCACTCCACTCCCATTCCTTGTTTTGCTCCTCAGCATCTCTTTGGCTGCTATTGCCTATACCAATGCATCCTTTTGGCATTTAATAATATGTTGGCTTATGTTGGGATTTATGACTTCTGATGGTCTCTTTGTGCCACTACAAGCTCTTGAATGGCAGTGCAACTTTCTCAGAATCCCATCTTTGCCACTACATAATCAGGCAAAGTACTTCTTGGCATTCCCATAGCAATTAGCAGAGCATACTACATATAAGGCCTACACAGACATTTTTTGTTAAATGAATAACTGAAATGTTTACAACATCATAGCTTGGGGTATAGAAATTATATGAGGTACACAGTGTTTAAGGAAAATATTTAAATTCCGGGTAACCTTAGAAACAAGCAAATGATTCTTATTGGCCTCATAGTTCACTTAAAACCAATAATCCCATTCAAATCTGTTGCTACAGACTTTTAGTTAGAAAAATGTTTGTCTCTGATCATATGCATAGAGTTATTCCTAATGACTTATACTAATGAAAATTCAAATAGTTTTGCTTATATGCCTATACAACTGAATCTGGGAAAGAAACATATGTAAAAGTAATATCTAAGCCTGTCAGTGATTGCACAGTCAGTGACTAAATACACACAGTCTATGTTTACAGTAGAAATACAGTTGGTATGTATAAATAAAAATCTATGTTTATGGTAGAAATGCAGTTGGTATAAATAAAAAAGGGTTAAGTTGATTTTTTTCCCTAAGTATGTTATGCCTATGAATTGGACCCCAAACCCATGTATTTTCATGCTTATGCTGATTCTTTGTGACAAACTTCAGCCATAAGAAATTTATATAAAATGTGTATTACATAATTATGACATTCATAATTGTATACTTTTCATATTTAGACATTATCATACCATATTGTTTTCTTTAAAGGAGATTTATAATTAATCAAGTTAAAGAAGTCATAGTATGAGATATTAAGATATTAATATCTCATAGTATGAGATATTAAGGAAGGGAAGAAGAAAATTCTAATGCCTTCAAGTATCTGATATTGTTGAGTAGTTTAAAGAATCCTATTTTGGGGGAAAAGTCATACTATTTTCTTTGTTTCAGGGAAAGTGACAAAGAGGGCAATTATTTTATCATCATCAGAACTGTTTGATTAATATCATTGATCTTGAAAAACTTAAGAATGGTTTTAATAATCAGTAGCAATATTAAAGTGGTACTTCAAAAGAGCCTGGGGGATTCCCTGGTGGCGCAATGGTTGAGAGTCCGCCTGCCGATGCAGGGGACACGGGTTCGTGCCCCGGTCCGGGAAGATCCCACATGCAGCAGAGTGCCTGGGCCCGTGAGCCATGGCCGCTGAGCCTGCGCATCCGGAGCCTGTGCTCCGCAGCGGAAGAGGCCACAACAGTGAGAGGCCCGCATACCGCAAAAAAAAAAAAAAAAAAAGAGCCTGGGATAAGAGTGGATGTCAAATAAAACAGATATATGCAATACTGATATGTTAAATGAAGAGGAATAGGTAAGCACCTATATATTTGTATAGTATTCTAGAACGGTAGATTGTTTTTGAGATTTAATCTTCAAGGGTTAGATTACATAAAGAGCAGAAAGGATAACCAATAAAAACTTGACTGTCACAGCCCTTGATCTTGGTTTGCTGGAAACTAGAATAAGACCATTTGCAAGGCCTGAGGGAAATTATTAACACTTGTTCATCCAGTAACCACAAGGGAAGGCTTAATTAACAAGATTGTACACTGATTTTCTATAGCCCAGACCATGACTCAAAAATTTAGGTTTCATAGCTGAGTATATAGGATAATTGAAGAAACTGACCAGATTATACAGGGTAGGAGTATAATTTAGAAGAGAGGGAGTGGAACAGGTGTAGTGTCTGAATAACTCAAATCACCAAGCCACAGTAAAATAATAATTCATAGGATCACTTAGAGAGGTAATATAATAATGTGGTGTAGCACATGGAATCAGGAATCTGACTGGCCTTTCCAGGTGTGGCTGTGCAAGTCCATGCAAGCCACTCAAGCTCTGTACTTCAGTGTCCCCTGTGGAATGTAATAATCATATCAACTACTTCATATAATTGTTGTGAGGTATGAGAGATATTTATTATTTTTTGCCCAGTATCCATTTACCCTTCTTCTAATCATGAGACCCTAGTACCCTAGTTTTCTTCTGGCAGCCACCCCTCCCCTACTTTTAACCTATGTTCATCAGAGGAAGCATGTGATTTAACCTGACCAATTATGGTGCCCTTCCCCTGGCTCTGTGATTGGGTCAGAGACATTTACGTTGTCCAGTCAGAGCAACAGTGATACAATGAGAATTTTTCTGGGATTGTTGGAAGAGAGAGGCATTTTTTTTCCCACTGGACTGGAACCGAGAAGAATCTAGGGCCGAAGCTGCTGGGAGCCTTTGCTGGGGAGAGCTTGAGAACTAAAATAACATGGGAAGAAGGCAAAGCGCAAGGATGGAGAGAGAGACAAGGTGGTATTGTGTAAGCCCCTGAATCTAGCAGTTTGTGAAAGAAGCTCTTGCCTTGTCTTTTTAGTTACTTCAACCAAAAATTCTTTATTTTATGAGGGGAGGGGTGTTCAGTTAAGCCAGTTTGAGTTGAGTCTTTGGACACCTGAAACATAAAGAATGCTAACCATATGAGATTTAAGTGAGACAATACATATGTATACATATATGAACTAGGATAGAGGATAGGAGATGTATATATATATATATATATATATATGTATATATATCCCAGTTTCTAAAACACACTGGTGCTCAGGAATATTACAAACACTTCTGTGAATTCATTATATTCTAGATACTATTCTGTTGGCTTCACATACTTATCTCATTTAATCTTACAACCTATCAGGCAGGGTATATTAGTTACCTATTGCAGCATAATAAATTACACCAAAGCTTAACATTCATTGTTTCATAGTTTCTGTAAGTCAGGAGTTTGGACTCAGCTTATTTGATGCTGGTCTGACTCATAGTCTCTCGTGAGGTTTGAGTTAAAATGCCATTTGGGATTACAGACACCCGAAGACTTGACTGGGGCTGGAGGATCCACTTTCAAGAGAGAAGAGTAAATGATCCGGTAGAGACAGAAGCTTCACTGTCTTTCATGATTGAGTATTGGAAGTGATACTCTGCCACTTGCATATCATCCTATTACTTACACAGGTTATCCCTATTCAGTGTAGGAGGCGACTACACAAGGACGTGAATACCAGGAGGAAGGGACCATAAGGGGCCACCTTGGAGACTGGCTAACCATACAAGAGTATGTTATTATCTCCATTTTAAATATGAAGAAATTAAGACAGAGTATTTAAGTAATTTGTCCAAGGTCACATAGCTATTACGTGATAAAACATGATTTGGGGACATCACTGGTTGCACAGTGGTTAAGAATCCACCTGCCAAAGCGGGGGACATGGGTTCGAGCCCTGGTCCGGGAAGATCCCACATACCGCAGAGCAGCTTACGCCCATGCACCACAAGTACTGAGCCTGCGCTCTAGAGCCCACAAGCCACAACTACTGAGCCCGTGTGCCACAACTACTGAAGCCCGCACACCTAGAGCCCGTGCTCTGCAACAAGAGAAGCCACCGCAATGAGAAGCCTGCACACCACCAGGAAGAGTAGTCGCCGCTCGCTGCAACTAGAGGAAGCCCTCACGCAGCAACGAAGACCCAACACAGACAAAAATTAATTAATTAATTAATTAATTATTAAAAAACTTTAAAAAAAACCCCAAGATTTAGGACTTATACAGTCTTTTTTCCAGAATCTGCTCTTAATCACAATGCAATGCTTTTTAGTTAACTGTCTCAGTAAAAGTTATTTATTACTTAATTCTAATGTGTTTAGCAACTCATTTTCCTTCATATATGGATGTAAAACTATAGAATGTAAAACAATGTCTCTCTCACTTTAATGTTGAAACATGTCTTTGTTTTAAAACTGTAGTAAATATTAGTGAGGCTTAAAATAATATATCTTTGCAAAAGGTTGTTTCAAAGAGATTTCATGTATATTAAGGCATTTGGAGCAACTTTCCTGGCATCTCCATTGGCCAAACCCAAACAGAAACCAGCCAGTTTGGGAGCCTTGAGTGCACTTCTCAGGATCAGCCTTCAGGGAATGGAGCCAGGCATAAACGGGCAAAGAATTTCCACGGAGGCAAACAGAATTACAAGCCCAACATCCCTACACCTTTAATTAGTAAATAACTTACTTGGAAAGAAGCAAATTGTAAGTAAAGTGAAAAATTAACCCTATGTAGAGCACAGTTTTAGGGGATTTTCCAAAAAATTTTAGCTCACCAAAATATTCTGAATGGTTAATATTTCATCCATATTCCTTCTTTCTTCTTGCTGTAAATAGCCTGTTTTTCTTCATCCTTTCATATTGACTTCTTTTGGACCAACTGTATGTTTAGAAGGCTTTACCCAGTTGATAAAGTCAAGAGTTTAATGACTGTACAAATACCCTTATGCTCTGCTGTTCATATGGCATGTTCCATATTACAGAACAGGTAAATGCTTTCTGATTGATAAAGAAGACAAGTTGTATCCAACAATTTTATTTAAAACATTATTTCAACAGGATCAAGTTGGCTGATACATTTTGCCAAATTTTAGTATCACTTTTATTTGAGAAAGTATTTGTGAATACCCTAACGACAAAAAGAAACCTCTTTTTCCATGTCACTGTGGCTTTAACACTTCATCTTTAGCTTGTCATTATTTATTTATTTAAAGCTAAGATTCTTATTTATATGTGTTAAAAGTTCCCTGATGAAAACAAAAGCTTATACTTTCAGGGATATCTATATATGGCGCCCTACTTTCCCACCTCTACCAATGGTATCCCACGTACTTCTGTCCTTGAGCTAAGGTGTTTTCTTCTCCATCATGTCTAGAATTTTTCTTGCAGAGCATCCCTAGGATCACCATTTTCTTTTCATTTCCATGGTCAAAATTTCAATCCATATTCTAATCACCCCAGTAACACTCTGCTGGGCTCATGCATTAAATGCACCAAACATTCATTTACTAAAGTGAAAATATTAAATTATGGAGTCTTATGTAAACACACTTGCATTGGATAATGATGACACAGCAACGTCTGTAGATAGTAAGAGTCATTAGACCGCATGGAGCATAAAAAGTCAGGATAGAAGTTTTGATCATGAGGCATATAGAGCTGCCTGTTGAAGCCATATGAATAGATATTTTTCCCAGTGATTACTAGAGTTAATATTCTTCACAGTGTAACTTTTTTTTAACTGAAAGAGTCTGTAATTGGTTTCATCAATATAGGAAAGTGCCTTGCTTCAAAACACAGTTAAAGTAACTCAGAGCACTAAAATAATATTTTTGAGTTACCCTTCTTGAGTCTGGCAATAAAGCTCAATGCTCAGGGCCAAGCAGAATGGAATAATGAAAAAAAGAAAACCTCATAAGTTTTAATTTTTTTTCCTTTCAATGTCAGAAAGGACCTCCACATATTTTCTAGAAATCTTGCAATTTGGAATTGCTATTGTCTTTGGCTCTGATTTAACCAGTAAACTAGTTACCCTAAACTCTAAGACCTCGTGATAGACATGTGGCTGGTGAAATAGACCCTCTGTTTAGTGGACTATGGTTTCTGCAGAAAGAACTATAGTACTCCAGGCTATTTTAATGTCAGGGCTTTAAAAGGATAACCCTAGTGCAATTAAGTCATAGTTTGGAGTGGAAAGGGGGTGGGGAAGGAGATATTAAAACCAATGAAAACACTGCTGACCAAATTACTTTGGCTCTTTGATGGAGCAGATACATCAGATTAAAAAGTGGTGATTTGTAATACTATGTACATACTACAGTCCAAGAGGGTTTGACTTTCAGATTAATGAAGCTGTAAAGAAAAATTGCCACCTCTATGCTTGCTTACTTTCCAAATATGAAATACTTAAAAACTGAAGTCTAATTATGGACTATAGTCCTCCAGTGAACATTAATAAAAGTTTGACCAAACCTAAATTACGCTTTGCCCAACCTTTTTAAAGTCAAAAAAAAAAAACAAAAACCCTCAACCAATTATAGTAACAGTGCTGTGTAGGAGGTTTGCAAATATATGATACATTTTGACAGCTGTTTTTTACTGGAATCCTATCAAGACAATCACTAAAATATTTTGGAATGTTTAAAATGAGGGAATGCTAAATTTGTAGCTGTGCCTCAGCCACTGGAGGCTCCAGAGTTCGAAAGTGCTTTTGGGTTGCTGCAGTGCTACCAATTCTCAAGTCAGCCACATTCTGTAACTCAGATTCCCCAGTGATTGATACAAAATATTCACTTTAAATGTAATCCCTCACTGCTCAAAATGTTTATACCATTTGTGCTAAGAGGTTTGTCCCTCTGACACACTGGATCAATAAAATGGACAGGTAAGATATTCAGAGATTGTCCCTATAAAATGGGCTTGATGATTATAAAATAACACTCCCAAACTTGTAAATAACAGATTGCTGGGAAACTAACAGAAGGAATAAATGAAAGTGTGCAGAGCTGACGCCTGACCCTGTCATTGTCAATAGTATCTTAGATGATGATGAAGTACAGATAATGTTCTATCTCCTGGTCTGTGAACTATCTATAGTAACTATATAATAGCCATACATATCTATGTGGTTAATTTAATTCCCCCTATGTTGTTTTTGTTATTGTTGTGTGTGTCTGTTTTATTTAGAATAAAGGGAACTTTAGTTAAAAGCACTTTTTGCTATCCTTCCACCCCTTTTATTCCCTCTCTTTACTCCAGCTCAGTCACCTTTGCTTACATCTGTCACAGCCCAGCTGCGTCCCTGAGCTTCTGCACCTATAGAGAAGCACCTGAGTCTGAGGCTCCCTCCCTTCTTCTGATTCTTTCCTTTTCTCCCAGCACTGGACAGCAAAGTGTCTTCCTCACACTACCTAAGAGCATCCTGAAGAAGCTCCGGAAAGCCATGGTCTGTAGCAGATGGCAAACAGGAAACCCAAATCTTACATCAATTCCAGGTGCTTTTCACAGTGGGTCCCTGAAGTTATTTGCTCCAGCCCTTATACCAATCACTGTATGAGATAAGACCTGCAATATTTAAGGCATACACATACACTCCAATTCCAGTGTATCTATTACCATCCCTTGCCTCTTACTTTCAATTTCTAGGAATGTCAAACAAATGGCATTCTTTCCTCTCTGCTTTTGTTAATGTCCATTCTGCCTGGAAAAAATTTATAAATCCTCCCCACAGCTCAAGTATCAGTTAACCTCCAAGTTAACATCTGTGTTTCTTTTTTTTTTAATTTATTTTATTGAACTATAGTTGATTTACAATATTAATTTCTGCTGTACAGAAAAGTGATTCAGTTATACATATATATACATTCTTTTTCATATTCTTTTCCATTATGGTTTATCTCAGGATATTGAATATAGTTCCCTGTGCTATAGAGTAGGACCTTGTTTATCCATTCTATATATAATAGTTTGCATCTGCTGATCCCAAACTCCCAGTCCATCCCTCTGCCACCTGCCCTCCCCCTTGGCAACCACAAGTCTGTTCTTTATGTCTGTGAGTCTGTTTCTGTTTGGTAGGTAAGTTCATTTGTGTCATATTTTCAATTCCACATATAAGTGATATCATATGGTATTTGTCTTTCTCTTTCTGACTTAACTTCACTTAGTATGATAATTTCTAAGTCCATCCATGTTACTGCAAATGGCATTATTTCATTCTTTTTTATGGCTGAGTAGTATTCCATTGTATATACGTACCACATCTTCTTTATCCATTCATTTCAATGGACATTTAGGTTGTTTCCATGTCTTAGCTATTGTAAATAGTGCTGCTATGGACACTGGAGTGCATGTATCTTTTTGAACTATAATTTTTCCAGATATATGCCCAGGAATGGGACTGCTGGATCATATGGCAACTCTATTTTTAGTTGGTTTTTTTTTGTTTGTTTTTTTTTTCTTTTTTGCAGTACGCGGGCCTCTCACTGTTGTGGCCTCTCCCATTGTGGAACACAGGCTCCGGACACACAGGCTCAGCGGCCATGGCTCATGGGCCCAGCTGCTCTGCAGCATGTGGGATCTTCCCGGACCGGGGCACGAACCCGTGTCCCCTGGATCGGCAGGTGGACTCTCAACCACTGCGCCACCAGGGAAGCCCTATTTTTAGTTTTTGAGGAACCTCCATACTGTTTTTCATAGTGGCTGCACCAATTTATATTACCACCACATTACATTACCAACAGTGTAGGAGGGTTCCCTTTTCTCCCGTGTGTTTCTTTCTAATCCCTGTGTACTTAGGCCCTCAAACTTCAGTGTGCACCAAAACCTGCAGGGCTTGTTGCAGTTCAGATTCCTGAGTTTCTGTTTCAGTAGATCTGAAGTGGCCTGAAATTTTGAACTTCTAACAAGTCTCTAGGAGAAGTTGATACTGGTAATGTAGGGATACACTACTGAGAGAGACTCACTGTTGAGACTCACTGTTCCAGGTTCTAATCAAACATAGAAAATGATAAGACAATGTAGGGTTTCCCCAACTCAACTGTGAACTCTTTGAAGGCAAAGGACTTGGTTTAGAACCCATGGATGCAGAACTAATGGATGAGGAGAGCCTAAGGTACTAAGCCATTTTATATAAGGGACTTGAGCATCCAGGGATTTTTGTATCCAAGGGGGCCCTAGAACCAATCCCCCTGCAGATACCAAGGGGCAACTCTATGTACTTTCAGTACCTGAGCACAGTGCCTGACACTCAGTAAGCAATCAGTACTGAGAAATAAAATCTTATAGACTTGGGGGAGAGGCAGAAATGCATCTTATTGTACCAACAACTAGCTGAACTAGCTGTTTGGTAACTTGGGTATCTAATTTTAGTTGTCAAGCATTCAGTTTCCTCATCTATATTTATGGATTAAAAACTAGGATAACCCATATCTGGTTATTTTATTAAATGAAATGTATTGACATATGTTACATATATAAATATATGTTTGATATAATCCTCTCTATTGGTTTTGAAGTGTGTGTGTGTGTGTGTGTGTGTGTGTGTGTATAGTGATGAGCTCATTGCTAGTGCATCTTAAGTACTTAGTAAGTAGTATCTTATTAGAATTATGAATAAATTTGTTTGAAAAGTCTCTCTCTTCTGGCTACTAACCATATTAACTGCACAGTTTGTACTGGTCAGCTTCTATGGAGGGGTGGGGGTGAGCAATGGAAGCAAGAGGACAAAAAAAGCTATTACATAGAGGACAAGAGGACACATGATAGGTCTCTGAAACATGATTTTCTGTGGTAACTGGAAAGTCCTTGTTTATTAAAAAGTGGTTTAGGGTTAGACAATATGTTCTTGAATTTTCAAAGCTTTGGTTTTCATTGGAATGGATAAACCTTTAAATTAAATGTGGTTAACTTAACATAAACATCTAATACTTTCTTCATCTCCTATATCTGCTCTCCTTGGCACATTGCCAAGTCACTTGAGGGTTGCTGAAATACAGTTCTTGAATAATGATTAACATATAGTGTGAGGTTAGTTTTCCATCTGGAGATTTTGCATGTGTGTACACTAAAACACGGAGGGATTTTGACTAAGAGAAAGTCTCAAATTCTAGGAAGTATAGGTGAACAGCTAACATCTGATTGAAATATACAACTGGCCTGTTCTGACCAGGGTTGGGCAGGAAGGAAGGTGCTTCAGTCTGTCAGGTCTTTAGAATGTCATTGAAGCTATTTTTACCACCAAAATCCTGAAAACTGAGAAATATCTTACTCCTATGTTGGAGTGACTTAAGTGCCAAACTGATTTCTTCATATACTTAGGCGGGGGTTTGCAAGGAAAGCAGAATGAACTTTTGGAATTGATTTCAGTTAGAACCTAATCTACTCTACTTACTTTAAATAACTTCATTAACTTGGATAAAAGTTAATACTAACAGAAAATTACCTGATATAGGATTATTATGAGTTTGTTAAAACGCTGATAAATCATTCTATCCTAAACATCCTTACAAATCACTGCTCAGTTACTTTCACCATCTGTGAATGAAAAACCAAACATTATTAAGCATATACTATGTTTAGGCTCTTTGACATGTGTTTATCCTTCACATGGCTGATGTTTATCACTTTCCTGGAGATGAACAAACAGAACCTCTGAATAAGAGAGATTTGCCCAAGAAAATAACTCTTAGTAAGCAGATGTGGGACCAGTTCCTGACTGCAAATCTAGAATTTACTACATTTCAGCTAAATTCTCCTCATCAAGGATGAAAATCTATTCACCTGTTCACACATTTTAAAACTGCATTAACTTTCTCTGTATGTTAGCCATCCAATTATTTTGCTGATATAGACCCCTCACCTAAGAGTTAATTTGCTTTCGAAAAAAATGAAAATGTGCTTTCTACCCTCACATATTCTACTCAGAATGGCTAGGTAAAGTAGGTACTAATATACCAGTGTTTTATTTCCTTAGTAGGAATCAGTAGGAGACTTGCTCAAGATCATCCATCAAATAAGTCAGAGTCTACATCACTATATTCTCTCCTCACAAATCCATTTTTTTTTGCATTTCCATGCAAAGTCCTGTTATAGTTCTTTTGTGCATAAAGTAGGATCAAGTGTTATCATTTTTATTGAAGCATTATTCTCATTTACGAGTTTGAAAACCACCAGGTTCCATTTTAAATGCGTAGGTTTCCTTGAAATATGAATTTACCTGTGGCCAAAGGATGTTCTCCATTGTTTTCTAGTTCACACTACCACTTTGCAGTACAACACAGACAGATTTCACAAACTCCAAAAGGTTTGGAAGTCCCTGTCTTAATTGTCACAGTATGATTTTCTTTTTCATAGACACTGGGATTCATCTTGAACCACAATCAGCATACAGATGATAAACTAGGAGATTTACCTGCTAAAGACATGTGAGCAAAGAACATTTAATTAAGGATGAGATTAGTAATATTCCATCCAAAATCCTGAATAGCAGAAAAGGTTCCCATGTTAAAATTCTAATGGGACACTTATTTTTGAATATATCTCAAACCATGAACTATATAAGTGAGGTTTTGCAATTTCTAATGATATAAGGCCAAACATGCATGCCTTCTCCCTCAGGGGAAACACAAAAAATCTCTTAAATTTTCAATGACTAGACCTAACTAGATCTTAACATTAACAAAGTTTGAAGTTGAATTTTCTGACTGGTTGTAATTTTCATTATTATTCTAGAGAAAGGAAATACATTATTTAGCAAGTCTCCTTTTGTTTCATGAACATAAAAGGTAAAATTTCCCTGTTATGGATGAGAGTTTCAGGGGAAAAAACTATTTAAGTCTGTGGGCTTTAAAGTCAGACAGACTGGATTTGATTCCTAGCTCTGTTGTCTCCTAACTGTGTGAACTTGGACAAATATTTAACCTCGTTGACTCTTAGACGAGGGGATAACCATGAGAATAATGATACCTACTTTCAAGAACAGTAGAGAGGATTAAGTGAGATAATCCACAGAAAGTATTTAGTACCATTCTTGCACAAGGGAGGTCTTCAATATATATTAGCAGTTACAGCAATTACTGAGACATGGTACATATTTTGATAAGTTAGGAGTAAACCCTTCATGCACATTAGAATCTAATACTGAAATCACCAATAATCACATTATTGGTGAAGGAGAAGTAAAATAACACGTGCTTTACTGCATTTTTTTTGCACATCTTTTTTTTTTTTTTTTTTTTTTTTTTGTGGGCTTAGTTGCTCCGTGGCATGTGGGATCTTCCCGGATCAGGGCTTGAACCCGTGTCCCCTGCCTTGACAGGTGGATTCTTAACCACTGGGCCACCAGGGCAGTCCCCAGAAAATGTGCTTTCAAGAAAGAAAGTCTCAGAGCTTTGTGGAAAAGTACTCCATCAGGCACTTCAAACTATTGACACTAAAGCGTAGACTCGCAGGTAGAGCCTCTCTGAGCAGACATCACTCAGATAACTTTCAGACCATACCAGTGAACTGACTCGGAATTTCCAAGGCTCATTTTATTCCACAAAAAGTTAGCCACCTGCAAGTGTATGGGTAACCTAGGCTCCAGCAGAAAAACAAACAACAAATTTTAAAAAACCCAACTAATTACATAGGATTGAGTGAACCAAGGAGAGAAATTACATTGGTCTATTTATTTTCAATATTGTTGGTGTTGTTTGAATGTGCCATTTTCCAGATATGTATGGAAGTCCTTTTGCTTTTTTCTTAAGCTATTTGCAACTCAAAACAGTAACTCGGCATTTATAATTGAAATAATACATTTAAAATGATATCTGATTCTCACTGACCTTGCAGAATTCTTAAAATCTGAGTCTCTTTACTTTTTTTTTTAAAAAAAACATCTTTATTGGAGTATAATTGCTTTACAATGGTATGTTAGTTTCTGCTTCACAACAAAATGAATCAGTTATATATACACATATGTTCTCATATCTCTTCCCGCTTGCGTCTCCCTCCCTCCCACCCTCCCTATCCCACCCCTCCAGGCGGTCACAAAGCACCGAGCTGATCTCCCTGTGCTACGCGGCTGCTTCCCACTAGTTATCTACCTTACGTTTGATAGTGTATATATGTCCATGCCTCTCTCTCGCTTTGTCACAGTTTACCCTTCCCCCTCCCCATATCCTCAAGTTCATTCTCTAGTAAGTGTGTGTCTTTATTCCTGTTTTACCCCTAGGTTCTTCATGACATTTTTTTCCCTTAAATTCCAAATATATATGTTAGTATACGGTATTTGTCTCTCTCTTTCTGACTTTCTTCACTCTGTATGACAGACTCTAGGTCTATCCACCTCATTACAAATAGCTCAATTTCGTTTCTTTTTATGGCCGAGTAATATTCCATTGTATATATGTGCCACATCTTCTTTATCCATTCATCCGATGATGGACACTTAGATTGTTTCCATCTCTGGGCTATTGTAAATAGAGCTGCAATGAGCAGTTTGGTACATGACTCTTTTTGAATTATTGTTTGCTCAGGGTATATGCCCAGTAGTGGGATTGCTGGGTCATATGGTAGTTCTATTTGTAGTTTTTTAAGGAACCTCCATACTGTTCTCCACAGTGGCTGTATCAATTTACATTCCCACCAATATTGTAAGAGGGTTCCCTTTTCTCCACACTCTCTCCAGAATTTATTATTTCTAGATTTTTTGATGATGGCCATTCTGATTAGTGTGAGATGATATCTCATTGTAGTTTTAATTTGCATTTCTCTAATGATTAGTGATGTTGAGCATTCTTTCATGTGTTTGTTGGCAGTCTGTATATCTTCTTTGGAGAAATGTCTATTTAGGTCTCCTGCCCATTTTTGGATTGGGTTGTTTGTTTTTTTGTTATTAAGCTGCATGAGCTGCTTATAAATTTTGGAGATTAATCCTTTGTCCATTGCTTCATTTGCAAATATTTTCTCCCATTCTGAGGGTTGTCTTTTGGTCTTGTTTATGGTTTCCTTTGCTGTGCATAAACTTTGAAGTTTCATTAGGTCCCATTTGTTTATTTTTGTTTTTATTTCCATTTCTCTAGGAGGTGGGTCACAAAGGACCTTGCTGTGATTTATGTCATGGAGTGTCCTGCCCATGTTTTCCTCTAAGAGTTTGATACTTTCTGGCCTTACATTTAGGTCTTTAATCCATTTTGAGCTTATTTTTGTGTATGGTGTTAGGGAGTGATCTAATCTCATACTTTTAAATGTAGCTGTCCAGTTTTCCCAGCACCACTTATTGAAGAGGCTGTCCTTTCTCCACTGTACATTCCTGCCTCCTTTATCAAAGACAAGGTGACCATATGTGCATGGGTATATCTCTGGGCTTCCTATCCTGTTCCACTGATCTATATTTCTGTTTTTGTGCCAGTACCATACTGTCTTGATTACTGTAGCTTTGTAGTATAGTCTGAAGTCAGGAAGCCTGATTCCTCCAGCTACGTTTTTCATTCCCAAGATTGCTTTGGCTATTCGGGGTCTTTTGTGTTTCCATACAAATTGTGAAATTTTTTGTTCTAGTTCTGTGAAAAATGCCAGTGGTAGTTTGATAGGGATTGCATTGAATCTGTAGATTGCTTTGGGTAGTAGATTCATTTTCACAATGTTGATTATTCCAATCCAAGAACATGGTATATCTCTCCATCTATTTGTATCATCTTTAATTTCTTTCATCAGTGTCTTATAATTTTCTGCATACAGGTCTTTTGTCTCCTTAGGTAGGTTTATTCTCAGATATTTTATTCTTTTTGTTGCAGTGGTAAATGGGAGTGTTTTTTTGATTTCACTTTCAGATTTTTCATCAGTAGTGTATAGGAATGCCAGAGATTTCTGTGCATTAATTTTGTATCCTGCTACTTTACCAAATTCATTGATTAGCTCTAGTAGTTTTCTGGTAGCATCTTTAGGATTCTCTATGTAGAGCATCATGTCATCTGCAAATAGTGACAGCTTTACTTCTTCTTTTCCAATTTGGATTCCTTTTATTTCCTTTTCTTCTCTGATTGCTGTGGCTAAAACTTCCAAAACTGTGTTGAATAAGAGTGGTGAGAGTGGGCAACCTTGTCTTCTTCCTGATCTTAGTGGAAATGCTTTCAGTTTTTCACCATTGAGGACAATGTTGGCTGTGGGTTTGTCATATATGACCTTTATTATGTTGAGGAAATTTCCCTCTGTGCCTACTTTCTGCAGGGTTTTTATCATAAATGGGTGTTGAATTTTGTCAAAAGCTTTCTCTGCATCTATTGAGATGATCATATGGTTTTTCTCCTTCAATTTGTTAATATGGTGTATCACGTTGATTGATTTGCGTATATTGAAGAATCCTTGCATTCCTGGAATAAACCCCACTTGATCATGGTGTATGATCTGTTTAAAGTGCTGTTGGATTCTGTTTGCTAGTATTTTGTTGAGGATTTTTGCATCTATGTTCATCAGTGATATTGGCCTGTTGTTTTCTTTCTTTGTGACATCCTTGTCTGGTTTTGGTATCAGGGTGATGGTGGCCTTGTAGAATGAGTTGCAGAGTGTTCCTCCCTCTGCTATATTTTGGAAGAGTTTGAGAAGGATAGGTGTTAGCTCTTCTCTAAATGTTTGATAGAATTCACCTGTGAAGCCATCTGGTCCTGGGCTTTTGTTTGTTGGAAGATTTTTAATCACAGTTTCAATTTCAGTGCTTGTGATTGGTCTGTTCATATCTTCTATTTCTTCCTGATTCAGTCTTAGCAGGTTGTGCCTTTCTAAGAATTTGTCCATTTCTTCCATGTTGTCCATTTTATTGGCATAGAGTTGCTTGTAGTAATCTCTCATGATCCTTTGTATTTCTGCAGTGTCAGTTGTAACTTCTCCTTTTTCATTTCTAATTCTATTGATTTCAGTCTTCTTCCTTCTTTTCTTGATGAGACTGGCTAATGGTTTATCAATTTTGTTTATCTTCTCAAAGAACCAGCTTTTAGTTTTATTGATCTTTGCTATCGTTTCCTTCATTTCTTTTTCATTTATTTCTGATCTGATTTTTATGATTTCTTTCCTTCTGCTAACTTTGGATTTTTTTTGTTCTTCTTTCTCTAATTCCTTTAGGTGCAAGCTTAGGTTGTTTATTCGAGATGTTTCCTGTTTCGTAAGGTAGGATTGTATTGCTATAAACTTCCCTCTTAGAACTGGTTTTGCCATAGATTTTGGGTTGTCATGTCTCCATTGTCATTTGTTTCTAGGTATTTTTTGATTTCTTCAGTGATCACTTCGTTATTAAGTAGTGTATTGTTTAGCCTCCATGTGTTCGTATTTTTTACAGATCTTTTCCTGTAATTGATATCTAGTCTCATAGTGTTGTGGTCAGAAAAGATGTTTGATATGATTTCAGTTTTCTTAAATTTACCAAGGCTTGAGTTGTGACCCAAGATATGATCTATCCTGGAGAATGTTCCATGAGCACTAGAGAAAAATGTGTATTCTGTTGTTTTTGGATGGAATGTCCTATAAATATCAATTAAGTCCATCTTGTTTAATGTATCATTTAAAGCTTGGGTTTCCTTATTTATTTTCATTTTGGATGATCTGTCCATTGGTGAAAGTGGGGTGTTAAAGTCCCCTACTATGAATGTGTTACTGTCGATTTCCCCTTTTATGGCTGTTAGTATTTGCCTCATGTATTGAGGTGCTCCTATGTTGGGTGCATAAATATTTACAATTTTTGTATCTTCTTCTTGGATCGATCCCTTGATCATTATGTAGTGTCCTTCTTTGTCTCTTCTAATAGTCTTTATTTTAAAGTCTATTTTGTCTGTTATGAGAATTGCTACTCCAGCTTTCTTTTGGTTTCCATTTGCATGAAATATCTTTTTCCATCCCCTTACTTTCAGTCTGTATGTGTCTCTAGGTCTGAAGTGGGTCTCTTGTAGACAGCAAATATATGGGTCTTGTTTTTGTATCCATTCAGCCAATCTGTGACTTTTGGTGGGAGCATTTAATCCATTTACATTTAAGGTAATTATTGATATGTATGTACCTATTCCCATTTTCTTAATTGTTTTGGGTTCATTATTGTAGGCCTTTTCCTCCTCTTGTGTTTCTTACCTAGAGAAGTTCCTTTAGCAGTTGTTGTAGAGCTGCTTTGGTGGTGCTGAACTCTCTCAGCTTTTGCTTGTCTGTAAAGGTTTTAATTTCTCCATCAAATCTGAATGAGATCCTTGCTGGGTAGAATAATCTTGGTTGCAGGTTTTTCTCCTTCATCACTTTAAATATGTCCTGCCACTCCTTCCTAGCTTGCAGAGTTTCTGCTGAAAGATCAGCTGTTAACCTTATGGGGATTCCCTTGTGTGTTATTTGTTGTTTTTCCCTTGCTGCTTTTAATATGTTTTCTTTGTATTTAATTTTTGACAGTTTGATTAATATGTGTCTTGGCGTATTTCTCCTTGGATTTATCCTGTATGGGACTCTCTGTGCTTCCTGGGCTTGAATCACTATTTCCTTTCCCATATTAGGGAAGTTTTCAACTACAATCTCTTCAAAAATTTTCTGTCCCTTTCTTTTTCTCTTCTTCTTCTGGAACCCCTGTAATTTGAATGTTGGTGCATTTAATGTTGTCCCAGAGGTCTCTGAGACTGTCTTCAGTTCTTTTCATTCTTTTTTCTTTATTCTGCTCTGCATTAGTTATTTCCACTATTTTATCTTCCAGGTCACTTATCCGTTCTTCTGCCTCAGTTATTCTGCTATTGATCCCATCTAGAGTATTTTTCATTTCATTTATTGTGTTGTTCATCATTGTTTCATCTTTAGTTCTTCTAGGTCCTTGTTAAATGTTTCTTGCATTTTGTCCATTCTATTTCCAGGTTTTGGATCATCTTTACTATCATTATTCTGAATTCTTTTTCAGGTAGACTGCCTATTTCCTCTTCAATTGTTAGGTCTGGTGGGTTTTTATCTTGCTCCTTCATCTGCTGTGTGTTTTTCTGTCTTCTCATTTTGCTTATCTTACTGTTTTTGGGGTCTCCTTTTTGCAGGCTGCAGGTTCATAGTTCCTGTTGTTTTTGGTGTGTGTCCCCAGTGGCTAAGGTTGCTTCAGTGGGTTGTGTAGGCTTCCTGGTGGAGGGGACTAGTGCCTGTGTTCTGGTGGATGAGGCTGGATCTTGTCTTTCTGGTGGGCAGGTCCACGTCTGGTGGTGTGTTTTGGTGTGTCTGTCGACTTATTATGATTTTGGGCAGCCTCTCTGCTAATGAGTGAGGTTGTGTTCCTGTCTTGCTAGTTGTTTGGCATAGGATGTCCAGTACTGTAGCTTGTTGGTCGTTGAGTGAAGCTGGGTGCTGGTGTTGAGATGGAGATCTCTGGGAGATTTTCGCCATTTGATATTATGTGCAGCTGGGAGGTCTCTTGTGGACCAGTGTCCTTAAGTTGGCTCTCCCACCTCAGAGGCACAGCACTAACTCCTGGATGCAGCACCAAGAGCCTTTCGGCTCAGAAGAAAAGGGAGAAAAAGTAGAAAGAAAGAATTAGTAGAAGTAGAAAGAAAGAAAGGAGGGAGGGAGGGAGGAAGGAAGGAAGTAGGGAAGGAAGGAAAAAAGAAAGAAAGGCGATAAAGTAAGATAAAATATAATAAAGTTATTAAAATAAAAAAATAATTATTAAGAGGTAAAAAAAAAAAACGGATGGATAGAACCCTGGAACAAATGGTGGAAGCAAAGCTATAGAGACAAAATCTCACACAGAAGCATACACATACACATTCACAAAAAGAGGAAAGGGGAAAAAATCATAAATCTTGCTCTCAAAGTCCACCTCCTCAATTTGGGGTGATTTGTTGTGTAAAGGAGGGAAGGAAGGAAAGAAAGAACAAAGATAAAGTAAAATAAAATAGTTATTAAAATAAAAATAATTATTAAGAGAAAAATTTTTTAAAAATGGATGGATAGAACCCTCAGATAAATGGTGGAAGCAAAGCTATACAGACAAAATCTCACACAGTAGCATACACATACACACTCACAAAAAAAGGAAAAGGGGAAAAAATCATAAATCTTTCTCTCGAAGTCCACCTCTTTAATTTGGGATGATTCATTGTCTATTCATGTATTCCACAGCTGCAAGGTACATCAAGTTGATTATGGAGCTTTAATCTGCTGCTTCTGAGGCTGCTGGGAGACATTTCCCTTTCTCTTCTTTGTTCTCACAGCTCCCAGGGGCTCAGCTTTGGATTTGGCCCCGCCTGTGTATGTAGGTCGCTGGAGGGCGTCAGTTCTTCGCTCAGACAGGACGGGGTTAAAGGAGCTGCTGATTCGGAGGCTCTGGCTCACTCAGGCCGGGGGGTAGGGAGAGACACGGAGTGCAGGGCAATCCTGCAGCGGCAGAGGCCTGCGTGACGTTGCACCAGCCTGAGGCGCGCCGTTCGTTCTCCTGGGGGAGTTTTCCCTGGATCACGGGACCCTGGTAGTGGCGGGCTGCACAGGCTCCCCAGAAGGGGGGTGTGGATAGTGACCTGTGCTCGCACACAGGCTTCTTGGTGGCGGCAGCAGCAGCCTTAGCATCTCATGTCTGTCTCTGGGGTCCACGCTTTTAGCCGCGGCTCGCACCCGTCTCTGGAGCTCCTTTAAGCATAGTTCTTAATCCCCTGTCCTCGCGCACCAGGAAATAAAGAGGGAAGAAAAAGTCTCTTGCCTCTTTGGCAGGTCCAGACTTTTACCCAGACTCCCTCCTGGCCAACCGTGGTGCACTAACCCCCTTCAGGCTGTGTTCACGCTGCCAACCCCAGTCCTCTCCCGGCACTCCGACCGAAGCCCGAGCCTCAGCTCCCAGCCCCGGCTCCTGCGGTGGGTGAGCAGACAAGCCTCTCGGGCTGGTGAGTGCTGGTCGGCACTGATCCTCTATGCGGGAATCTCTCCACTTTGCCCTCCGCACCCCTGTTGCTGTGCTCTCCTCTGCAGCTCCGTAGCTCGCCCACTCTGCCACCCGCCGTCTCCACCCGCGAAGGGGCTTCCTAGTGTGTGGACACTTTTCCTCCTTCACAGCTCCCTCCCACTGGTGCAGGTGCCTTCCCTATCCTTTTGTCTCTGTTTATTCTTTTTTCTTTTGCCCTACCCAGGTACGTGGGGGATTTCTTGCCTTTTGGGAGGTCTGAGGTCTTTTGCCAGCGTTCAGTAGGTGTTCTGTAGGAGTTGTTCCACGTATAGATGTATTTCTGGTGTATCTGTGGGGAGGAAGGTGATCTCCGCATCCTACTCTTCCACCATCTTCCCCTTTTCACACCTTTATTGGAGTATAAATGCTTTTCAATGTTGTGTTAGTTTCTGCTGTACAACAAAGTTAATCAGCTATATGTATACATATATGCCCATATCCTCTCCCTCTTGAGCCTCCCTCCTACCCTCCCTATGCCAACCCTCTATGTCGTCACAAAGCATCAGGTTGATCTCCTTGAACTATGAGGCAGCTTCCCACTAGCTATCCATTTTACATTTGGTAGTGTATATATGTCAATGATTCTCTCTCACTTCATCCCAGCTTCCCCTTCCCCCTCCATATGTCCTGAAGTCTGTTCTCTACACCTGCATCTTTATTCCTGCCCTGCCACTAGGTTCATCAGTACCGCTTTTTAAAATTCCATATATATGCATTAGCATACGGTATTTGTTTTTCTCTTTCTGACTTACTTCACTCTGTATGACAGTCTCTAGCTCCATCCACCTCACTACAATAACTCCATTTCGTTGCTCTAAAGGCTGATTAATATTCCATTGTATATATGTGCCACATCTTCTTTATCCATTCACCTGTTGATGTACACTTAGGTTGCTTCCATGTCCTGGCTATTGTAAATAGTGCTTCAGTGAACATTGTAGTACATGCATCTTTTTGAATTATGGTTTTCTCAGGGTATATGCCCAGTAGTGGGATTGCTGGGTCATATGGTAGTTCTGTTTTTTGCTTTTTAAGAAAGCTCCATTCTGTTCTCATAGTGGCTATATCGATTTACATTCCCACCAACAGTGCAGGAGGGTTCCCTTTTCTCCACACTCTCTCCAGCATTTATTGTTTGTAGATTTTTTGATGATGGCCATTCTGACTGGTGTGAGATGATATCTCATTGTAGTTTTGATTTGCATTTCTCTGATGATTAGTGATCTTGAGCATCTTTTCATGTATTTGTTGGCAATCTGTATGTCTTCTTAGGAGAAATGTCTATTTAGGTCTTCCACCCATTTTTGGATTGGGCTGTTTGTTTTTGTGATATTGAGGTGCATGAGCTGCTTGTATATTTTGGAGATTAATCCTTTGTCAGTTGCTTTGTTTGAAAATATTTTCTCCCATTCTGAGGGTTGTCTTTTCATCTTGTTTATGGTTTCCTTTGCTGTGCAGAAGCTTTTAAGTTTCAGTAGATCCTATTTGTTTATTTTTGTTTTTATTTCCATTACTCTAGGACGTGGGTCAACAGGATCTTGCTGTGATTTTATGTCATAGAGTGTTCTGCCAATGTTTTCCTCTAAGAGTTTGATACTTTCTGGCCTTACATTTAGGTTTTTAACACATTTTGAGTTTATTTTTGTTAGGTGTTAGGATGTGTTCTAATTTCATTCTTTTACATGTATTGTATATTTTTGCCTCATTTGTCAAAGATAAGGTGACCATATGTGAGGGGGTTTATCTCTGGGCTTTCTATCCTGTTCCATTGATCTATATTTCTGTTTTTGTGTCAGTACATACTGTCTTGATTACTGTAATTTTGTAATATAGTCTGAAGTCAGGGAGCCTGATTCCTCCAGCTCCGTTTTCCTTTCTTAAGATTGTTTTGGCTATTTGGGGTCTTTTGTGTTTCCATACAAATTGTAAAATTTCTTCTTCTACTTCTGTGAAAAATGCCATTGGTGGGCTTCCCGGGTGGTGCAGTGGTTGAGAGTCTTCCTGCCGATGCAGAGGACGTGGGTTCGTGCCCCGGACCAGGAAGATCCCACATGCTGCGGAGTGGCTGGGTCCGTGAGCCATGGCTGTTGAGCCTGCCCATGCGGAGCCTGTGCTCTCCAATAGGAGAGACCACAACAGTGAGAAGCCCATGTACCGAAAAAAAAAAAATGCCATTGGTAATTTGATAGGGATTGCATTGAACCTGTAGATTGCTTTGGGTGGTAGAGTCATTTTCACAATATTGTTCCAATCCAAGAACTTGGTATATCTCTCCATCTGTTTGTGTCATCTTTGATTTCTTTCATAAGTGTTCTGTAGTTTTTTCAGTACAGGTCTTTTGCCTCCTTAGGTAGGTTTATTCCTAGGTATTTTATTCTTTTTGTTGCGATGGTAAATGGGATTGTTTCCTTAATTTCTCTTTCTGATCTTTCATTGTTAGTGTATAGGATACACTATCTGTGTATTAATTTTGTATCCTGTAACCTTACAGAGATATCTGTGCATTAATTTTGTATCCTGTAACCTTACCAAAGTCATTGATTAGTTCTAGTAATTTTCTGGTGACGTTTTTAGGATTTTCTATGTATAGTATCATGTCTTGGCAAACAGTGAAAGTTTTACTTCCTCTCTTTCAATGTGTATTCCTTTTCTTTTTCTTCTCTGATTGCTGTGGCTAGGACTTCCAGTACTATGTTGAATAATAGTGGCTAGAGTGGACCTCCTTGTCTTGCTCCTGATCTTAGAGGAAATGGTTTCAGTTTTTCACCACTGAGAGTGATGTTTGCTGTGGGTTTGTCATATATGGCTTTTATTATGTTGAGGTAGCTTCCCTCTATGCCCACTTTCTGGATACTCTTTATCATAAACAGTGTTGAATTTTGTCAAAAGCTTTTTCTGCATCTATTGAGATGATCTTATGGTTTTTATCCTTCAATTTGTTAACATGGTGTATCACACTGATTGATTTGCATACATTGAAGAATCGTTTCGTCCCTGGGAAAAATTCCACTTGATTACGGTGTGTGATCCTTTCAATGTGTTGTTGGATTCTGTTTGCTAGTATTCTCTTGAGGATTTTTACATCTATGTTCACCCGTGATATTGGTCTATAATTTTCTTTTTTTGTGATATCTTTTTCTGGTTTTGGTGTCAGAGTGATGGTGGCCTCATAGAACGAGTTTGGGAGTGTTCCTCCCTCTGCAATTTTTTGGAAGAGTTTGAGAAGGATAGATGTTAACTCTTCTCTAAATGTTTGCCAGAATTTTCTTGTGAAGCCATCTGGTCCTGGACTTTTGTTTGTTGGCAGATTTTTAATGACAGTTTCAGTTTCATTACCTGTGATTGGTCTGTTCATATTTTCTAATTCTTCCTGGTTCAGTCTTGGAAGGTTGTACTTTTCCAAGAATTTGTCCGTTTCTTCATGGTTGTCCATTTTATTGGCATATAGTTGCTTGTAGTAGTCTCTTATGGTCTTTTGTATTTCTGCGGTGTCATCTGTAACCTCTCCTTTTTCATTTCTAATTTTATGGATTTGAGTCCTCTCTCTTTTTTTCTTGATGAGTCTGGCTAAAGGCTTATCAATTTTGTTTATCTTCTCAAAGAACCAATTTTTAGTTTTATTGATTTTTGCTATGGTTTTCTTCATTTCTATTTCATTCATCTCACTCTAATCTTTATGATTTCTTCCCTTCTACTAACTTTGGGGGGTTTTTGTTCTTTTTCTAGTTGATTTAGATGTAAGGTTAGATTGTTTATTTGAGATTTTTCTTGTTTCTTGCGGTGAGCTTGAATTGCTATGAACTTCCCTTTTAGAACTGCTTTTGCTGCATCCCATAGGTTTTGGATCGTCATGTTTTCATTGTCATTTGTTTCTAGGTATTTTTAAATTTCTTCTTTGATTACTTCAGTGATCTCTTGGTTATTTAGCAGTGCACTGTTTGCCTCCATTTTTTGTATTGTTTACAGTTTTTTTTTTTCTGTAATTGATATCTAGTCTCATAGCGTTGTGGTTGGAAAAGATGCTTGATATGATTTCAGTTTTCTTAAGTTTACCAAGGCTTGATTTGTGACCCAAGATGTGATCTATTCTGGAGAACATTCTGTGTGCACTTGAAAAGAAAGTGTATTCTGCCACTTTCAGGTGGAATGTCCTAAAAATATCAGTTATGTCTATCTGGTCTATTGTGTCATTTAATGCTTGTGTTTCCTTATTTATTTTCTTTCTGAGTGATCTGTCTATTGGTGTAAGTGGGGTGTTAAAGTCCCCCACTATTATTGTGTTACTGTTGATTTCTCCTTTTATGGGTGTTTATATTTGCCTTATGTATTGCTCCTATGTTGTGTGCATAAATATTTATAATTGTTATGTTTTCTTCTTGGAATGATCCCTTGATCATTATGCAGTGTCCTTCCTTATCTCTTGTAACTCTTTCTTTTAAAGTCATCTGATATGCGTATTGCTACTCCAGCTTTCTTGTGATTTCCATTTGCATGGAATATCTTTTTTCCATCCCCTCACTTTCAGTCTGTATGTGTCCCTAGGTCTGAAGAGGGTTTCTTGTAGACAGCGTATATAAGGGTCTTTTTTTTATCCATTCAGCCAGTCTGTGTCTTTTGGTGGGAGCATTTAATCCATTTACATTCAAGGTGATTATTGATATGTATGTTCCTATTACCATTTTCTTAATGATTTGGGCTGGGTTTTGTTGGTCTTTTTCTTCTCTTGTGTTTCCCATTAGCATTCGTTGTAAATCTGGTTTGGTGGTGCTGAATTCTCGAAGCTTTTGCTTGTCTGTAAAGCTTTTGATTTCTCTGTCAAATCTGAATGAGATCCTTGCCAGGCAGAGTAATCTGGTTTGTAGGATTTTCCCTTTCATCTCTTTAAATATGTCTTGCCACTCCCTTCTGGCTTGCATAGTTTCTGCGGAAAGATCAGCTGTTAAGCTTATGGGGATTCCCTTAACATTCCATCAAGTATGTTATTTGATGTTTTTCCCTTGCTGCTTTTAACATTTTTTATTTTTATTTAATTTTTGATAATTTGATTAATATGTGTCTCAGCATGCTTCTCTTTGGGTTTATCCTGTATGAAACTCTTTGTGCTTCCTAGACTTGATTGACTATTTCCTTTTCCATGTTAGGGAATTTTTTGACCATAAGCTCTTCAAATATTTTCTCAGACCCTTTCTTTTATTCTTCTTCTTCTGGGACCCCTATAATTCGAATGTTAGTGCATTTAATGTTGTACCAGAGGTCTCTGAGACTGTCCTCAATTCTTTTCATTCTTTTTTCTTTATTCTGCTCCCCAGCAGTTATTTCCTCCATTTTATCTTCCAGCTCACTTATCCATGCTTCTGCCTCAGTTATTCTGCTATTGATTCCTTCTAGAATATTTTAAATTTCAGTTACTGTGTTGTTCATCACTGTTTGTTTGCTCTTTCGTTCTTCTAGATCCTTGTTAAACATTTCTTGTATTTTCTCCATTCTATTTCTGAGATTTTAGATCATCTTTACTATCATTACTCTGAATTCTTTTTCAGGTAGGTTGCCTATCCCATCTTCATTCATTTGATCTTATAGGGTTCTACCTTGCTCCTTCATCTGTAACATATTTTTTTGTCGTTTCATTTTATTTTTTGATGGATGGGGCTGTGTTCCTGTCTTACTGGTTGTTTGGCCTGAGGTGTGCAGCACTGGTGTTTGTGGGAAGTTGGGTAAAACCAGGTCTTGGTGCTGAGATGAGGACCTCTGGGAGGCCTCACTCTGATTAATATTCCCTGGGGTTTGAGGTTCTCTGTTAGTCAAGTGGTTTGGACTCTGTGCTCCCACCACAGGAGCTCTGGCCAACCTCTGGCCTGGGAACCAAGACCCCACAAGCTGCGTGGCATGGCAAAAAAAAAAAAAAAAAAAAGAATAAAAGGAGCAGTACAATAACAAAGAATAAAAATAAAACAAAATTAGAAAGATAAAAAATATATTAGGAAAAATAAATTTTTTTTTATTTTAAAAATAAAAATGTAATTGCAACAAGGTAAAACAAAACCACAACAGAAAAAAAAAGTGGGGGTGGGCACAAGCCAAAAGAAGCAGAACAATAACAAAGTATAAAGAATAAAATAA
Source organism: Delphinus delphis (assembly GCF_949987515.2). Classification (NCBI taxonomy): domain Eukaryota; kingdom Metazoa; phylum Chordata; class Mammalia; order Artiodactyla; family Delphinidae; genus Delphinus; species Delphinus delphis. The sequence continues at coordinate 42,705,107 of NC_082687.1, read as the reverse complement.
AATTAGAACAATAAAAGATTTATTAGAAAAAATAAAAATATAAATGAATCAGCAACAACAAGGAGAAAGAACCCCAACCTAAAAGAAGAAAAGAAAAAAAAAAGCCTTGGGTATGGGGGCAGAGTTTAGGCAGGGGTGGAACTTAGGCAGGGGCGGGGTTTAGGGTAGGGCAGGACCTAGGCGGCTGGGGGGGGCCTTGGCTCAGGACCCATGAAGCTGGAAAAACCCTTGGGGGCAGGGCCTAGGCAGGGCTACGTTCAAGCGCAGAGCGGGGCCTCTGCTTAGGATGTGCGTGGAAGGGGAGAGGCAGCATGTCTAAAGGGGGCCTCTGGAATTTGGAATTCTGGAGTTTATAGGTAAGGCCCTGGGTAAGGGTGTGTGGGTGGGGGTTAGGCCCAGCACGGTTGGAGGGGGTCTCCAAGTGTAGAGATAGGGCCCTGGGTGGGGGTGTAGGGGTGGGGTTTGGACTCTGAATGGTAGGAGGGTGGCTCCAAGGGCAGAGGATTAGGCCTGGGAGCCCAACAGGCTCCCCGGTGAGTAAGTGGACAGGGAAATCACTGGCCACATTCCGTTCCTCTGTGCTCCCCCCCCCCAGAGTCTCCCCCAACCCTGCTGGACCCCTAACCATGGGTGGGTCCCACTGGGTGTAGGAACCCCTCCCCTCCCCCAGCCACCCCTCACAGGTGCTGGTCCCATAGGTCTGGCCTTTACTTTTGCTCTGCCTTCCCTCCCTCCCACTCCCTCAGGTTGCTGGCGTCTGGAGGGGGCTTCTGTGTACAGAGGATCAGGCCTGGGATCTCAGCAGGTTGCCAGGGGGCCCAAGTGGGCAGGGGAAACCTGGCCACACTCCCTTTTTGATCCTCTGCCCTCACAATGGTCCCCCAATTTCCCCTTTCAGGCATGGGATCCCTTCCCCTCCCCAAGCCGCCCCTCAGGGGTGCCAGTCCCCTCCTGCCTGCACTTCTCCTCCACCCCTCACTCCCCCTCACTCCCCCCAAGCCCCACATCCTACCCGGTCACTGGGGGCACCTCCCGTCCCCTTAGGTGTCCGTGTTCCCCCACCAGTACCTGGTAGGTGCCCTAGTTGTGCAGAGATGTGAATTCCACGTCCTTCTAGTCCGCCATCTTGACTCTGCCTCTCCCCCCAGTCTTCGCTTTACTGCACTTTTGCAAACCCTTAAATAGGTGCGAGCTGACTTTAGAAAGAAAATGAGCCTGGGAATAATGACCAATGAGTAAAGATTTCAAGGAGTTAAGGTGTATTGTTGCCTACATAAATGATCAATATAAACTATAGAAGCTCACTGAAAAAGGAAATCGAGACCATATTCCCTCTCAAGGAAATACTGACAAATATATATTTAAAATGCATAAAATCTTAATTATCCACATGTTCTTAGAATCTTGGCAGACAACATCGAGGAGCAGGGTTATCAAATATTAACAGCTTTGACCAAGAGCTACTAAACAGAAAACACACCAAATCAGTTGAAATTAATAACTGGATGTTACAATAAATTTGATCTGAAAATTTATATAGTGTTATCAGATTATTACCTATAATTTTATGTATGTAGCTTGAAATTTTTATCAGGTAATAATTTTCCAATATGGTCATCTACTACATGTGAATATTAAAATTAATATTTATTTAAAGTTAAATGAAAATCTAATCTCAGTGGCACCGAGTTGGATCTTCAATAACAAAAAAACAGAATATAATCTCTGTTTCACACTATTGACTTAGTAAAGCTTTTGTAGGCATCTGGTAGGACTGTACAGCAAAATTGTATCTGGGTTGATTTGGTCTCGTAAGAAAGTTGAATTTTCTGGCTGAGTTGCAGTAGGATTTAGTATTCTTTTGGATTAAATTCATAAACCATGAGTGATAGACCAGACAAGTAAGTAGGAAAATGCCTCCTAGCGATAGTGAAAGAATTAAACAACCATTAGAAAAGGTAGAAATGCGCTGCAACTCTAGAAATTCTGGGTGAATCATAGTGTTAATATATGATGCTGTCATTATAGTGATTATGAATTTTAAGTATAATGTTATTTAATCATGAAAATGTTACTTTTTCAGTGGCTGTGGGTTTGAGACAGTATTGTTAGGCAAATAGTTGAAGGTTGTTAAGTAAACCACACTTGGAATTTCTTTTCTTTATATCCCTACATAAACATAATCTGTATTTTGAAATGTTTGTTCAGATAGATTTTCTGCATTTATCCCTTCCACAACCCAATTTGTGTAAGCAGTTTGAATTTTGCAAGATCAACATATATCCATGTACAACCCTTAGGTCTAACTAAAAACTTGGTCATCTTATGTTTTGGGCATATTTAGCTATGGATCAAAGGGAGATTCTGGGCTTGGTCCTCCCATAATATTTATCTGAAAGTAGGGATCTAATGATATCCAATTTTCTTATTTCCTGAACATGTAACTGAGGGACACCTACTTCTTGTTCAACAACAAAAACAATGAATTTTGAGCTTCAAAAATTATTTTCTGATGCTAAATGATTAATTTTTGAAACAATGTTTTTGAGAATTTTCTACCTGCAATAGTTATTCCTCCCCCAAAAAAAGCATTATGAAATAAAATTTATGAATAACAAATGTAAGTAATGTATTGATTTTTATCCCTTTACTCTAAAATTTTTAGTGAAATTTTCTGTGAAGTGAAATCCAAATGAAGAGAAAAATGTATTGTTAGTCATTACTTAAAAAAATGGTCGACAAGAAGTTGATAGGCTGTTCATTAAATTTACATACATAAGAGAGAATAAAGGCTGCATTTTAAAGCATTTGTTCCAAATCAGTTTTATGAATTAAGTCAGAATCTTGCTTTTTATTACTCATGGTTAGCAGAAGAAATCATGAAGGGGTGTCAGTCATGTTCCACTCATCACTGGTGGATTGTTTTCAGATTCTTCTCAAGCTCTGTAGAGTTATAGCATCAACTGGGAAGGACGAAAGAGAGCAAAGTAGATTGTCCATCAAATTGGAAGAGGCAAACCTTTGTGCAGAAAAAGATGTCTCTGACTTTCGCAAGAATGGGTTAAGTAAAGTCTCAAAACCATTCTGCCCAAAGCAGTCTTTGCTTTCTCACATTCAAGCTCCTGTGACGTTCAGTAGAAATGCAATCCTTATGTTTCTGATTCATTTTCAACTAATTCAGCACAACAATGTTTTGCAAGCACTTTTTGATGTCAGAGAAACATGTTGTGTGTTTCTATAAAGCCATTTTTGCTGAAGCAGGAAGTTACAAATTAGCACAAAGAACAAAACACTGTACTTTTCAAAACATGGTTTAAATGTTCAAAATGAATGAGCCTAAAACTTTCAAAATAGGATTGTTTTATTCATCATTTTAATTAAAGGATTTGGAAACATTCTTATCTCCAACACCTGTCTTCTTTTACAACAGAAAGACTAGATGCAGGGAATGTAGGAATGGAAATAGGGATTAAATAACTAATTTTAAATGTATTTTGAATGCAATGGGACAGAGGTTTTAGAACACTTAAGCATATCCGTTTTGAGGCCTGGATTTACTCAAGATATATGTTTTTAGAAGTGGTTGAGTTCTTTGAGTTGTGGTATATATGATTGTGGTATTGTTTATTTTTCATTTCTTATTCTCATTCTATCATATTTCATTTTAAAACAATAATAGAATTATGGGTTCTCTAATACATGCCTTCAACTCGGTTTTATTATTAGCTGCTATGATGTCGGTTCATTAGTGGTCATCTATGAGCACTTCAGATTTTCCCTCCACCATCTTAGAAGCTCTCAGATGCACTCCACTTTTTCTGCCATCAAAAACAGTCTTTGATATTTGAAACCTCCAGTGTTTAGAAGAAATTCTGGGAAAAAGGTCAATATTTGAAATGAGCCCCACCATGCCTTCTTTCATTTCTTTCCATCTCCCTCACTTGGTATAATTTGAAAAGATTATACTGTCTTTCACTTGGCCTTTCTTCTATACAAGCAATTTTTGTTCATTTAACTATAATGAATTTCCTAAGGTTAAAAAAATACAATATGTAGCAAATTGCCATTCTAAATTATGCATTATTGCATTATTAATCTGTATGATTTCAGTAACTCTTTTATACTGAAATCTCTCATTAACCTTAAACCAAAACCTGGAAACATCTTTATTTATAAAATAAGGAAATGTCCTTTATTGACAAAAAGTTAATGGCAAGGAAGTTGATATAAAGGATATATTTTTTTAAAGGAGTGTCAAATGGCATACAATAGAATAATTAACAGATTCAGCTCAATCTCTTACATTATCTGCATATTAGAATTTAAATAAAAGTTTAAAATTCCCCTATGTAATCAGTGTTGAGGACATAATTCAAAATAATTTTTTAGGGCTTCCCTGGTGGCACAGTGGTTGAGAGTCCGTCTGCCGATGCAGGGGACACGGGTTCGTGCCCCGGTCCAGGAAGATCCCACATGCCGTGGAGCGGCTAGGCACGTGAGCCGTGGCCGCTGAGCCTGCACGTCCGGAGCCTGTGCTCTGCAATGGGAAAGACCACAACTGAGAGGCCCGTGTACCGCAAAAAAATAATAATAATAATTTTTTACTCCAAATTTCATTTATGTTCTTTCATCCTATGAACACTTATTAAGTGCATCTAGAGTTTGTGGGAGAACTCTCAGCCTGTTACAGGAGACAGGTGTATACGAATGATTACAATATAGTGCAATAAGGGAAATTATTAACATACATATAGATATGGGAGCATCATCAATGAAGAAGTGGTCAATGTTAGCTGGGTAGATCAGATAAGATCTCGTAAAGAAAAGCATTGAAATAAGTTTTGCAATGTTACTAGGATTTCACCAAGGGAATAAAAAAATTGAAAGGCTTTCCATCAAAGAGATTAGGATATTTAGAAGTCTGAATGAATGTAAAAGTATCACAGGCTGGGTCACAGAGTGTATACCAAACTGAGTCACAGCCTGGACCATGGGCTGATTCATTGATCAGCTAAGGGTTTGGAGAGGAAGGTGGAAACTGGAGCAAGGGGAGGCTTACATTTATCCTATCCTATGGGTCAGTTCTGTCCAGTAGAAAACAACACCAGTTACATATGTAATTTAAAATTTTCTAGTAGCCATATTAAGAAAGAAAAAAGCTGGTAAATTAATTTTAGTGATACTTAACATACAGAATATAATACATTGCATTTTATACATAATATATAAAATATATTTTATTTAACTCAATATGGCTAATTATTACCATTTCAATATCATCAAAATAAAAACTACTAATGAGATATTTTACATTTTTTTATACTAAGTTGTCAAATTCCCATGTGTATTTTACTCTCATGGTGCATCTTAATTAGGACTAACCACATTTCAAATGCTTTAATAGCCACACAGCCACCACAGTGACTGATCCAGCCATAGACAATAAGAAATATTTTAAGCAGGGGAATAATATGACCAACTTGTGTCACTCTGTTGGCAGTTTGAAAGATGGTTTAAGGTGGACAGATTGGAAGCAAACAGACTAACTGAGAAGTTATTGCAGTAGTCCCTATAAGGACGAGGAGGTTTTGAACTAAGGTGGTGATCATGGGGGTGCCATGGGAAGGGGGATTGATAGTAGAGCTGAATGGACATTATCAGCTTGATAGTGGGTATGAGGGAGCAGGATTCCAAGAATGACGCATAGTTTCTGATCTAGAAAAGCCTTAGTTGATTGTCTTCTTAACCTAAGTGTTTTATACCTGACTCTGTGCAACATAATGTAAGGGTTAAGAGCCACGACTCTGTTGTCAGTCTTCTTGGGTATGAATCCTGTCTCTAACACTTACTAGTAGTGAGCCC